>NC_134732.1:26265679-26583486 GCF_049634645.1 Pelodiscus sinensis
CAGCTGCCCGGGTCTAAGCACCGCGCGGCCGCCAACGGCCAGGCCCAGCCCCCAGCTGCCCGGGTCTAAGCACCGCGCGGCCGGCAACGGCCAGGCCCAGCCCCCAGCTGCCCGGGTCTAAGCACCGCGCGGCCGCCAACGGCCAGGCCCAGCCCCCAGCTGCCCGGGTCTAAGCACCGCGCGGCCGCCAACGGCCAGGCCCAGCCCCCAGCTACCCGGGTCTAAGCACCGCGCGGCCCCCAACGGCCAGGCCCAGCCCCCAGCTGCCCGGGTCTAAGCACCGCGTGGCCGCCAACGGCCAGGCCCAGCCCCCAGCTGCCCGGGTCTAAGCACCGCGCGGCCGCCAACGGCCAGGCCCAGCCCCCAGCTGCCCGGGTCTAAGCACCGCGCGGCCCCCAACGGCCAGGCCCAGCCCCCAGCTGCCCGGGTCTAAGCACCGCGTGGCCGCCAACGGCCAGGCCCAGCCCCCAGCTGCCCGGGTCTAAGCACCGCGCGGCCCCCAACGGCCAGGCCCAGCCCCCAGCTGCCCGGGTCTAAGCACCGCGCGGCCCCCAACGGCCAGGCCCAGCCCCCAGCTGCCCGGGTCTAAGCACCGCGCGGCCGCCAACGGCCAGGCCCAGCCCCCAGCTGCCCGGGTCTAAGCACCGCGCGGCTGCCAACGGCCAGGCCCAGCCCCCAGCTGCCCGGGTCTAAGCACCGCGCGGCCACCAACGGCCAGGCCCAGCCCCCAGCTGCCCGGGTCTAAGCACCGCGCGGCCACCAACGGCCAGGCCCAGCCCCCAGCTGCCCGGGTCTAAGCACCGCGCGGCCGCCAACGGCCAGGCCCAGCCCCCAGCTGCCCGGGTCTAAGCACCGCGCGGCCACCAACGGCCAGGCCCAGCCCCCAGCTGCCCGGGTCTAAGCACCGCGCGGCCACCAACGGCCAGGCCCAGCCCCCAGCTGCCCGGGTCTAAGCACCGCGCGGCCGCCAACGGCCAGGCCCAGCCCCCAGCTGCCCGGGTCTAAGCACCGCGCGGCCACCAACGGCCAGGCCCAGCCCCCAGCTGCCCGGGTCTAAGCACCGCGCGGCCGCCAATGGCCAGGCCCAGCCCCAGCTGCCCGGGTCTAAGCACCGCGCGGCCGCCAACGGCCAGGCCCAGCCCCCAGCTGCCCGGGTCTAAGCACCGCGCGGCCGGCAACGGCCAGGCCCAGCCCCCAGCTGCCCGGGTCTAAGCACCGCGCGGCCACCAACGGCCAGGCCCAGCCGTGGGGCTCGTGGTGGGAAAAGGGTTGCGCACCGCTGCTCTACAGGACCACAAGAGCAGAATGAGCATCAGAGCTCTGAGTGGAACCGAGCCAACAGCATCCCCCAAGGGCCTGCTGCGCATGGGCGGGCGCACAAGCAAGTGTCAAAGGCTTTAACATGAGCCATCTCCAGGCCATAAAAGCCCCAAACAGGTTACTCTGCACCTGGGTGCTCCTAACCCAAAGTACGAGTGTTCACACACAGACCCAAGGGCGATAAAGGCTCCTCTGAGTTTGCTACTGTGGTTCTGTTGACAGTGGAGATAAGCCCTCCCAGATGGTGTGACTGTAGCTTAGTCCAAATGGCATTTTAACTGGAGATGTAAGGGGCTATGTGCTTCCTGGGTAAGCAGTTAACCGGCAGGCCCGGCCGAGCTGGAGCGGTCCACCCACCTGTGGGATCCTGGTTAAGCTTAACATTTAACCAGTGAACTTTGCAAACAAGGATTTTCCATCCCTTGTTTGAACACGCATAGCCAGAGCAAACAACGCATTGGCTGGAGACTCGGGTTGGAGCATCCCTGCGCCAGGTGCCAAGATGGGAATGAAAGGAAAGTTTCTGCTTAGCACACAGCTCCCAGCCTGGTAACAAAACCGCCTTATCCACAGCTCCGGTCTGCTGCCTGGCAGAACACAGAGCACCCCAGTTACGAGCACTGGGTGAGAGGGAAGCATCGCTGGCAAGTGTCCCCCGCCCCGCCCCCTGCCACGCGAGACTTGTTTTGCACATTACTGAGTGAGCTCATCTGCAGAGCTGGAACTGGCTTGTACCTAACCAAGCAGGAGGGCATAAGCGGGAAGGGGGGGTCTCTCTGGGAGAGGCATGATGGGGCGCTGACTGAGAGCTGGGGTCAGGCTGGAGAGCAGGTGAGCCCGTGGCTGGTTCTGAGACAGGATCTGCTCCGTTTGGGCTCTAGTCCCAATTGGTATTTAACCAGGAAACAGGCTAGAATTGGCTCAGGCGAGTTCCTTCACTGAGAGCGGAAGATGCTGTCTTCACAAATATCTGATGGAGGTGGTAACTGTTAGCAGAGGCGTCGAATGAATCTCCTGCCTGTAATTAGCTAGTAAAGCATTGAAAGCCTTATGCTGTGCTAGCGGGAGAGGTTTATTGCGTTGTGGGTACGGACAGTGTCCAGATCTCCCCTCCACACACAGCGTTAGACACAGCTCTCTGCTAGAAATGCAGATGCCTGGCCACTTCGTGCGACTCGTTACAAAACGTAGCTAAATTGGTTCTTCTACTGCCCCTATGTCTGGGTGCGCTCGGCTACCCTGAGAAAAGCAGCAGAGAATGGCGCACGAGTGTCTAAAGCACTTTAGGTACTTTCAGTTAAAGTGCATTGTCATTGTGAGCGAGGCCTTGTCTACACTATGAGATGGGGTGGAATTTATTAGGGTTGATTTTGTAAAGTCGGAGCACGTCCCCTCTGTGTGCAAGAGTCTGATGTAGTGCGTCCCCAGGGGGGAGGAAGGGTACCAACACATTTGACAGTCATGCACTGTGGGGAGTGATCCCACACTTCCTGCCTCCCCTTTGCATGCTGGGTTAGGCTTCCACTGCCTGCTGGGCCAAGGGATGTGCAGTGGGTAGTTCTGGGTACATGGCGTCAGTGCCCTCTAATGCTCTTGTCTCCGCCCCCCACGCCCCCCCCCCCCTCCCACGCTTGAAAGTAACTCCAAACAGTCTTTCCCCTGATTATCTGTGTAGAGGCCATAGCAGGGCAAGCACAGCCCCTGTTCGGCAGAGTGCAGTGGTAATCGTAGCAGACACTTCGCACCTTCTTCTGCAGTCTGTCCACAGCCTATCCATGGCCACTGGAGCAAGGAGGAAGGCGAGGAGGCTTGAGTGGAGCAATTGGCAGACGCTGGCCGGAGTCGATCCTCTTGGCACAGTGGAACGCCGATTCTGGTGCCGTGAGACAAGCACAGACAGGAGGGACCACACAGCTATGCAGCTATGGGACGATCGGCAGTGGCTGCAAAACGTTCATATCCATAAGCCTTCTGTCATGGAGCTGTGAGAACTGCTTTCTCGCGCCATGAAGCCCAGCAGTCCCAGAACGAGACCCACTCTGACAGCGGAGACGCACGTGGCACTAGCCCGTGGAAGCTGCAACACCAGATAGCTACCGGTCAGTTGGGAATCAATTTGCAGTGGGGAAATCTACCGTGGGATCCAAGTAGCCAGGGCGATCGATACAGTCCTGCTACGGAGGATAGTGACTCTGGGAAACGTACAGGACATAGTGGATGGCTTTGCCGCGGTGGGCTTCCCCGACTGTAGACCAGGCCTGGGCATAATACAGCCTGCGGGCTGGATCTGGCCCACCAAGCCACCGGATCGGGCCCACAGACACTGCAGGGAGCCCCAGGCAAGCGCCCTGCTTGCCTCATCCCACCCGCACGCCTCCCAGGAAGGTGGCTGCAGGGCCGTTTCCCTTTAAAACCTGTGAGCCCGAAAGCGAGGGGGAGAAGGCTTCAGGTGCTGCTCCTGCCTCCAGCACAATCCCACTGGCTGGTTTCTGGCCATGACTGCCTCAGCTCCTTTATTTCCACACAACTCTGCTGGGCATCCCTGGCATATTCTTTGCCATGGGTGATCTCAGCATAGATCCCAGCATTTCTTTCCTGCTTCAGCGTTCTGCCTGAACTGAACCGATTCCTCTTCCCACACAGCAACCAGGTCCAGGATCTCCTGCATGCTCCATGCTGGAGCTCATTTGCAACCCTAACTCAATTGATAAACATGCTTGCATAACTTATTTGGGGCATGAACACCAACCACAATTAGCCCAGGCTAGTAATGAGCAGAAGCCAGCGCATTTTCTCCATCAGCCTAGGTAGAGCCAGGTATTGTAACAGCAGGTATTGCAAACTGGTTACCAGCTACTTCACCTCTGTGTAACTGGCCCACAAAAAGGTCATTGGAAAGTCTTGACAGATTTTTCTTTTTCATGCCTAAAAGTGCAGAGGTGAAATGCAATCCCGAATTCCAGAGCGGTCACATTCAAAGAGGAAGTACTGTAGCGACTGGGCTGGATTACTGTGTAGGCTGCTCTGTCACTCCAGGGCTTCTTACGAGAAACCACAAAAGAAAAAACGTACATTCAAGTCACCGCCCCAGGCCACTGTCCACCCACAAGAGACAGGATGCTCAGCGCTAAGGAGCCGTCCCAGCTAGTGCTCCAAGGTGAACAGTGCAGCAGGCTGGGGCCCCCAAGGCTTGGTCCATTCACGCTGTGCACCCTGACATTCCGAGATCTGGCTCCCGCGGGAAGCCAGAGGGCAGAGGGAAGTATTTCTGGGCTGTTGCAATGCGTCACCATCCCTTTAGTCTGGACGCTGCAGAAACCCCAGCGGCCCATAAATCACCCGGGAGACTCCAGGCGGCTAATACTGACGAGGCACCTGACCAGCCCACTAGGATCCCATGCGCAGGGACAGCGTCTGTTGCCAGCCTTCTACCTGGAGCTGGGGCTCTGCTGGTCTTTGCCAGCTCGTCCCTCTGCTTTTCCTCTGAAGGGGGGTTTATTTCAAGGGGAATGTTCCTTTCTTCCCTTTGTCCTTGGGGAAGGTGGGTCCTTTATGCTGCTTTCCCCAGTGCTAGGGAGACAGGGTGGTGGATTCAAATGGACAAGGCTTCTATGGCTTGCTTTGGCGCTGGCTCCAGCCAAACAGCTTTGTACTCCAACCGCACCAACTCCTCCAGGCCTTCTCACCAAAACAGCACGTGGGTCCTGTTTCCTCCCCCACCCTGACTCTGCCCAGCCGCAGCTGGGCCTCCTGCACCCAGCAGGCTCAGAAACCAGTTCTACCGGTCACAGACTGTGGCTCATCCTGCGAAATCCAGGGACTGAGCGCCCAAGTGCCTCTGCTGACTCCAGTTCCCAGAGCTAGGCCCTGGAGAAGGCGCAGGTTTCCCTGGCAGCCAGGCCCAGAGCTGTCTCAGGCTTAGGAGGCCCCTTGCTGCCTTCTTTTTATCTAAATGTGATCAAACCCCCAGAGCAATGGGCGGGCGGCCGCGGCGGGAGGAGCCAGCATGGCTCTGTAGCCTGCTTGGAACCAGGCCTGTAAAAATGGAGTTTCACCTTTTTGAGCGCTCACTGCGATCAGCTGGTCCTAGAGCCAATGCAAATGACTCTGGGAAGATCAGAGAAGGCTGGCAGAGAAAGCTCCTTGACTTGGTGCAATCCAAGTAAGGGGCCATTGGCTTGGAGCTCAGCAGAACTTACCAACCACCACAGGACATACCACACTAATACCAACCCTGGTACCTTCCCTTGCAACAAACCCCGTTGCCAGCTTTGTCCACATATTCATTCTGCTGATACCATTATTGGACCTAACCAAGTGAGTTATAAGATCAAGAACACATATTCCTGCGCATCCAGAAATATAATCTATGCTATCGTGTGCCGAAAGTGTCCGTCTGCTATGTACATTGGACAAACATCTCAGACACTTCGCCAAAGGATTAATGCCCACAAAACAGATATCAGACAAGATCACAAAGAGAAAACAGTTTCTTGCCATTTTAACCAGAAAGGACACTCTCTCAATGACTTAACCACCTGCATTCTGCTACAAAGACCTTTTACATCTGCACTTGAAAGGGAATCCTCTGAACTGTCATTCATGTTAAAATTCGACACTTTCCAAAAAGGACTCAACAAACATTTGAACTATCTCACCCATTACCAAGATAGTTTCCCCAATTATCACCTCTAATATCATTAACTCACAAACATCCCACTCTCCCTACCTCTAATATCATCAATTCACAGACACTTACCTTCCTTCCTTCCCCCCCCCCCCCCCCCGCATCCCCCTCCTGTTCTGCAATGTGATTTGTCCTTTTCATATGTGTTCATTTTTTTTAATTGTATCCTTTGGTATATATGGTTGTGACTACTTTCTTCCATTATTTGATCTGAGGAAGTGGGTCTGGCCCACGAAAGCTCATCATCTAATAAACCATCTTGTTAGTCTTTAAAGTGCTACATTGTCCTGTATTTTGCCCTCTTTGGTCTGGGACTCAGACACCAGGCTCCCTAGTCACATTTCCAGGATGTGCTGGTATCTCCGAGGCTGGAAATCAGCCTCTCGTGGTATTTTGTGGTTTCCAAGAAGCGATGCAGAGATTCGAGACAACCAGAGAAAGCGCAAGGAGGTCCTGAGAATTCAAACCCCACTTTTCCAGCTCCAAATAAGCTTATTCCGGTGAGAGTTTAAGGCCAAGGTTGATGTGAGTTTTGAATTTCTAAGCTGGTTCCTTCATCCCAAACAAACCTGATGGGAGTCCAGGTGGAGGAGGCCATCTGTGTCCCACGGAATGGACTCAATTCAGGACAGGACAGCCACCAAGCCTACTCCCATCAAGGGGCCAAGGGCAGATTGCAGAGCACGGGCAGATCAGTGTCCAGCCTTCTCCCTCCTGAACGTACCACGTGCAGCATGAGCTGCAGATTTTGAGAAGAAAACCGTTGAGTCAAATCTCCCCAAATAGACACTGACAGGAACCAATTATCGTCTTAGAAGAAACTGACTGTTGGATCAAATTCAATGGTAAATTTCTGCTTTGGCTTTAAATTCCAACAACCCCTCTTAATTAAAATGGTTTCTCCTCGGAATGTTCTGCGTTAACAATACCCGCTTCCTGTTTCCAGCTGTGTATAGTAGGCAGTGGCACGGTATCAATCTTCTCTAACTATCTTACCCACCACTCAAAGGCTACACCCTACTCCCATTCTCGGGGAGAGGGGTGCATTTAGCTCTCCTGCTGCATCCTTCCGACATATGCCCCATCCGTACGTGTACACTCATGCACTGCCTGCATACTGCGCTGTATCCCGAGGACACTGCAAACACCCATTGTCTTCATAGCCGCCAAGGAGAGCTTTGCCTGAGTTAACCCAAAGGAAGGGCTTCCGGATTTGATTCCTAACCCACACTCCACAGCCGGCTGGTTTTCTGTTACACAAAGGGTTGAGGCTTGTGACTCAAGTCAGTTCTTTGTGTTATATCTGACAAGCCAGACGCGCTATGGAGATGGGCTTGTGCAAAGCTTTCTGCTTGGTTGTGAGACTCCTGGGGTGTGTCTACACTACAAAGTTAATTCACACTAACAGCCGTTAGTTCGAATGAACTTTAATAGGGGCTACACATGAGTGCTTAATTCGAACTAGGTAAACCTCATTCTACGAGGACTAATGCCTAGTTCGAATTAACTAGTTCCAATTAAGGGCCGTGTAGCCACTTAATTCAAACTAGTGGGAGGCTAGCCCTCCCCAGGTTGCCCTGGTGGCCACTCTGGGCCAAACCACGGAAACTCTTCTGCCCGCCTCCCGGCCCCGGAGCCCTTAAAGGGCCACGGTCTGGCTACAGTGCTCGTGCCAGTTGCAAGCCTGCCAGCACCCAGCCAGCAGACCCTGCACCTGGCACAGCATGAGCCAGCCACCTGCTGCCACCCAGCCCTCTGCCTCTTCCCAGGACCAGGCTGGTGGCTCCCAGGAGCCTGCCCGGGGCCGCAAGAGGTGGGGATCCACCTGGTCTAGTGCAGAGATCGTGGACCTCATCAAGGTTTGGAGGGAGGCCTCCAACGTCCACGACCTCCACACAGGAATGCGGCCGTCTAGGGCAGGATAGCTGCCAGCCTGGCCACCAAAGGCCACATGCGAACCCAGGAGCAGGTTTGTATGAAAATCAAGTTGGTCCAGTGAGACCCCTGACCCTGAGCCCTGAGCCCTGAGCTTAGAACATAAGAATGGCCGTACTGGACCAGACCAAAGGTCCATCCAGCCCAGTACCCTGTCTGCCAACAGCAGCCAGCACCAGGTACCCCCGAGGGGATGGACCAAAGACAATGACCACGTGATTTGTCTTGTGCCATCCATCTTCAGCCTTCCACAAACAGAGGCCAGGGACATCATTTCTACCCCCTAGCTAATAGCACTCCATGGACCCAACCTCCATGAATTTATCTAACTTCTCTTTAAACTCTGTTATAGTTCTAGCCTTCACAGCCTCCTGTGGCAAGGAGTTCCACAGGTTGACTATGCGCTGTGTGAAGAAGAACTTTCTTTTATTAGTTTTAAGCCTGCTACCCATTCATTTCATTTGGTGTCCTCTAGTCCTTATATTATGGGAACTAATGAAGAACTTTTCTTTATTCACCCTCTCCACACCACTCATGATTTTATATACCTCTATCATATCCCCCCTCAGTCTCCTCTTTTCTAAGCTGAAAAGTCCCAGTCTCTTTAACCTCTCCTCATATGGGACCCGTTCCAAACCCCTAATCATTTTAGTTGCCCTTTTCTGAACCCTTTCCAAGGCCAGAATATCTTTTTTTGAGGTGAGGAGACCACATCTGTACACAGTACTGAAGATATGGCGTACCATAGTTTTATACTTCCCCTCCTTCTTCCCCTGGCTTCCCCCTTCCAGCTCCCTCCTCCCAGGTTTCCCCCTCCCCTCTCCCACCCTCTCTCTTCCCCTCTCCCACCTCCTTTTCCCGGTCTCCCCAGAGGTTAAATCCCCCCCCACGCAGTTTTGTTAAATAAAGAGAGTTTCTATTTTTGAACACGTGTCCTTTATTTTTTACATCAGGAAGGGGGGATAGGAAGGGGTAACTGGAAGGAGGTGAGGGAAGAATGGGGCACGAGCCCCCGATGGGGAGGACTGGGGTGTCTCTGCGGGCTCCTCAGGGTGGAAGCTCTCCTGCAGGGTCTCCTGGATCCTGACAGCCCCCCGATTGACCCCCCCCAGATGGCAGCCTGCGGCAAGTGCAGCTGGGCTGATGGCCGAGTGCTGTGATGTGCCGAGTGTGGGCACTCAGGGCACTCCAAGACAGGACTGCTTTGCTGTCCCTCATCGAGGTAGACAAGCAAGCGGGGAACCCTGAGAACTGTCTGTCCGGGGTGGGGGTCGGGTCCCTTTAAGCACAGCCCTTGGCTAGCAGCTCCACACTCTAAGTCCTAATCTGATGCCCTGCCGGCACTGCTTCCGGCCAGCCTTAACCCCGGTTCAGGGTCCACTCTTTGCGGACATGCTAGTTCAAATGAGCAAAACGCTAATTCGAATTAGTTTTTAGGTCTAGATGCACTAATTCGAATTAGCTTAGTTCGAATTAACTAAATCGAATTAAGTTAGTTCGAAGTAGTGCTGTAGTGTAGACATACCCCTAGGCGGTGTCTACATTGGCATCCCTTTCCGGAAAAGGGATGCTAATGAGACCCTTCGGAATTGCAAATCCGCGGGGGATTTAAATATCCCCCGCGGCATTTGCATTTACATGGCTGCCGCTTTTTTCCGGCTCGGGGTTTTTGCCGGAGAAAAGCACCAGTGTAGACGCGATGCTCCGGAAAATAAGCCCTTTAATAATACTACTTGAAAGTAGGAATAAGGGATCTTCCGGAAAAGGGCTTATTTTCCGGAGCATCGCGTCTACACTGGCGCTTTTCTCCGGCAAAAACCCCGAGCCAGAAAAAAGCGGCAGCCATGTAAATGCAAATGCCGCGGGGGATATTTAAATCCCCCGCGGATTTGCAATTCCGAAGGGTCTCATTAGCAACCCTTTTCCGGAAAGGGATGCCAATGTAGACACAGCCCTAGAGAATAAATCCTCCTCTGAGATTTCCTTTTCTCTTGGGCACTCAGGCCAGCGGTGGAATGGGTTGCGGGTAGGAGCTCATGCACAAGGCACTCCAGGTCAAAAGCCAGAGGCAGGGCCTTGAGTCACTGCAGGTGTCCAAAGCCAAGGCCAAGGTGCGTCGTCAGAGCTGTCTGGCAGAGCGGAGAGTGCTGCGAATCAGAACTGAGGTAACCAGGGAGAGCTGCGTGAGCACTGACCCCCACTTCACTTGTGGGGTTTTTAACATTTGGGTCTGACATTTAGTCATGTAGAGAATTCCCCACAAGCCAGAAGTTCCTGGACCTTATCTTGTGGGAAGATGGGGGGAGGGGCGGAGAATAACTATTTCCGGGCCCCAGGTCTCGCTAAGATGTCAGCCTCTCAATGGGCAGCGGTGACATCCCTGGGCAGAGCAGGCCCCACGTGAATTCTCTCGCTGTAGGACAAGCAGTCGCAGCGTCTCACCTCACAAGCTGTCCCAGAAATAAACTCCCCTCCTAGACAGCACAAAGGGAAATGAAATAAAATAAAAACTCATCAGGTCCCAAACTGCGATGGCTGCTGGAGAACCCGCCCTCGTGAGTGTGGGCGGTGCCGTTGTCAGAGACCTGGCGGCTCTCCGCGGAACGGTGGGTCATGCCGCTCCCTGCGATTCCGTATCAGCTCACACAACGGGTGCACGTGGCTCCATTCCAGATCCCAGCCTCTTGGCTCCAACTTCCCCCATTGCTATTTCCGTCTCCACCGCTCCATGGACTGGCTCTCCACACTGGAACGCTCAGGCCTCCATGTGACTGGACTGACGGGAGTGACGCCGCCCCTCCTGCCCACACAAGCAATGGGGGACCATTCCTCACGTATTTTATTCATGATTATTTTGACATTCGTAAGTTAAAACAAGATCAGTTGCCACTTGGGCCAGCGCAGCAACATCTCCCTTTGACCCCAGGGTCACTGCACCAGCCCCTGCTGCGCTGCCTCACAGTTTGTGTTCAGTAGCTCTGGTGGGGGAGTATTAAAGAAATGACTTTGATTCCAAACAGACAGCTCTTTGCGGAAAGCGTGTGCAGTGCTCAAAAGCAGAAAAACCCAACCTCTTGCAACCACACAGGGATGGACTTTCCCTGGCGAAGGGTTTTCTGGGGGACACAGCCTTGCATCTCCGTAGATAATCCAAAAAGTGTTTTGTTTGGTTGGAAACTTACAAACCCAGGATTTCACCTGCTTCTCTTGGGCTACATTTACGCTGCACAGGTATTTCGGAATAAGCTACTCTGGAATAGTTATTCTGAAATAGCTTATTTCAAAATAGCACGTCTACCTGGCAGGGAAGCCTCAAAACGAGTCCGAGCAGGCTCCCCTTGTGTAGACGTGCTGTCTCAATTAAGAGCCCCAGGAGGAATAGCTTAGAATGGCCCTGGGGAGGGGCTATTTCGAAACAGCAGAAGTGGAGCGCCTACACATGCCTTATTTCAGAATAGGCGTTAGTCTTCATAGCATTAGGTTTACAGAAGTCAGAATAAAACGACCGTTATTTCGAAATACCGGAATTGCTGTGTAGACGCTTGCATAGTTATTTCCAAAGAGGGCTGTTATTCCGAAATAACTTTGCTGTGTAGACACACCCTTTGTGACACTGCCTAGCTCATTCCCCCTCCACTCCAGCCAGGTCTATACAGCGCCTCGCCTGACTTGCTAGTAAACAGAATCATACACCAGATCATAAAACCAGGAAGCTTTGGGTGCAAATTGTTTTGCTGGGACAGACACGCGTCCTGACACCTCAGGACGGGAGGTGAGATTTGTAACGCTGATGCCTGGCACAGCAGGACCACAAACACATCTTTCTGTAGCCCCAGAAGAAGATTAAACCTGATTGGCTTAGGCAGGAACTACCTGGGCCCTTTAAAACAACGCTGGGAAAAACTAGGCAGGCAGTGGGGGAACATTCTCTCCTGTTTCTTGGACACTGAAGCTATTGAGGTTTGCAGCAAAGGGGCCCCTGGCCTCCCAGCTGGCGTGATGTCTGCACTTGTGTGATATCAACCATTCCCCCGGCAACAGATTGCAACCCCCAAACACAGGCCAAAGGCTCATGACGGAAGAAAGAAAACGCGCAGGTTGTGTGCGCAGGCAAAGGCCTCCAGGAGAACCGCCCGACACCGGCAATGCAAGCGAAGAGACACAGAAAACACTGTGTTGCCTACTTCCCACTGCCCAGGCAGGTCTCCCTTTGGGTACCACTAAGTCCGGGTGCTGCCTGGTTACTGGAGAGCCTCCAGCAACACCCTGCAGATCCTCAGGCTCCCTGCTGCACTGAAAAGCAGAAGGGAAGCGAGGCCGGGTCTGTTTAAAAGGGAATGCTGCCGAAGTGCCCCACAAAAGCCCTGCGGCGCTGCCGTGGTACCGCGCTCTTCAGTTAGGTGAGAAGGTATTTTACTCTGGGTGTTTATTTATCTAACAGGATCTAACTAAGCCAAGCTGATGAGATCAATGTCTCATTTCCAGGAGCCACCTATCTATTCAATCCCCAGGCCCCATGTAAGTGAGCAGGGCGGGCCATGGCAAATCTATGCCGCTTTTGTCATGTGGGCGACCCCCTACCACACCAGCAGAAACCCTTCCAAATGGAGTGCACATGTTTTGGCGTGCCATCTGATCCGTGTTAGAGCAGGCCTGGGCCGGGTTCCTCTGGTCAGCACTGGGTTCCCGCGGTGGGAAGCCACTCACACACTGACCCCGCGTTTCTAATCTGAATGTGTTTTGCATTTTGATACCGTACGTCCGACCTTTCCACACTTTCCCCTGGGGGGGTGTTTCCCCTTTTCATCAGCGGCCCAGACCTTTTGGCATGATCTGCTTGTGATGACCCACGCTGTGGCCTAAAGTCCCCCTCCCCCCGCGACATGGCAATGGAACAGAGCCCACGAGGGAGGAGCCACGGGCTGATCACTACCCCGCACGCGAGTGTGACCCCCTAGTGGCAGCGCAGCGCCCCCTGGAGACTGGAGTCCGCCCTCACCACCCGCACAGGCTGGAGCAGGGTGCACCTCCCCTGATAGGGCCAGCCCATGGAGCTCACATTGGCTCATTCAGTCCTCACCCGCCCAGGCTGCCAGCAACGGGGGTGTGAACAAACTCGGAATGGGACCCCCAGCTCACAGCCTTGGGTGAGAACAGGGCTTCTCCATTCGCAGCTGTGTGGGGAACATACCCTCTCGGTCAGCTGGGAATCTCCCATGAGAAGCGAGGCCTCTGGCACATGGGCAGAGTGAGCGCTATGGCAGAGCTGGTACCTCGGAGAAAGCTAGTGGCAATGCACACGCTGCTCTCAGCAGGCCACTGCTCCCAGCTAAGACTCAGCTCACTGGTAGAGAATAAGAACCACTTGCTAGTGGCGGGCTAAGAAGCCCGTCACAAAAGTAGCCAATTTATTTTTTTTTTTTTGCCAATTTGGACGGCTGGCCAAGAGTGCCGCGGGAGACCACACTTCTTTTGCAATGCAGTGTGGCTGCGGGTCCTACAGCTGGCTTGAACTGCCTCTGGGAGGGCCCATTCAGCACAACGGTGATGCCTGGGGGCTCCTCGCGGAGGGCAGAGCTTTGACTGCACGGCCCCTCCCTGCGTCTCTCCATGCAGAGGAAAAGGGTGTGGCTGAGACACCGTCTTGCCTTCTGGGCGCTGGCAGCAGCACAGGCGAGAGCGGCCCAGGGGAATTCTAATGCGGAGCCGGGGACTGCCCTCAGGAAGGCTGCATCAGGCTGGGGAGCGTTGCACCACTTTTGAACACGCCTCTGACCTGTATTCTGGGCAGCCCAGATGCGCCCCAGAGCTGGATCCACTGAGCTACCAGTTGCACTGAAGGAACTTGACCTCTTCAGGTCCCCGAGAGCCACCGGCTCTTGGCATTCGCCTTGCCATTGGGTGGGTACAGGCTGCCCGGCTTCTCGCCAAAACGAGCCCCATTGAGCAGAAATGATCTTGGTGCTCTTTAATCTCTCGGACCACGGGACTCAGACAAGGGGGCTAGTGTAGAGCACAGACGCCTGCACTGAACACCAGCACACGGACGGCGGAGGCACCTCTAAGTGTTGTAAACCCGAGTAGCAAATGTTTCCTTCACCTTTCCGATTTTAAATGTAACTGAACCAGCAACCCTCAGTCTAAGCTCTTGGGTGTCCCTGGAGAGAACACGCTACATGCATGTGTGACGTAGTGGGGGTACCTGGCTGGTTTCTATGCTGCTGGCTCTGGGGGATCCCCCACTGGCTGCCGTGGGTACCACGACCCAGCAAAACAGGATGAGTCACTATGCAAACCAGTGGCCAGACACCCCCCATGGAGAGGAACAAAGGAAGGTGGAATGCTGCCTTGGCTGGGGGGCAGGGCTGGAAGGGAGGGAGTTGGTTGCTGGCTGTCGGAGGGCATGGAGGAGAGCCTAGGAGAAGGGGCTGGAGTTTAGGGGCCCAGTCTCCCCCATCTCAAGGGGGCCTGAGGCATCCTAGCCCAGTTCCTGTGACCAGACTACATCTGTGCTGCGCTGTGCTGTGCTGGAGGAGCAATAAACCACCCTCAATTCCACTGGCTGGTGCAGTCTGTTTGTGCCATTTCGGGGTGCAGGAGACGGGGAACCCCCAACGCGCCGTCACACTGGTGTCAGGAGCGGGATGCACTGCACCCCGTGGATGGAGCTTCCAGCGGCAAGCGACAAGGCGCAGTAGAAGCAAGAGCCCTGGAGCCAGGCGTGCTGGAGACAGAGCGAAGCGGTTCCTGGGAATCGTGGGGCGCTGCAGCACTAGACTGGTGAGTCTGCACCGAGGGGCCCAGCGGGCAGATGGCCTACGCCCGACTCTTGAAGGCAGAGCTGGTGGGGCTGTGCAGAGAGAGGGGCTTGCCTGTGCAGAAAGCAACCAAGGCCCAGCTGATTGCCCAGCTGGAAGATAATGACCAGCCACAGGGCCAGGATCTTGTCCCCAGGGGAAGCAGCCAGACCCCCCCTGAGAGTGTGTCAGGCTCAGAGAGGGGGAGGAGCGCTGGAACCCAACGGAGAGATGAGACAGCGTCTCCCGGGAGGCCTGCAAGCCGTAGCCCATCTAGGGCAGGGGCCAGCCCAGCGGAGCTGCGGCGGCTGGAGATCCAGCTGCGGATCAGGGAATTGGAAGTAGAGGACCGAGAGAAGGAACGCCAGGACCGAGAGAGGGAGCGCCAAGATCGAGAGAGGCAGCGGCAGCATGAGCTGGCCATGGCAGAGCGGAGAACCGGCGGGGCACCGGCTGCGCCAAGTGCGGATGGGCCCCAGGGTCCCAGGACTGCCAGACGCTTGGAGAGGCTCATGGTGGCCCAATTGAAGGACATGGGTGACATAGACGGGTTCCTCAGTGCCTTTGAGAGGGCCTGTGGACTGCAACGGGTTCCCCCAGCTGACTGGCTGCAGGAGCTCATCCCCGCACTGAACCAGGAGGCGGCCGGAGTGCTCAGTCAGCTGGAGGACCTACAGCCAGGGGATTACAACCGAGTCAAGGAGGCCCTGCTGCACAAGTTCGGGCTGACCCCCGAGATGTACAGGAAGAAGTTCCGGGGGGTACAGAAAGGGCCACGGGAGACCTATGTGGACCTGGCCTCCCGCCTGGCGCAATACGGCCGCAAGTGGGTGTCTGGAGCCGGAGCCCAGACCGCAGAGGAGCTGCTCAAGCTGGTCATGATGGAGCAGTTCTATGAAGCGTGCCCACCCAAACTGAGGCTGTGGCTCAAGGACCGGAGACCAGAGAACCCCCAGGAGGCCGGGAGACTGGCGGATGAGTTCACGGAGAGCCGGTCCGGGTGTGAACGGGAGTCCCGGAGAGAAAGGGAACCGCGCAGAGACCGGATCTCGGCTGAGCGACGGAGGGAGTCAACTACGGGGCGAGACCAAGGAACAGGTCGTCTGTGCCCCAGAGAACCAGCCAGGCCCTGGACAGAGACAGCCCAAAGCCTAACTTGCCATCGCTGTGGGCAAAAAGGCCACAAGAGGGCTCAGTGCACCAGGTCCCAGGACCGGGGACTTTCCAGGGTTAACTGGCTGGGGCGGGAGGAAGGGCAGGCTGCCCCAGAGGCAGGGGCTGGCAGGCAAACCTCAGCTCAGAGAGAGGGGAAGGATGCTCAGTGCACCTCCCCTGGGAGGTCTGATTCTCAGGAGGCGGATTTCTCCGTGTACCGGGTGGGGGCAGGACGGCCCCTGCGGAGCGAGTGCCTCATACCCCTGGAGGTGGATGGTAGGAAGGTGACGGGCTTCTGGGACACGGGGGCAGAGGTGACTCTGGCCCGATCCGACATAGTGGCCCCGGAGCGGATACTACCCCACGCGCAGCTGACCCTGAAGGGCATAGATGGGTCCCCGTTTAAGGTGCCTGTAGCCCGGGTGCATCTGAAATGGGGGGCGAAGGAAGGCCTCAAGGAAGTGGGGGTGCACCCGCACTTGCCCACCGAGGTGCTGATGGGGAATGACCTAGAGGAGTGGCCCCATGAATCCCAGCGGGCTCTAGTCACTACCTGGAGCCAGAGCCAGCGGGGGGCTGACAACGTAGGTCCAGGGAAGGACTCCTGGCAGCGTCCTCAGGGTCCCATCCCAGTGGACACGGGGTCCAGCCAGGCTGGGACTCCGGACCTAGGCAGAGGTGGGGGACAGGTCCCGATCCCTGCCTCAGCAGCTGAATTCCAGGCTGAGGTGCAGGCAGACCCCTCCTTGCAGAGGCTGAGGGACCAGGCTGGCCTCCATGCAGCTCAGCCCCGGGGGAGAGGTGGCCAGGAGAGATTCCTGCGGGAGCGTGGGCTCCTGTTCCGTGAGTGGCTCCCCCCCAGGAAGGCGAGGGCATGGGGTGTCCAGCGGCAGCTGGTCGTCCCCCGAAAGTATCGCCTCAAGCTGCTGTATTTGGCCCACGATGTCCCCGTTGGGGGCCACCGGGGGATCCGGAGCACCCGGCTGAAGCTGCTCCAGCACTTCTATTGGCCGGGAATCTTTACGGCCGTGCAGCAGTACTGCCGGTCCTGTGACTCCTGCCAGAGGGGCGGGAAGGCCCAAGACAGGAGGAAAGCGGCTTGGGGGTCTCTACCCCAGATAGACCCTCTGGGCTTGCTGAGAGAGTTATGGGAGGGGAAGACCTCCCTGGATGGAGCATCGGGGGTGGAAGCCGCCCTGGCTGTCCAGAGAAGGCTCGCTGGGCTCATGGCCCAGCCCGAGACACCCTGGCCAGAGATCAAGGCCAGCGGAAGGGTGGGTGTGACCCCCGAGGACAGGCCTGTGCCAGTCGCCCTGGAGCGGGGCGGCGAGTGGACAGAGGGAAGCCAATTCATGTGGGGCCTCGCCACGGCCGGCCCGAGTCAAGGGGAGCACCCATGTCCCCAGGGCGGGTTCCCACGCAGAGGACCCGAACTTCCCTAGGTCACGAGCGGAGTGACCCTGCTCAGTTCGCTCTCGGAGGGGGGAGAACTGTGACGTAGTGGGGGTACCTGGCTGGTTTCTATGCTGCTGGCTCTGGGGGATCCCCCACTGGCTGCCGTGGGTACCACGACCCAGCAAAACAGGATGAGTCACTATGCAAACCAGTGGCCAGACACCCCCCATGGAGAGGAACAAAGGAAGGTGGAATGCTGCCTTGGCTGGGGGGCAGGGCTGGAAGGGAGGGAGTTGGTTGCTGGCTGTCGGAGGGCATGGAGGAGAGCCTAGGAGAAGGGGCTGGAGTTTAGGGGCCCAGTCTCCCCCATCTCAAGGGGGCCTGAGGCATCCTAGCCCAGTTCCTGTGACCAGACTACATCTGTGCTGCGCTGTGCTGGAGGAGCAATAAACCACCCTCAATTCCACTGGCTGGTGCAGTCTGTTTGTGCCATTTCGGGGTGCAGGAGACGGGGAACCCCCAACGCGCCGTCACAGCATGTTACACGGAAACACAGCCGTGTCTCTGACAGGCACTGCCCACCATTCCATGATTTCCCCTTTAGGAGGATCTGTGCCTTCTGGTCAGGAGGGCTTCAGCCAGGACTCCGGGGAAGGCTTGGAAGAAGATTTTCAGAGCGCGGCTGAGATGGCTCTCGGTTATCTTTCTGCATTATTGTCCCACCAAGGTGCCCTTCTCCATACGTCATAATCTCCTGTGGCTTGCACCTGCTGTGTGAACTGGGAGGGCTGGTGGCAGCACACAGCTGCCCCGGGCAGAGCATGTGGGAGAAGAGCCCACGTAATCAGCGTGTGCACTAGGTTAGGGACTGGGCTCCAAAGCCCATTGAGGAATATCATGCACTAGGCCCTGGACATGGCGTGCGAAGTTCACAGCCTGATTAACTTTCCGACTCCCAAAGTGGCTTCCGTCCCTGTGCAGGCTGAGTTTGTGTTTCACTGGCGAGTGTTACTGTCAGACCCGTCATGCCTCCCTCTGCTCAACATCTGCTAAAGGGTCCCATGGCCCGGCTGAGTCTGAGTGAATGGCCGCTGGCTGCCTACGCTCTCCGTAACATGAGGACGGACAGGTTGTGCAATCCCTCACTCCACCAGCGCCTGGGGAGGCACAAGGCAGTACCCTGGAAGAAGGAGTTGCGGGAATGGGTGCCCGTCTCCATGAAATGCAAGGACAATCCCTGCAGCTGTAGCCTGTGGAACCTCGTCTGAGGAGACAGGCTGGCTCCGCAGAGTAAAATGGTGGAAAAACACTGACCTGCAGGAGATCCCAAGTCTGGTGTTAATTACGCAAGGCTCAGTGAAACATGCTTTGTTTTCCTCCTTGTGCCTGCTGTGCTCTAGGGCCTGGGATCCGAGAGGAGGAAAACTTCCCTGTTGAACTGACCCCCACCCCATCTGCAGTGCTAAGCTGCGCATGGCTCAGGAGAGGTGTGCAGCCGAACAACCAGCGCGCGCGCTGCCTAGCTCTGCGTGACTATTCCCAAAGACCTCCCCTCCTCGCCCTTGGTCCCACCGGCAGTCACAATGGATTCGGATTCCTACCGTAATCATTCCTCTGAATGGCCCATTACCAGGCCGTACAGGGGGCAGCACTCACGTTTGTTCACTCACAAAAGGAACATTTTAACCTGCCCGGGCACTTATCAATGGATCGAAAAATGACTGAAAGTTACAAAGCAATTTCAAAAACCCGCCGGAGAGAGAAACTGCAGAACTTGCCTTGACACCTTTAACCAAGGTTTGAACAAAGACCTGAATTGGATGGGCCGCTACATTCAACACCCACTCTATTAGCCTCATTTAGCACAGACACTCTAATTGACAAGATACCTTTTCCTTCTCTTTCCCTCCCCATCCCCTCTCTTTCTGCTATTTATTTGTACCTCTGGACCCTTACTCCAGTCATCCGAAGAAGTGGGTTGTGCCCACGAAAGCTCATGATCCCGTCGACATTTTTTTGTTAGTCTTTAAGGTGCGGCAGGACTATTTGTTGTTTTAAAGTTTTTTCCGTTACAGGCTAACAGGGCTCCCGCTCTGAGACTCACAAAGGGAATAACATTTACTTAGGGATGTTGGAAACAGTTCCAGAAAAAAATCCTGCAACAATGACTGGAGGTTTTGTTTCAATTTTTTTCCTTTTTTCAAATCTTTGACACCGTCTGAAAGTTCATCTCCAAATATGACATGCAAGAGAGGAAGCAGGTGCAAACCACATTCCCAAGGAGTGCTTTTTGCAACAGCCAAGGAACAAAGGGGCAGTCTTACCAGCCTACTGAGCCATAGCACAGCAGCTCACCAAGAGACACATAAGCCAATAAGCCATTTTTTGTAGCAAAGGCTGAGCGGGGCTTTCCAGGTAACCCTGATGTCTAAGGAGTAAATGATGCCTGCCATGGACACGTTCGTTTGAATGTGTCCAGTGGAACTGATTTTAAAAAGCTTTGCAGATGTAAAAGAAGCAACAGCAACCAGCCCGGAACAGACTATTCAGCGTGAGAATTCTGGAGACAAGGAAATGCATATTAAAGCCCAGCTCTCTTTAGCCTCACACGCTTTCTCACCAACACCTTTTCAGAATAACTAAGCAATAGTAATGTCTCAAATGTTGATGCTTTGATCCTTCAGATATTTGCCAACTCACAAAGGGTATGTCTACACTACCCCGCTAGTTCGAACTAGCGGGGTAATGTATGCATACCGCACTTGCTAATGAAGCCCGGGATTTGAATTTCCCGGGCTTCATTAGCATAAGCGGGGAGCCGCCATTTTTAAATCCCCGCTGCTTCGAACCCCGTGTAGCGCGGCTACACGGGGCTCGAACTAGGTAGTTCGGACTAGGGTCCTATTCCGAACTACCGGTACTCCTCGTGAAACGAGGTGTACCGGTAGTTCGGAATAGGCACCCTAGTCCGAACTACCTAGTTCGAGCCCCGTGTAGCCGCGCTACACGGGGTTCGAAGCAGCGGGGATTTAAAAATGGCGGCTCCCCGCTTATGCTAATGAAGCCCGGGAAATTCAAATCCCGGGCTTCATTAGCAAGTGCGGTATGCATACATTACCCTCCTAGTTCGAACTAGGAGGGTAGTGTAGACATACCCAAACAGATTTAGTTTCAGCTGATAAAATGCCTAAAGCAAATTGCTGTCTACGTTTCTAGGATCAGACTGGAAGCCCAATCACAACAGAAATCAATCAACAATTAAAAGGCTATAAATTAATATTAAAAGGCAATATCACTTTATAAAGCATAACCAGTGGAACTCACAGCTACAGGAAGTCAACAAGTCAAAGCCTGTGGCTAGATTTTAGAAAGAACTGACTGGTTTTATGACCAGTGGCATTTGTAGTGATGCATGCTCAGCAATCGACCAAGGAAACACTCCCATCCATTATTCCAGTAGTCTCTGAATGAGCAGTGATGCCCAGCTGGTTACGCAAATTGTCAGGGGTGAGAAAAGCGAGCTTCCCCTTTCTCTAAAAATGGGATCAATGCAGATGCAGGCAGGGGGCTGGACTAGGTGGTCAAATGGTCTGAAGAAGCACGTGGCAAACCCTCCCGAGACGATACCCTGGGGCTAGTGGAACACCACGCATGTAACTGTTTCCAAAACCCACCCTGTGCCCCAAGAGACACGCCATGTTCTCCAATGGCGCATGCCGGCTACCTAGCCCATTCCGAAGGCCAGGCTTTAAGCACATGCAAAATCTGTCAACTTGGCCCAATCAGATGAAAGTTCACTGACACGATCAGATACCATCGTTTCCTTTGTTGGTTTCAGTTCAGTGGCCTAAGGGCACCTTAAACAGTGACTGGTTTCAAGACATGAGCTCTGAAAGGCTTCCCCTGTCTGTGAGAGCCACACTGAGAGCCTTATACAGCAGAGCTATGCCACCTGGAAGACAGTCCAGGGAGCTGTTTGATTTCCTGGAACCCCAGCTCTGAGTGTCATCTTTCCTCTGCCTGGTGCCGCACCTGCCCACAGGTGTGAGCAACAGAGCTGGGGCTGTGAGCATCTCTGACAGGAAACACACATTCTGCCAGGTGCTGAGCACCCACGCCTCCCACGGGGAGCACACTTCTTCCTCTGAAACGTCACCAAGAGGGACAAGGGAGGAGACAGAGCAGAAGAGATGCATTTGCACGTGTGTGCGCCCACGCTCACTCTCACCCACTCATCCCGGGGTTACTGGTAAGAATTGCGGCTGAGCAGCGTTCACGGCAAATGGGGGCCAACGCCCCCCTGGTCTAACCCCACCAGCACTCGCCTGATGTCACCCCTGCCCTGAGCCCGTCTTGCTGCACCCTCGTCCCGCGGACAGCTTCCCTCAAAGCAAAACCGTGGGTCTGCCTGGCCTTGGAGGCTGCTCTGGAGACATCGGGAGGAAGCAGAATCCAGCCGTTTGCAGAGAAAAGAGGCAGAGGAGGGGTGTGAGAAGGGAGGCTCTTCATTCCCCAGCAGGTGACAAAGCTCTCCCAGATCTGGGCCCTCGTCTGTCTCCCTCTGGCCGAGGGCTGGAGAGGGTGTGCGGCGCTGGGCGGGAGAGAGCGTGCTTGGATCAGCCTCTCCTGACACAGGTGCCCTGCAGCAGCACCAGGCCCAGAAGAGGGCACTGCTGTCCACTTTAACTGCTCACCTAACCTCACTTGCTTTTGGGGCAGCCCTGCGATATAGGGTAGGAACATCCCCCTTAATGCCGGGGTGAGATCACAGAGCGAGTCAGTGCCACATCTGGGGGCAGGCATTAGGCATTTCTAGCTGAGGGCACATCAACGTGCTAAGCACCTGATTCGACGTGCTTCTGCACGGGTGCAGGGCAGCGTGAGCCAGGCCCGCGATCTCACCGCTGGGTGCAGGGCAGCGTGAGCCGGGCCCGCGATCACACCGCTGTGTGCAGGGCAGCGTGAGCCGGGCTCGCGATCACACCGCTGGGTGCAGGGCAGCGTGAGCCGGGCCCGCGATCGCACCGCTGTGTGCAGGGCAGCGTGAGCCGGGCCCGCGATCACACCGCTGTGTGCAGGGCAGCGTGAGCCGGGCTCGCGATCACACCGCTGGGTGCAGGGCAGCGTGAGCCGGGCTCGCGATCTCACCGCTGTGTGCAGGGCAGCGTGAGCCGGGCCCGCGATCGCACCGCTGTGTGCAGGGCAGCGTGAGCCGGGCCCGCGATCACACCGCTGTGTGCAGGGCAGCGTGAGCCGGGCCCGCGATCACACCGCTGGGTGCAGGGCAGCGTGAGCCGGGCTGGCGATCACACCGCTGTGTGCAGGGCAGCGTGAGCCGGGCCCGCGATCACACCGCTGTGTGCAGGGCAGCGTGAGCCGGGCCGGCGATCACACCGCTGTGTGCAGGGCAGCGTGAGCCGGGCCGGCGATCACACCGCTGGGTGCAGGGCAGCGTGAGCCGGGCCCGCGATCACACCGCTGTGTGCAGGGCAGCGTGAGCCGGGCCGGCGATCACACCGCTGTGTGCAGGGCAGCGTGAGCCGGGCCCGCGATCACACCGCTGTGTGCAGGGCAGCGTGAGCCGGGCCCGCGATCGCACCGCTGGGTGCAGGGCAGCGTGAGCCGGGCCCGCGATCACACCGCTGTGTGCAGGGCAGCGTGAGCCGGGCCCGCGATCACACCGCTGTGTGCAGGGCAGCGTGAGCCGGGCCGGCGATCACACCGCTGGGTGCAGGGCAGCGTGAGCCGGGCCCGCGATCGCACCGCTGGGTGCAGGGCAGCGTGAGCCGGGCCCGCGATCGCACCGCTGGGTGCAGGGCAGCGTGAGCCGGGCCCGCGATCACACCGTGGGACAGTGCACTACCCCCAGTAGGCGTGTGGCATACACGTGCACCACAATTACATCACTGAGGGTTGAGAAACTTCTGTGGTCCACACATCAAACAGAATGGATCGAGTTTCCATTGAGTGTGGTGGGGGGCAGCTGAAGGTAGAGGGTGTGTCTAGGTGCCCCTCTCCCACAGCGTTCTGATGCACCGTGGCCAACATTCAAATGCTCTTTACTAGGGACAACAGTCCAAGCGAGCAGGAGGTTTGCGATTGCTGGCCTCGCGGGTCTGTGTGCCAATGAGTTGCAGAGCACACTGCAGTCCCCTCTGTCATAGGTAGAGGGCAGCAACGTCTTTACAGATCTCAGCCTGCATGATTAGACAGGGCTATGGCTGGTGTGCTAAGGGCTGCAGCCAGGTGTGTTCAGCATTGGACTGGAAATACGCAAGCCGCGTGGGGATGTGAACAGCGTCTGGGATGCCGAGCTGACTATTTCACTGCCTCGTGCTTTAAGATGACCAAGAGACGGGAAAGCCCGAAATGCCATTTACGCAGTGGAAACGTGAAATGAGTCTTAAAAAACGACTCCTCTATATTAAACGCCACTTCTGAAATAACGTACGTCAGCAAGCGAGATTAGGAAAGACTGGAAGGCGTTAGTACATGATACGTGTCTCTAAGATACACCAGAGAACCACGGAGATTCATTTCAATCCATGGGGCAAAGCAAGCACACACACATCAGATTCCTGTGGACCAGGATTAAGCACCTGTGTCTGCAGGCACTAAATAGCATGGACCAATAATTAGGATACATGGACAATACATTCCTGAGACACTTTTCCATGTCCCGTCACATTCCCCTACAATAGCAATGCAACATTTAACCGTGGAGGGAAATGTCTCCCCTTTCCAAGGTATCTGTCACACAGCCAGGAAGTGGCACAGCTCCGTGCTGTGTGCAGCACAGTTTGGGATTTGGATTTGACTGTATGAAAGGAAGAGAAACCCCTGTTGGCTGAGCAGAGTGGTGTCTGATGGGCAGCATACTGGGAGCGAGCAGGCTGTGTCTTGGGTTCAAGGCTAGGTTCTGTAAACAGAGTGGAGACTGAGTGAACTAGACAAAGAAACAAAGCCTGCATCCCCTAGGGAGGACAAGTAGAGTCTATGAATAAAGACTTCACGGGTCCCACTGGTTTGTAAAGCAGTTCGGAAAGTCACCGCCCGCATGAGACCAGCTAGGGAAAAGGCCTAACATTTTGCATGTGTTTGACTCCAGATGACTGGAGCTCTGTCTAGCCACCCTTTCCTCCCAGTATTTGCTTTGGATTAATTGTACCTTCAAGTGCTTTCGTTTATTATTCTTCTCTTTGTGGGATTCCTAACTCCCGGCTGACTAGGATACATTTGCTGCCACCTCCAAAACTGAGGTTTACAGGCTCTTGCGCAAAAGGGGTTTTCCCAACAAATGGCCCTGTCTACTCCGGGCTTTTATCACAAAAACCTCTTCTGCAAAAAGGATCGGACGAGCATATGCAAATGAGAGCATGAGATTTGCAAATGAGCTCTCTATTTGCATTTCCTCTTCCGAAACGCTGCGGCAGTGTAGATGTAGCCTGAGCAGAGCATTCCATATGCACCCAGCGCAGCGAAGGGCAATATATCTGTACCGTGTCTGAGAGACACATGGAAGGGGAAGGGACTACATCAGAAATCAGCACCACTTCGCACTTCCATGGGCAGCACGGTGTTTTCCAAGCACTGTGCAAACATGACTCATTGGAAATAAGGGTTCTTGGCAGAAAGGGAGGTAAACTATACCTGGAAATCACAGAGTGTAGGATGGTGCGAAATTCTTAGGCTCCAAGACCAGAAGGAACCACTGTGATCCTCCCGTCTGACTTCTTGCATCGCAAAGACCAGAGACCTGCCCCTCAGTAATTCCTCGAGCAGAGCTTTTAGAAAAACATCGGACCCAAGAGCAGGTGCAAGGAGGAGTCACTCTCATGCTCATCAATGGTCTTGGCTCCTCTTCGAGCATAAAGACCCAATCCCGTGTGCAGTGATTAGATGAGACCCCCAGGCTCCCCCTCTAGTCAGCGCGTGTTCAGTTTGGCCCCAGCGCAACAAAATGTTACTTGACATGGGGAAAGAAATCCCTCTTAGTGTTGTCACAGGGTCTCAAACAGCCACGCGACACGTCTCCCACGGGAGTCGGCCGTCGCAATTTACAACAGGTAGAATTGTGCTGCTGCTTGCAGAGTCTTTGTGATTGGAAAGAGAGAGAGAGTGTGTGTGTGAGAGCGTGTGCATGTTTGTGTGTGCGCGTGTGCATGCATGTGTGCACATGTGTGTGTGCGCACGTGCACGCATGTGTACGTGTGCGCACGTGTGTGTATGAGAGTGTGTGCGCGCCTGGTTAGTGCGTGGAACCCCAGTGAAATGTGCTTAATGGGCTTTAGAAGCTCGCTCGTGAGCAGGAGCATGGCCGTGGTGTGCGTTGGCAAGCAGTGCTGCGTTCAAGAACCCTCGTGTCATCAGTAGGCCGGCTCGGCACCGCAGAAATCGGTGTTCCAGTGTCTTCCTTTGTTCCCAGATGCACACGCACAACACTGAGTCCCTCTCCTACCACTGTGCAGCGCAGCCCTGGAAGAGCAGGACGCCCACTCTGCCTGCGGCTTGTTGGCTGCTTGTCTCCCCGAAGGCCCGAGTCAGCTCACCATGGAAATCAGGCAACCAAGCATCTCCCAGCCCCTGGAGTCTGGAAATCAGGCTGGGATCAGACTCAGTCACTGGTCAGGGCAGCCGCCCCAGTGCTGCAGCTACCCTGGGTTTTCCCTGGTTCCTGATTGTGGCAGACAAGCAACACGCTCTCTATGTGGACGCCGTTGATTCCTGGCTGGGGGCCAGGGCACATCGCTCCCGCCCAGAGGTGACTGCCCAGGTCAGGGCTGAGATCACTAGCAGGGTAAATGGGGAAGTTCCCGCAGTAGCAGCCTGACACCGTCTGCCCTGGAAATAAAAGCGATTCGGACTCCTGCACTCTCAGCGTTGTCAGACCCTGAGCAGCGCGGATCAAAGGGCTTAGACTTGGGGCCTCCCAATGTCTCTCTGTTGTCTGTCTCCCCTATTCTAGACAGTACCCAGACAGACCTTTGGCCTGACCCAGTGGGGCCATTCTTCTGTGCCCCTGTTGGGCTTAGGGGTCAGATGGCTGCTAGCAGGAGTCTGCTTCCCTCTACACATCATGAAACACTGCCTAGGTTCGAATCATTTTAGTGGCTTCCTGCAAAGCAACCGCTCATTGTAGCTCATCTTGCCAAGCAAATCTCTTCAGTCAACTGAACCTGAAATCCACGTCATGTCCTTAAACTTGTGGGCTTTACCTAGGAGGCATGAGAGGAAACCCAGATACTGCGCGCTATCTGCCAGGAAAGTGTTTGCGGCTTTGCGTCTTGGGCGTCAGGTACATAGGGCCAATCGGAAGCCAGAAATGCAAGGACTGTTGATGGTCTTTCTGCCACTCCTAGCCCACGGCTGGCACACAGAAATGGAGCTGCATAAGGAGTGAGACGTCAGCCCTGCTCAGACTAGCGGAAAGCCAGCCTCCCCTTTGCCCAGGCTGCCAGATACTGGCTAGTGTTCCAGACAGGAATCCAACCTGACTTAGCTCTGAGAAGAGAGGATCGTGTGCAGCTTCTGTTGTGCCGCCAGCCTTTCGTTCTTGGGAGGCTCTCAGGGGCTCTGACCTCCCGTGACCTTCCCTTTCATGCTTTTTCACAGGTTTATATTGCAAACAGCCTGAGCACCGTGGAATTGTTTTTACTCCCCACAGGGTGTGAAACCTCGCCATGCCCGCCTGCATGGGGGCGGAGGCCACTGCACATATCTACTGCTCTGCTCATCAGCCGGGGCTGGGTCACTGCAGGGCAAGAGATAATCTCCCAAACCACTGAATAATTGAAAGGGTAATTTGGTGGTCAGCTAATGTCAGACCTTTAGAATTCTGTAAATCATCTCTCCAAATGATCCCCAAGCTGCATTAGACAATGGACCTTCCCCCCTTTCCTATTGATCCCCCAGTCGGCGCAGGTATTGATTCTAGGTGGGGACTGCACGTGCGTCAGTTGTTCCAATGGTTCAAACACCAAGGAGGCCAGGCTGAAAAAGTCATTTGCATTCAGGAGCACCCAGAAAGGCTCTGGTCCCCTGCCAGATGACTCAGTAGAACCAGCTCACTGGCTTGGTCCCTGGAGGGCAGAGGAAGGACCCAGGGCGGGAGATGCTGATCCCCAAAGCACCGTGGACTGGGAGATACTTGCTCAATGCTTGTGTGATGCTGTTTTGAAAGCAGCGCTTGAGCGGACAGGTAGGACCAGCTCTGGGGGGGTCTGTCTCTCACCTCTCATAGGGACACACTCTGCCCAAAGGCGCTGCTCCCAAGGCTGTACCTGTCCTGGAGCCCGCACCCTGGCTCCAGCATCTCGCCTTCATTTGGGAGTGGCCGAGCCTGACCCGGGGGCCCTTCCAAGGCTCCCACTAAGGTACGCGGCAGCACGGTTCTGCAGCTGCTTCATCAGCCCCACCTAGTCAGGCAGCTCTGTGCTCGGACCCCTGAGCCCCTGATTAAGCAGCTGTGGGGCTGTGCTGCTGCCCCTTCCTATGTGGAACTCAGCCCCTGAGCTGCTCCCTCCACCCAAGTCACTATTCGAATTTCCGTCACCCACCGTGATGCGCTGGATCCGAGGCCTCCAAATCTATGGCATAGAGCCTTTGGGGTGTTACCTGTCTGTACGCCAGTGGCTCGTTACTGTCTGATTGCTTGTTAATTACTTGTGAGTAGTGAAGAGGGTGGAACCCGCGATGTATTAGGCAAGAACACCACAGAGCCAGCATCTCTGCTATCCACTGCCCTGGGCCCGTGCCAGATGAGTTCTCCCCACTGTGTGATGGAGGTGGTTACACTATCGAATAAGAGATCGCATTCCAATACGTAGCTGGTGCCCCTGACGCTCTCATGTCCAACTCCAAAGAGAAAACCCAGTCCCCGGCATCACAACCGGGCATAAAGTTCTCATGCAACACAGGGAGTGCTCAGGAAAGCCATTCCTCTGTACAGCCATAGGAACAAACAGATGTACTCCACACATATCTGGCACATGTACTCCTGTCTACAGCGTTGCTGACTGAACAGGAACTAGTAACCGAGATTTGGTGTCCACACACACACCTCTCAAAGCACACAGGAATCCGTCTCTCCTGCACTGCGGCTATGTGGCAAAAGTACCGGGTTCACAAATGGTGATGAAATGTATGATCTCATTGATACGTCAGGCCTCATAGCTACAGGGAACACTGTGGGATGCTGCAGCTACTCCTGACGGGTGGGTACCTACGTGCCATGATGATTTTTATACCCGATCAATGGGGTCTGAAACAATGAATAATGCAAGAAAGTAGTGCCAGTTCCCCAAGACAAATGCAGAGTCCTCACAACCATTGCAATGCACTCCAAAACCTATTGATTTTGGTCTGAATTTATAAAAAAAATGCTGTATTGAAATATGCTGGGGTTGGTGTTATTAAAATGATTCCTGTCCAGACACAGCAGTTTGTAGTTGATTTTTAAACACCCAAACTGATTAGTGACTTGCCATGGTCTCCATAAATTAAACTCCCACTTGGTTATGATGCTAACAAGCTACTGTGCAAAATCAGAGACACTAAGCTGCCCATGTCTGGAAATGCCATAGGAACCCATGAACCCGGAAAAGAGAAACTCGGCATTCCTCCCACTGGCCTAAGCAGGGTGACAGTCCCAGGTCTGATCTCTCCCGCAGGACACACATGAAGTTAGCCTGGCTACCTGCTGGGAATCCACTTGTAGGTCTGTCTGCCCAAGGTGTGTATAACCATTCGGCAATAATCCCCATTGGTCAGTATTGATTCTACTTCACAGAGGGCATTTTCTCAGGCCTCATGTCTCACTTATGGAATCAACAGAGTGGAGTAGACAGTTCTTAGGTCTTTTTTTTTTTCAGCTTTGACCTTATGTTCCAGCTGCTGTTGTAGAACAATGAGGTCTGAAGGAAAATAATGCAGCCATTTGTTTAACCCATAAAAATGACGTGCCGATTGTACAAGGCAACTACACCTGCTTCAGAGATTAAACATCATTTGGAAGTCAGAGGGCAACTCCTTATTGGGTGCAATGTATTTGATTCAAGCTGTGCACAGGATTCTATTTCTTGGGGGTATTTGTGCTAATTTCATAGGCTGGACAGACAGTAGCTGAAAACAAAAGAGGAGGGGGATGGATTTGAGCTGAATGTTGTTCTTTCCAGAATCCAGTGGGGTATTTTTTACAGATGCTGGACTAAAACATACTTCCATGTCCTCAGAGGATCAAGATCTATCAAAACAGACAAAGGGAAGATGCACGGTTTAGTGGCATCACAACTCAGATGGTTCATATTTCTGCTAAGCTCACCAGGCTGTTTCACAGACGATGCGGCTCAGGATTGCTTTCAGACACAGAACTATGCACGGAAGTACAGATTTAGATACAACCCAAGATACATCCACAGATATTTGGTGCTTCTGAACAATCTGTATTGAATCAAACCTGATTACATTAAAGTATTAAGTACATGTTTCCTTTAGAAATTTTCAAAGGCATCTTTGGGAAGTTGTTATGTGGAAAATTTAAGTAATAGGTTTAAAGCTAAAGGACAGCATGCCATCTGTCCAAACAGACTCTGCAAAGCATCTCTTAGGGCTAAGGACTATCTCACTTGTAACTATCATACCAATATCACTGGGTTTTGTTATTCTAGCACACGCTGAAAATGAAACACATTTTTCAAAGTTTCTTCTTTATTAAAGCAAATTTTTGTGCATTAACCATTTCATTCAGCGTTCTCCCTGCAGTGTTTGACTAACAGTATGACAGAAGGCACTGGGAATTTGCAGCAGGACAGAAATTATGGTTTGACTGTTGAGCAGAACTTCGGTGGCCAAGTTTCTATCATCTACAAGGTGCTGGGTGGTTTATGTGAATCAAGTTGAGGGATTTAGTCCATTTTTAGTGGACCAATGTCCACCTCACAAAACCCCAGCTTGTCAGTAGGTGCTGGCTAACACCTTTCAGCCAGGCCCCGGTGTCCCTGCGAGCCAAGGCTCTGGCACATGGGCAAGTGTGTGCCAGTGCTCAGATTTACTCATTGGATGTAGGATTTCAGTCTCCAGAGCAGCAAGACCCACACCCTTTGCTGCATACAAGGGATCAGATTCACAGGGTTGTGTCTAGACTGGCCAGTTTTTCCGGAAAATCAGCCGCTTTTCTGGAAAAACCTGCCAGCTGTCTATACTGGCCATTGAATTTTCGCAAAAGCACTGACTTCCTACTGTCTGAAATCAATGCTTCTTGCGGAAATACTATTCTGCTCCCATTCAGGCAAAAGTCCTTTTGCGCAAAGCTTTTGCACAAAAGGGCCAATGTAGACAGCTGAGATTTGTTTTCCGCAAAAAAGCCCCGATCACGAAAATGGCGATCGGGGCTTTTTTGCGGAAAAGCATGTCTAGATTGGCTCAGACGCTTTTCCGCAAAAAGTGCTTTTGCGGAAAAGCATCCGTGCCAATCTAGACGCTCTGTTCCGAAAATGCTTTTAATGGAAAACGTTTCCGTGAAAAGCATTTCCGGAAAATCAAGCCAGTCTAGACGCAGCCAGGGAGTGTTAAACCCATTGGCTGTGATTATGGGCACATGTGATGCTTTATAGATATTGTAGCAGCTTGTCTAGAAGCTCTGGTTCTTACATGCAATGGAGATGACTCTGTATCTGAGCCTACCCCAAAGCCCTGGCTCATACAGCACATGAGAAGAGTACCCTACCTGCCATGTAACCAGGGCCAGCTGGGAAGCCAATTCCTCTCAGGAAGATTGTGTGACTGGATCTATCAATACAGAGCAGAGATAGAAAAAAACGGTTAACTCCCTTTTGTAACTGGGGGAAAGCCGATAGGTGCGGAGGAGCACATGGATTGGACAGAGACATCGATTAGGGGAGGTTCTATTAATAGAGACCTACTTTCTATGCTCTAGTCAGGAGGAGAGGATGGAAGTACGAGTCACATCAGATGAGACACAATCAAATGAAAAAGAGTCTAACACATCAGGAAATGGCAGACAGATAAACCGTGACAAATGATTAAAGTGCTTATACACAAATGCTAGAAGTCTGAATGGTAAAATGGGTGAACTGGAGTGCCTAGTTTTAAAGGAGAATATTGATATAATAGGCATCATGGAAACTTGGTGGAATGAGGACACTCAATGGGACATAGTTATACCAGGGTATAAAATAGATCAGAAGGACAGAACAGGTCATTCTGGCAGGGGAGTGGCACTATACGTGAAATAAAATGTAGAATCAAATGAAGTAAAAATCATAAATGAGTCAAAGTGTTCTATAGAATCTCTATGGATAATAATTCCATGCTCCAATAACAAGAATATAGTTATAGGGATATATTATCGACTACCTGATCAGGACAGTGATAGTAACTATGAAATACTAAGGAAGATTAGAGAGGCTATCAAATTAAAAAACTCGATAATAGTGGTGGATTTCAACTATCCCCATATTGACTGGGTACATGTCACCTCAGGACAGGATGACAGATTAAATTTCTTGATACCTTAAATGACTGCTTCTTGGAACAGCTGGTTCTGGAAACCATAAGGGGAGAGGCTATTCTTGGTTTAGTCCTAAGTGGAACGCAGGATCTGGTTCAAGAGGTAAATATAACTGGACCACTTGGAAATAGTGACCATAATGTAATAAAATGTAACATCCCTGTGGTGGGAAAAACACCTGAGCAGCTCAGCATGGTGGCATTTAATTTCAGAAAGGGGAATTACACAAAAATGAGGAAGTTAGTTAAACAGAAATTAAAAGGTACAATGACAAAAGTAAAATCTCTGCAAGCTGCATGGAAATTTTTCAAAGACACCATAACAGAGATCCAAATTAAATGTATACCCCAAATTAAAAAACACAGTAAGAGAACCAAAAAAGTGCCACCGTGGCTTAACAACCAGGTAAAAGAAGCAGTGTCAGATAAAAATATATCTTTTAAAAAGTGGAAGTTAAATCCTAGTGAGGAAAATAGAAAGGAGCATAAACTTTGTCAAATCAAGAGTAAAAATATAATAAGAAAAGCCAAAAAGGAGTTTGAAGAGCAGCTAGCCAAAAACTCAAAAAGTAATAGTAAAATGTTTTTTAAGTACATCAAAAGCAGGAAGTCGGCTAAACAACCAGTGGGGCCCTTGGATGATTGAGATGATAAACTTAACAGTAACAAGCCACCCGTACCAGATGGCATTCACCCAAGAGTTTTGAAAGAACTCAATTGGGAAACTGCGGAACTATTAACTGTGGTTTGTAACCTATCCTTTAAATCAGCCCCTGCACCTAATGATTGGAAGATAGCTAACGTGATGCCGATATTTAAAAAGGGCTCTAGAGGTGATCCTGGCAATTACAGACCAGTAAGTCTAACGTCAGTACCAGGCAAATAAGTTGGAACTATAGTAAAGAATAAAATTGCCAGACACATGGATGAATATAATTTGTTGGGGGGAAAGTCAACATGGTTTCTGTAAAGGGAAATCATGCCTTACTAATGTGTTGTTAAAAAACAACAAATGGTCTGGTAGCACTTAAACAAAACTCCCTGAAGCTTCTAATCTGCTAGAGTTCTTTGAGAGGGTCAATAAACATGTGTTCAAGGGGGAACCAGTGGATAGATTTCCAGAAAGCCTTTGACAAGGTCCCTCACCAAAGGCTCTTAAGTAAAGTAAGTTGTCATGGGATAGGGGGGAAGATCCTTTCTTAGATTAATACCAGGTTAGAAGACAGGAAACAAAGGGTAGGAATAAATGTTCAGTTTTCCGAATGGAGAGTAGGGTCCCCCAAGGGTCTGTCCTGGTACCCATCCTATTCAACTTATTCATAAATGATCTAAAGAAAGGGGTAAACAGTGAGGTGGGAAAATTTGCAGATGACACAAACTGCTCAAGATAGTTAAGACCAAAGCAGACTGTGAAGAGCTTCAAAAAGATCTCACCAAACTAAGTGTTTGAGCAACAAAATTGCAAATAAAATTAAACATTGATAAATGTAAGTAAAGCACACTGGAAAAAATAACCCCAACTATACACACAATATGATGGGGACTAATTTAGCTACAACTACTCAAGAGAGAGATCTTGGAGTCATTGTGCATACTTCTCTAAAAACATCCACTCAATGTGCAGCACCAGTCAAAAAAGCAAATAGAATGTTAGGAGTCATTAAAAAAGGGATAGAAAATAAGACAGGAAATATCTTATTGCCTCTATATAAAACCATGGTACGCCCACATCTTGAATAATGCGTACAGATGTGGTCGCTTCATCTCAAAAAAATATATTGGCATTGGAAAAGGTTCAGAAAAGGGCAACAAAAATGATGAGGGATTTGGAACAGGTCCCATATGAAGAGAGATTAAAAAGATTTGGACTTTTCATCTTGGAAAAGAGGAGACTCGGAGGGATATGATAGAGGTCTATAAAATCAAGTCTGGTATGGATAAAGTGAATAAGGACAAGTTATTTACTTATTCCCACAATATAAGAACTAGGGGTCACCAAATGAAATCAATAGGCAGAAGGTTTAAAACAAACAAAAGGACATTTTTCTTCTTTCAGCGCACAGTCAACCTGTGGAACTCTTTGCCAGAGGATCTGGTGGAGGCTAGAACTTAATAAGATTGGTTTTAAAAAGAGCTAGATAGATACATGGAGGTTATGTCCATCAATGGCGATTAGCCAGGATGAATACGAATGGTGTCCCTAGCCTCTGTTTCTCTGGAGGTGGGTGACAGGCAAGTGATTACGCGAGGATTACCTGTTGCGATCCTTCCCTTTGGGGCACCTGGTATTGGCCACTGCTGGCAGACAGGATACTGGGCTAGATGGATCTTTGGTCTGACCCAGTATGGCCGTTCTTATGTTCTTATGATGCTCATGGCCATTCCAGTGTGCGCGCTGCGGGCACAGTTGCTGGAGGTTTCTGCCTTAGCTGTAGCCAGAGGGCCAGCCATGGCAGCATCTGCAGTGGCACTCCCATGTGACGGTATATTAGGTACCATGGCCTGATGCACTCTGTGTTCCTGCCTGCCAGCAACTCCAACAGCAGGTAGGAAAGTGAGAAATGGAATAGACAAGAGTGGCACATCTTGAAGAACAACAGTTACACAAGGTAGAGGTGACCGTTTTTTCTTCTTCAAGGGCTTGGTCATGTTGTTTCCACTTTAGGTGACTCACAAGCAATAGCCACTGTGATGGGCTCCATGTTCACTGCTTAGTGACATGCAGTGTCAGCCTACCAACGCCAGCATCCTCTCGGTCAGCAAAAAATGGGTAGCAAAGCCAGGGAGAGATGCACCTCGTGGCTGCTCGAAAGATATCCTGAATAGGCCCATGGGCCAAAAGGCGTCGAGGAGGCCTGAGCCCAGGTGGTTGCACCTTTGCTTTGGCATAGCGACTGCTGGCCAAGATCCCAGCAGGAATTCTTTGGGTGGATACAGGGCAACCTTTAATCCTGTCAGCCTCTGCCATGAATAACTGTGCTGGCTCATGGAACGGCCTGGTTCTGTCAGTGTAGAAGGCCAGGCCCTTCGGACACCCAGGGCAAGAAGCCTATGCTCCATCTCCGATTTATGCAGCTTTGGGAATAAGACTGGGAAGTAAATGTCCTGACTCAAATGAAACTGAGAGTCGACCTTGTGGGGAGAGATGCTCTAGACCCTTGGGGAAGCTGGCAGCGATATACTGAGCGAAGACCAAACTGCAGATGGAAGGCCAAGAGGGCCACTAAATGGACCCAGGAAGATGCGCTGCACCTGACGAACACTGCTGCTTGCGCACATTCAGGCTGTCAGATGCAGCATCGCCAGGTTTGGGAGCAACAGACTGTCATGGTTCTGAGACAAACAGGTCTGCTCCGAGGGGTAGCTGGAACGGAGTCACTACCCGTAGGGGGGCTGACCCAGAGCTGGCGTAGCACTGTGTGGGATGATCCTCACCTGCCCTGTTTGATCTCTGTGAAGACCCAGGGGAGCAATGGCAGTGGAGGGAAGGTGTACATCAGGGCTAGAGCAGAAGTAGGCGCCTATGGCATTTCCTGTTGTGCCTGGACATGAACAGGTCCACCAGGGGAGTTCCCCAACTTCAGAAGACAGAACTGACCACCTCTGGATGCAGGGACCATTTGGGCAAGACGAGAACGTCCCAGTTAGTCGAACTGCCGAAGTGTTCCTGGCCCGGAAGGGAAGCAGCTACAAGATGGGTGTTGTGCTGCAGACAAAAGTCCCAAAGTCAAATGGCCTCCTGGCAGAGGGCAGACCGCCTGGCGATATAGCAGTCCATGGCCGTACTGTCCTCAAACACATGAGCCACCCTATCTTGAGTCTGAGACAGAAACACGTGGCAGGCCAGTCGAACTGCACTGAATTCCCTGACATTGATATGCAGGGTGTGATCATGACTGGACCAGCGACCTTGGGTGCTGAGGGTACCCAGATGTGCTCCCCATCCCAGGTCTGATGCATCAGAGACCAAGGTTGCTGACAAGACTGGGGTCATGAAGGGAACTCCTTCTAGCAGCAGCGTGGGAACCTGCCACGAGCTGAAGGACAAGAATACTTCATCCAGAATCCTGACTATCTGGCCCATGTGTTGGTTGGGGACACAGACTGACGCTAGCCATGCCTGAAGGGGCCTGAGGCGGAGATGTGTGCGCCAGACCACATAAGTACACGCCACCATTTGGACCAGCAGTCTCTCATATGTGGGTGGCGGTAAGTGGGAGGCTCCACTGGCTTGCAATGAGCTCACCTTGTTGAGGGAGGCACTGGCCCAAGTGGAGTCGAGACCCACTCCAAAGAATTCTATACCTTGTACTGGGGTTAGGGTTGACGCCTTGTCATTTATCATCAGCCCCAGGTCACGACATGTGGAACATACCAGGTCGAGATGCTTCTGCTCCTGACCTGGAGACCTGCCTTGATCAGCCAGTCATGGAGATACGGATACATCTGGACTCCTCGATGTCTCCGAGAGCGAAGGGCATTGCTGTACACTGGAAATGGTGCCTGCCCAAAATAAAGCGGAGGGAGTGCTGGTGCCCCAGAAAACTAGAGAATGTTTTTACAAATATGACATTTGTCCTCCTGTGGCTCTCTTTGGACACTTGAGACAACTGTTGTGTGGACTGTGACGGTGCATCGGGGTCCCCTGCCTCCTGCACCCCCGTAGTGGCATGGACAGACTCCACCAGCCAGTAGAATAGAGGGAGTTTATTGCTTCTCCAGGATACAGCAGAGCACAGATGTAATCTGGTTACAGGGCAGGCCTAGGATGCCTCAGCCCCCCTTGAGATGGGGGAGACTGGGCCCCTAAATCCCAGCCCCTTCCCTAGGCTGTCTCCTCCATGATAACAGACAGCAACTAACTAACTCTCTTCCAGCCCTGCCCCCCAGCCAGGGGCGGCATTCCACCTTCTTTTGTTCCTCTCCCTGGGAGGTAACCAGTTGAACAGATCACCTCCCTGTCCCATCAGCTACTCGGTTGGGCCATGGTACAGACAGCAGCCAGTGGGGGTCACCCACAGCCCCCCGCCCAGCATAGCAACCAGCAAGGTACCCCCACTACGTCACATGGACCACTGACGAGCATCGGCCTGCTGTATGGGCGAGTGGGGCATGCCTCACCTGGGGCAGGGTCCCAGCTGGGACTCTCATTGCTAGCTAGCAGCAATACTTACAACTACTTACAAACACAATAACCTAACTATTTACAAAGGGCTAAGGCCTGAGGTCTGCTGAGGACAAGGCACTTGGACTAATTACCACAGGAGATAAGAAGGAACTGAGAGCACAGGGCCAGCAGCACTTAACATATCACTGCATGGAAGCACCATGCCGGGTGGTGCTACAGCTGGCCCTACGGACACAACGCTAAGGCAGAAATCTCCTGTGAGTGCACATGGCTGCCCACACTAACATGGGACTGACATGAGCAAGCACTCGAGGAAGCAAAAGTAGTAGTTCAGAGCGTGGCTCCCTGTGTTACAGCTCTGCTTTATGCTGGCGTGTCCTCTTTCCAGCCACCAAAGCAGCTAGCTCAAAGTGACCTCACAACTCCTCCTTTTCATTGCTCTATTCGTCACCCTGCTTTGCACTGTGGAGCATTTGGCTTTTCTTCAGAGGGTAGGCTGAGGCCTGTGTCTTTGTTGGGGTTCTGCAGCACAGGAGTCCTGGAAGCAGAGCACAGTCTCGCCATCCACCTCCACCTGCTCATGTCACTCCCCGGGGGTAGGGAGGTGCTTGTGCATCAAGGGAAGAAACTCCTGTTAGGTAGTTGTTGGAGTGATGAAAGCGGCGCCATTTCAGCACAGAGGATCCTGAACCGCTCTAGGCCTCTCCCCCGAGAGCCAGAAGCAGGAACTCATCACTGCAAACAGGAAGGAAAGGTCTTTCTTCCTGTTGAGCATGTGGGGCATGCCCCAGGTGCATAGCGTCTGCTCGGTGATCACTGCCCAGCCGCACTTGCTTTGCAAAGGCAAGGCAGCGTCACTGCAGAGACCGGCGGTACTGGACAGGCACAAGCCTGCCCCCGTGTGTTCACGTTACATTGTAGGTTAAAAAGCTTCAGAGGGTACAGACCAATAATCTAGTAGCACCTCAAAGACTAACGAAACATTCAACATCTACACATTTTGTTGGTCTTTAAGGTGCTACTAGACTATTCGTTGGGTTTTTTAAAATTTTTCCATTATAGGTTAAGATCGTGCCAAAAGAAAGAAGCTGAAGGTGCTAAACTGACTCTGTGTTCCACTTCAGGTTTCCCCAGAGTAGCCAGACGCTGGCCAGCTTTTGCCTGGCTTGGCAGCAGCAGCACCCAACATCTTAACAAGGCAGAGCAGGAAAGTGGGCCACTTTGAACATTATCAGGAGTGCTCTTCTGATGGCAAAGCACATTAGCCCAATGGCCACTGAGATTGGGCCACTTTGCTCTGGGGTCCAACATTAGATAATGATACTTGAACTTGGGTTCCTTTCCCAGAGGCCAGCTCAGATCTTGTGGAACCAGGGTTGATTTATTTACTCCATACAACTATATATACAAAATGATGGGGACTAAATTAGCTATTACCACTCAAGAGATCTTGGAGTCATTGTGGACAGTTCTCTGAAAGCATCCACTCAGTGTGCAGCAGCCGTCAAAAAAGCAAACAATGTTAGAAATCATTTCAAAAGGGATAGAGACTAAGACATTGCCTCTGTATAAATCCATGGTACACCCTAATCTTGAATACTGAGTACAGAAGTGGTCGCCTCATCTAAAAAAAGATCTCTTGGCATTGGAAAAAGTTCACAAAAGGGCAACACAAATGATTAGGGGTTTGGAAGAGCAGCCATAAGAAAAAAGATTAAAACGACTTAGAAAAGAGGAGACGGGGGGGGGGGGGGGGGGATATGATAGATTATAACTGGTGTGGAGAAAGTGAATAAGGAAAAGTTAGTATTTATTCCTTCTCATAATACAAGAAGTAGGGGTAACCAAATGAAATTAATAGGTAGCAGCTTTAAAACAAAGAAAAGGAAGTATTTCTTCACACAATGCATGATCAGCCTGTGGAACTGCTTGCCAGAGGATGCGGTAAGGCTAGAACTTTAACAGGATTCAAAAAAGAGCGAGATAGATTCATGGAGGATGGGTCCATCAATGGCTATTGGCCAGGATGGGCAGGAATGTTTGTCAGAGGCTGGAAATGGGTGATAGGAGTGGGATCATGTGGGTCTGGTCTACAGTAAAGGAGAAAGTTGACTTAAGATACACAACTCCAGCTACGCTGATTATGTAGCTGGAGTTGAAGGATCTTAGATCACTTTTTGGCGCTGTCTGCAGAGCAGGAGGTTGATGGGAGCATGCTCTCACTTTGACTTCCCTTACTCTCATAGGAGCAGGACTACTGGCGCCAACGGGAGCCCCCTCTCAGTTCAAATTAGTGTGTTTTCACTAGACCCACTAATTCACACCCCGGAAGATCAACTGCGGCAGCTTTGATGTTCTCTAAAGTGTAGACATGGCCTTGATGATTCCCTGTTCTGTTCGTTCCCTCTGGGCCATCTGGCATTGGCCACTGGTGGCAGACTGGACACTGGGCAGGATGGACCATTGGTCTGATCCAGTGTGGTCGCTCTTATAATGCGCAACCAAACTCTAGATATAGACATTAAAATAACTCATCTGCAGCGTAGTTGTAGCCCTGTTGTTCCTACAATACTGAGCGGTCATAGGACACTCTGCCTTGAATGGTCCTCTAGAACAGAAGCTCTCAGCCTTTCCAGACTACTTTCAGGGCCCTGATTTGTCAGGCATTCCCTTAAGCTTCACCTCTTACAAACTACTTCCTTACACAGTCAGGCATAAAAACACAAAAGTGTCACACTTAGTGTTACTGAAAACAATGGCTTATTCTCATTTTTATCATATAACAATATAATTAATGGATTGGAATATAGAGAGCAGCATGAACAAATCACTGTCTGCATGAAATTTCAGTTTGCACTGACTTCACTAGAGCTTTTTATGTAGCCCAATGTAAAACTAGGCAAATATCTAGTTGTAGCATACTCCCAGAAGTATGCAGACCCCTGGTTGAGAACCACTGCGTTGGAATAGTCACAACTACTTATGCTAACAATCTGTTCCGCCTTATACTTGGCTAGGAGCTTGGAGTACCTCTCCCAGCCCTGAAAAAGAGCAGCCTCTCTCACCCACAGAAGTGGGCCCAATGTAAGATATGACCTCTCTCACCTTGTCTCATTAAAATGACTCATTAGAAAGTGGCCACACCCCAGGCACCCCTCTGATTTTCCCCTCTCAGACTGCTCAGTAAACTTCACCCAAAGGCTTGTTGTGGCCCAAAATACCCCTCTATGAGCTCTGCATTTATTAAATAATCCCTCAGCCCCAACTCAAGTCTAGCACAAGTCCACCTGACCTAAAAAGCCTCTTCTCACTCCCAGGTGTCTCCCACATCCCAGGGCTCCCTCCCGATGCCTGCTCCTCTTAACAGCCTCTCCCCCTCCTCTTCCACTGCAGCCTTCTGCTGCTTTTATAGGGAAAGCACCTGATGCATTCCCAGGTGTGACTCATTCGTACTCAGAGCGGGTTGGCAACAGGCTCACCCCAGCCTGTAAGGCACAAGACACTCTGTTACACAGCTAAAGCCCCCAAGCTACTGTGTACAACATACAGCCAGACCTTTGTAAGGAGACAAATAGACTGGACTTGGCAATCTTTGGGCAACATCCCACCTTTGCCTACAAACCAATGAGAAATCCATCAGTGAATGCAGGTGGGTTCAATTGGCATTACTTGATCATTGGGAGACGGGCTTCAAAACTGCCTGTGCTGGGATGTCTTTCTTTCCCCCACCCATGGTATGGCATTTGTCTTCCAGCATCACTGTGAACCATTTATAACTACTCTCTGAGAACAGTTAACCAACTAGTTATGCACTCACTTTGTAGTAGCTCCATCCAATTTGTATTTCCCTAGTTTGTTAATGGGAAGGTCATGCAAGACTGGATCAAAAGCCTTACTAAATTCTAGATATACCACTTCTACTACTGCCCCTATGCAAAAGGCTTGTTACCCTGTCAAAGAACGCTATTGGGTTGGTCTGACATGATTTATTCTTGACAAATCCATGCTGACTGTTATCTCTAGATGTTTACAAACTGATTGCTTAACTATTTGCTCCCTGTAATGGGTCTGGCCAGGTCTGAGCACCGCTGAGGGCATCTGCTCAAGGCGAATTGCTCAAACTCAGGGCTCCTTACAGCCCCTGACTGAAGACTGTTCCCAAATAGCCCACAGACCAGTCACACTGAGCGCTTCCAGCCAGCAGGAAGCCTCGTGAACAAAACCCCTCTAACACTCCAGCTCTCCCTTTGCCACAATCAGCCCCAGGCCTAACACACAGGTGAGGGGTTATAGAACCCAATCTCACCTACCCCAAATGGGTCTTTCTGGTCCCAATGAACCAGCCACAGATCCCCGGTCAATTTACACTTTGGATCTTACCCACAAGATCAGGCTGAGCCAGTCCTTTAGAATCTAAAATCTAAAGGTTTATTAATAAAAGAAAGAAAAGCCTGAGAGTGAGGTTGTTAAGGAGAATACGTTACAAGCATCGAATCACCCAGTTCTCGATGCAGGCTCTCAGCAGAGATGTTACAAACTGCTAGATTCAAAGTCTCTGGTGTACATCCTGTGTCAGCATGGGCCAACGATTCTTCCCAGCTCGCTGCTCCTCACAAGGCTGCATCTGGAATTAGTAGCAGAATTGAAGGCAAGATGGAGTCTGCCTCATGGTCACATGGTTAAGTGACCGATCTCTATTTCACGTGCTGGCAGCCATTCTGCCCTGGCTGGTTTGCAGGTTCCCAGACGCATCCCTCAGGTGTGTATTGGGCACCTTGAGAGTCATTGTCCCTGGAGCCTTGCTAATTAGCATAGTCAAAAGGAACAATTGTTCTTTACAACAGACAGTGCAGGCCGGTATCAGCACAGAGTCCATATTCATAACTCCACACACAGACATCACACACGTACACGAGTAGCACACACAGAATCAGTAGAACATGAGCTTTCATTTGACACCTCACATGGCCCCCTTTGAACAGACTTTGGGGCAACCTCTCTCCCCCCCCCCCCCCCCGGTGGGCACAGCAGTGATCTGGCTGCTCCCTTTAATATCCAGTAACGTGACATTCCCCAGCTTGAAAATTCTCCGAGGTCCCCCTCTGTTCCTTCAAATCCTGTCAGAGTCCCCCCAGTTTTGCCAGTCACAGGGGTTCTCAGCGTGTGGAGAGTCCCTGCTCTGACTTTCTCAGGGGCTGCAGGGACATGCCAGCCACCTCCAGGAGCAGCAGTTACCACGGGGATAATTACTCCAGCCACGCCAGGTTAGGCATCTTAGAACTCAGGGCCCACTGAGTCTGCACCAGACCCATGCTTTTCTCTGGGGGGCTGCGGTGAAAGGATCCTTCCAGACTCCAGAGCAACAGAGAAGCGGCTCTATCTGCACTGCTGGGGCTCCTGAGTCTCCTGTGCGGAGTGGCACACTGTGTAGTGCATTACTCCAGTCACCGCAGCTCCGAGAGCCCACCCACAGCTGGGCCCAAGGTGCCCACAGCCCTCGCATGCTGCACCACAGAGCAGCAGGGAATGAAGGCACTCAGTGCAACATTCGGGGAGATGCTGCCAGGCTGTGTGGTTTCCTCATGCTATGCTAAGTGACTTCATTCCCTCGCCACTGTATCCATGGTGATGTCTCCCATTCCACATCACCCCGAGAGACTCCCCTAAGACAAAGTTAGAAACAAGTTCCTTCTGGCCCTTCGGAAAGGCTGCTGGTCGAGAACTACAGACAGGGTTAGATCACTCTGAAGCGTTCCGTAGTGGTTAGTGCTGTGAGACATTAGTTCTGGATGACTAATTATTTGGTCTAAAAACAGGTCTTTTGTCTCTTGGGCTACAAAGACAACATGACCACTTGCTGTACTTTTGACCCAGGGAAAGAAAAGCTACAGATAATAGAATTAAACCCTCATTTCACTTGACATAATATTTGTGTAAGCTCCCTCAGTAAAACGTCATGTTCACTGCCAAGTCTGCAGGTTATCACTTCCACGGTCGAGTGTTTGGAGATGGAGCTTAGAGGTGGGGGGTATTTGGGGAAAGCTCGGAGATTATAAGAGCTGTAACCACAGAACTTTTTTCCTACTCAGCCTGATGTTTCCTTCAAGATTTGAGCAGACAAAATAATGAATAGGATACTTTTTATTGGCCCAACAGAGAAACATTATATAAGGTTTCAAGGCCACACAGATTTCCCCTCTTTTTGCCCAGGTCTCCAAAGACTTTGCAAGGGAAAAAATCAGCACACTCAAGTGTGATTCCAATGGTGTCACTCTTTTAGAGCCTTACGTTAAAATCATAAGCACCATGAAGCAAGAGTGCGAGTCCGTCCTCTCAACCCTCAGAGCTTTTCCTCACCACGCAGAGACCATGCCTACAACGCTAATGCTTTTTGGCAATGCGTGGGCTCAGGAGCGAGGCCGTTCCATTTCAAGGAATGAGCGCTCCCTCTCTCCCATCGTCCTGCTTCCTGCAGCAGTTCTGCAGGACCCAGACCACCAAGACCAGATTTTTTCCTATCCCAGGACCCACCCTTTTATGTCCATCTTGCTTCCCCACCGTGCAGTGCTCTTTAAAGTAGTGTTAGCTTACACTAAAGAGCTCCGTCTACACGATATGCAAGCTAGCACAGCTGTGCAGCCTCTTTGTGCTAGGTGAGAGAGTCGTTTGATGGTATAGAGCTACTATTAAATAAACAAACAGACAAATAACACTGCGCTGGCTGAATTAGGACATCTGGAGGAAAAAAATATGGCCTCTCCTGGGAATCTTGTAACAAAAAATGACTTCACAGGTTCAGGACTCAGCTCTTGAACTTTTGGCACAGTAATCAACTTGTAACGGGGAACAAAACTCCCAGGTCCCTGATGTTTCGGTGCTTTCCCTCCTCTGCTCGTCCTCTGGGGTTTGCCTTCGCATTTGAGAAATAAATTACAGCCTGGTGGTCTCCTCAGCCCAGAGCCCCAAGCCCTTTCCTAGTTACTCCCTCCGTGCAGCAATGACACCGATAAATCCCTGGAGCTGAGTGTCTCAGAGTGCGGGACTGGCCTTCCTGGGCAGGCTGCACTATCCTCCAAGGCAGGTTGATGCCAGCCATAGGGAAGGTGGGTGCACAACTGGCTGGATAACCGTTCTCAGAGAGTAGTTATTAATGGCTCACAGTCATGCTGGAAGGGCATAACAAGTGGGGTTCCACAGGGGTCTGTTTTGGGACCAGTTCTGTTCAATATCTTCATCAGCGATTTAGATGATGGCACAGAGAGTACGCTTATTAAGTTTGCAGATGATGTCAAGCTGGGAGGGGTTGCAAGTGCTTTGGAAGACAGGGTCATAATTCAAAATGATCTGGACAAACCAGAGAAATGGTCTGAGGTAAATAGGAAGAAGTTTAATACAGACAAATACAAAGTATTCTGGTTAGGGAGGAACAATTGGATTCACACATACTGAATGGGAAGCGATTGTCTAGGAAGCACTGAAGAAAGGGATCCAGGGGTCAGAGTACACAACAATCTAAATGAGAGTCAACAGTGTGACACTGTTGCAAAAAAAGCAAACATGATTCTGAGATGCATTAACAGCAGTGTTGTAAGACACAAGAAGTCGTTCTTCCACTCCACTCTGCATTGATTAGGTCTCAGTTGGAGTATTGTGTCCAGTTCTGGGCACCACTTTCAAGAAAGATGTGGAGAAATCAGAGAAGGTCCAGAGAAGAGCAACAAAAATGTCTAAAGGTCTAGAGAACATGACCTGTGAGGGAAGACTAAAAGAACGGGGCTTGTTTAGTTTAGAAAAGAGAAGAGTGAGAGGGGACATGATAGCAGTTTTAAAGTAACTAAAAAGGTGTTACAAAGAGGAGGGAAAAAATTTCATCTCCTTGGCCTCTGATGATAGGGCTTAAATTGCAGCAAGAAAGGTTTAGGTTAGACATTGGGTGAAATTTCCTAACTGTCAGGGTGGTTATACACTGGAATAAGTTGCCTAGGAAGGTTGTGGAATCTCCATCACTGGAGATATTCAAGAGCAGGTTGGATAGACATCTATCAGAGATGATCAAGACTTGGTCCTGCCGTGAGGGCAGGGGACAGGACTTGATGATCTCTCGAGGGTTCTTCCAGTTCTAGTGTTCTGTGATTCTATGAAAATGAGAGAGAGAGAGAGAGAGAGAGAGAGAGAAGACTTGCCCTGGTTTGTGCCAATCAGCCAATAGAGGAGAATGTAGTCCCCATGTCATGCTACAGCAAACACAAAAGAGCACATGGGCCGCACTAAGATGTATGCAATGAGCAGATCATCTGCCACTGAACTCAAAGTCACAAAGAAATAGCCCAGCTGTCTAGACATACCCTAGGTGACGGGGCAACATAATGGCAGATTAAATTTAATGTTGATAAATGTGAAGTGAAACATAATCCCAACTAGACGTATAAAATGATGGGGACTAAATTCGCTGTTACCACTTAAGAGAGAGATCTTGGAGTCATTGTGGATAGTTCTCTGAAAACATCCACTCAATGTTCAGCGACAGTCAAAAAAGCAAATAGAATGTTAGAAAGAATTAAAAAGGGATAGAGAATAAATCAGAGAATATCTTATTGCCTTCCCCTGGGATAAAAACCTGCTTATGGCTCTCAAACAGGCATTGGAACGGCACTCATCAGGGGCCCAGGGTTGGGAGGTGCAGCCAACTGCGGCAAGGATGCGTCCAAGATGAAGAAAGGCTTTTTCTTCTTTGGATACAGATTTCGTTCTCAGTAGCTCCAGGCAGACACAACTTGTGTTTGCCTCTGTGTGTATAAAACAAGTCCAGGCAGCTTTTCCTTATCCATTCATGGGATTTATATCTGATTGACTCTTAATTCTGGTTTTACTCATTGTTTATTGCTTTCCAATACAACTCTGGGTAGCACTGGTTTTGGAATGTTTCACAGCACAGCGGGCCTGGCCCAGGTGATTGGGAGAGAGGAGATTCTGTGGAGAGGAGACCTGTTTGGCCTGGCCATAAGACGTCAAGGCATGGTGTGGTCTTGTAGTGCTAGCTCTGGCGGGTAGCACTCGGCTCCCACACTTCATTCCCCTCACTCTGCCACGCATAGGCTTGCACGATCCCCACAGCAATATCATACCAACACTGACCGCTCTTCAGACATCAGCTCAGCAATGCAAGTAAATTCTAAATGGGTTTGGTCAATTCTGAGACATTCTCCTGGTTCTACTCCTTTAATGTGGGCCACGGTTCTGTGCTCTTGCAAATCTAGACACCACACAGAAGTCACACCATACACTGGGACGGACAATGGAAGATCATAGATTAATAGATTTGAATGCCAGGAAGGACTCCTGTGCTCACCTAGTCAATGCTTCTACGTAAGAGAGAATGCCCAGTAGTTACAAAGTGGTTGGATTTTATGCCCACGGGTGCATTAGAGACAAACAGAGTAATGGGATTAAACTAAACAGGAAAAAGATAGGGAAAACATCAGAAAAAAATCCTGAGTAGCGAGGGCTGTTAGACACCGCAATAGCCTCCCAAAAAAGCATCAGAAGCCCCAAAATTTAAATCTGAACTGGACACGCCCCTGGGAAATATGTGGATGGAACAATACAGTATCGTTCCCTAGGCACAGATGAATTGGTCTTTCCCATCCAGAGTTTACAGAATTCTAAAAGCAACTAAAATTGCCAGGCTCCCTCTTGTGGCCATTTACTGACTAGTTTGGTCTCTTTCGCCTGACAATTAGCTCCACAATGGGAATGCTGCCACGTGAACATGGCTTTTCACTCTTTACATGGCAACCAGCTCTCCCTGGCTTAGAAGACAGATAATGACATTGTGCCAGGAGAAAATCTGTGGCCATTTGCATTGGAAAATCTTGTGGTGTTGTTATAAAAGGACATTTCCCAACCTGCTGCATGAAAAGTGCTTTTTTCTACTAAAAAAAAAAAATTAGAACTGAGGATAACAATGATAAATGTTGTTTGAAAATATTCAGGAAGCTAATTTATTTGCCAGACTTACCCATACATGGAAATCTGAGCTCTGCTTACACCCCCAAGGGAGATAAACTAGACGAGATCAGGAGGGGTACAACTCAGCTCTTAATGGCAGTGCTGACGAATAGTGGCACTATATTGTCCTGCAGAACAAGGGATGATGTTATTCACTAAGAAGGGAAACAAACTATCTTTCACTCTCTTAAAGGAGCTACCACGGGGGGAAACAAGTGTGTGGTGGGAAGAGATCTCCTTAGAGACATAGAAAAAAGATCTGGAATTTGTGTGGATTCTTTAACATTTTTAATGCTTTGGGTTTTAAATATGAAATCTCAGTTTTGCTCTATGCTGCTTGTGTGTGAGGATTGTCTGGATGCTAAAGACATGCCATCCTACAAGGACTCAACACTGAAGCAAATGAGAGGGAAGGGCATTTTTAGAGAGTCATCGCTGCTTGTCACTGGTTGGTCCAGACTTCTTATGGGGCGCTCTAAATACATATGTGCATCAACTTAATTTAAACTGGTTTAGATAAACTGCTGTAAACTCTTGTGGGGACACACTTAGGGTTGTTTCCGAATGGCTTATCTTGGTTTAGTGTAAGTAAACCTGTTGCTAATTGACTTAAGCAAAACCAAAATAAGGGTACGTCTACACTACAACGTTAATTCGAACTAACTTAGTTCGAATTAGTTAATTCGAACTAAGCTAATTCGAACTAACGCATCTAGAACTAAAAACTAGTTCGAATTAGCGTTTTGCTAATTCGAACTAGCGCGTCCACATTACGTGGACCCTGAACCAGGCTTAAGGATGGCCGGAAGCAGTGCCGGAAGGGCATCAGAGGAGGACTTAGAGCGTGGAGATGCTGTCTCAGGCTAGCCGAGGGCTGCGCTTAAAGGGACCAGACCCCCACCCCGGACAGACAGTTCTCAGGGGTGCCCCGCTTGCTTGGAGTGCCCTGAGTACTCACACTGGGCACATCACAGCACTCAGCCATCAGACCGGCTGCACTTGCCACAAGCTGCCATCTGGGGAGAAGGGGCAATTGGGGGGCTGCAGGAGAGCTTCCACCCCCAGAAGCCCGCAGAGCCAGCCCAGTACTCCCCATCGGGGGCTCGTGCCCCATTCCTCCCTCACCTCCTTCCACTTACCCTTCCCTAGCCCCTCTTCTTGATGTACAAAATAAAGATAACGTGTCTTCCAAAATGGAATCTGTCTTTATTGAACAAAACTGGGGGATACTGGGAAAAGGAGGTGGGAGAGGGGAAGAGAGAGGCTGGGAGAGGAGAGGGCAACTAAAATGATCAGGGGTTGGGAACAGGTCCCATATGAAGAGAGGCTAAAGAGATTGGGACTTTTCAGCTTAGAAAAGAGGAGACGGAGGGGGGACAGGATAGAGGTCTCTTAAAGCAGGACTTGGGTGGAGAGGGTGCATACAGAAAAGTTCTTCATTAGTTCCCATAAAGAAGGACTAGAGGACACCAAAGGAAAGGAATGGGTAGCAGGCTTCAAACTAGTAACAGAAAGTTCTTTTCACAAAGCAAAGAGTCAACCTGTGGAACTCCTTGCTGCAGGAGACTGTGAAGGCTAGAACTGGAACAGAGTTTAAAGGGAAGTGAGATCAAGTCATGGAGGTTGGGTCCATGGAGTGCTATTAGCCAGGGGGTAGGAGTGGTGTCCCTGGAGGGCTGGGGGGCATCGGGTGGGTGGCTCGATCCGTGCCAGGTGCAGGGTCTGCTGGCTGGGTGCTGGCAGGCTTGCACCTGGCATGGGCACCGTAGCCAGCCCGTGCCCCTTTAAGGGGTCCGGGGCCGGGAGGGGGGCAGTAGAGTTTCCCTGGTGTTGGCCAGAGTGGTCACCAGGGAAACCTGGGGAGGGCTAGCCTCCCACTAGTTCGAATTAAAGGGCTACACACCCCTTAATTCGAACTAGCTAGTTCCAACTAGGCTTAATCCTCGTGGAATGAGGATTACCTAGTTCGAACTAAGCGCTCCGTCAGTTCAAATTAAATTCGAACTAGCGGAGCGCTAGTGTAGCGCCTATGAAAGTTAGTTCGAACTAACGTCCGTTAGTTCCAACTAACTTTGTAGTGTAGACATACCCTAAGTAGTTTAAATGGAAATAAGTGCGTCCACTCTGCCTTTGGCTCTAGTTTTACCAACTCAGTTGAAAATCACCCTGCCAGTTAGCCCAGTGCTCTTCTCCAGTGTAGCTGAACCCTCACACATGTGACAAACTCTGGGGAGAGATGCTCTAACATCTCCATCTACACTGTGAGCAGTGACTGATCCCAAGAGTTCCCATCCCCTGCTGCTAAGGTGTGGAGCCCTCCAGCATAACCAGAGAAGACAGCCTGGAGTCAATATTTCAGATATTTCAAACATGGAAAACAAGAAAGAATTTTAAAAACTCTCCCTGGCCTTCTGTATCCACCATAAAGCAACACCAAAGGACACAAACATTTGCTTTTCCTTTGCAGGTCACCATTAACAGACAAACTGCTTCTGATGGATCCCATACTGGGACCAACTGCAAGCCATGCATCTGTCTGTGAAGCATAAATAGAGAGACAGTCCATAAAATGTGGAATCACAAGCCATGGCCTCAGAGGCATTCTACTGCATTACGTGTGGGAGGTGAGAGTGCTGCCCTACAAGATATATGTCGTTACAGGAACAAGAGCTTCCAGGCTTTCTGAGTAAGTCATTATTTACTGTTTGCATGGTTAGCTCTGCTGTACGTGATCACACAGCAGGGTAATACAGTAACCAGAGAGAAAGCTTCTGCAGTATGCTCTGGAACTCCGTTCACTTGCCATGCTACAGTGAATGTTTGCTGTTACAGCAACTGCTGTGCAAGGACATTTAAATTGCTGCTTATTAGAAACCCACTAAAACCTCCAGGAAAGAGTGAAAACCTCCTATTTAGAGACAACTTAGTTCTCCACTGCACTTTCTTCATGCCCCTTCCTTATCTCCAGGGACAGGAAGATCTCTGAGGGGAGTGCTGCTGTTAATTGGAGTGGAAAACCATTCAGGAAGCACAAAGAGAACTGGCAATAGCTTTGGTCACCACGCTTACACTGACCGTTGCCTGAAACAGAAAAGAAAAAGCACCCAGCGATTTCCATTCAGCTGAGACATTGTCAAGGTGCCAGTCACTTGGCTTCTGCCTGGAGAGGATGAAGGGGTTTTTGTAATGACGATATTTTTCAAAACCCAGATCCTTGTTCCTTCAGCATGATCAGCTCTTTGCCGTTAGTTCTTGACTCAGAATAGTGATGACTATGCTGCCATAGGAGCTTTTGGCTTCAGAGGAATAATGGCAGGAAAAGTCTTTCTCCTAAAATGTCAGCGTTTCCAATACTAGTCCTAGCACACACGTGTCCGGAAATGAAAGTCAAATTAAAGCCACGGGGATTTTCCCCCAACGTCAGAGAGCAATTGGTTTGGTTTGGTTGCAATGCTGGGGGGCAGCGTGGGGTGGCTGTTACTATACCCTGAGCAGGTGCTGCCTCCCTGTTTGCGGCCCACGCTGAGTGGGTCTATGGTTGGATGGGTGAGTTCACAGTAAGACCTTAGTCCATTCTGCCCACTGACAGTGCCTGATGGAGAGAGAGGGAGTGAGTTGCTCAGTAGCTTAACCATATGCACAACCTGACTTCAAATTAAACCTGGACAAACTTCCAGCTCAGATCCCTTTGAAGATCAATAAAGAGCAAAAATCCACTCCATACTGCTTGGGTCCTAATTATTAGCAGTGTCCAGGCACTGGGCGGAAGTGCTGACCAGCTGACCATCTGCAGCCCTAATTATGTACCAAACACACTTGACAACCCTGAAGCTTATGAAATAGCCAACAACGAAATTGCCACTCAGTTGGTTAGTTGCAAAAAGGATCTCAGGGTATGTCTACACTACCACCCTAGTTCGAACTAGGGTGGTAGTGTAGACATACCCTCAGTGTCTTTTGGTCTGTAAGGAATTCTTGACATCATGGGCTCAGAACAATTTTGCTCCTTTAGCTTTTCAACTACAAAATACGGATTAGAAGTATCTGCAACTAATTATTAATTAACCCATCTTGTAGGGGTTTCATGCAGGAGTAGAAATACGCTTTAGATAACGAATTCTGCAGACATTCTGGTAGCCGGATTGGAGTTCATAGCTAAGCACCTATTGGTCTTTCACATGCTCTTTGGTCTCATACCTGCCCTTTCTGAAGCTGGCTCTAATAGTCAGGCTGGGCAATATGGCTCTGTTTAATAACTTCACACGTATAAGCAGCACGTCTGAAAGGCAGAGCAGCACCGAGCAACAGACAGAGATAGGTTCCGCATGTTGAAGGGTGTCACTTTTACTAGAGAAATCAATACCACATTTCCCTTCTTATCTTGAAAGCAACAGGAGGACAAATTACATGAGCATGGATCTGATCTCTCCTTTGGCTCCCCAGACTGACACACTCCTTGCAGAAGAGCAGGCTGCTGGTTTTTAAACTTTTACCCTTATAAGTCCTCAGTCTGTTCTCGGGGAGCTTGTGGCAGACCGGTCGGTGCATGTGGCTGCCTGGGACAGCCGTTGGCACTTCTTATGGGGGAAGCTCTGGGCCATATGTAGGAGGGAGAGAGAATCATCAGTCCTTGCTGGCTCTGGGACTGACGCATGCTTAGTTTCATGGCCAACAATGAGGCCTGGTCTACACTATTAGCTACCTTTGGTCAATTTTCGAAACAATGAGTCCACACCACCAAGCCCATTCTGCCCTTCTAAAGGGCTGTGTAATGGAGCAGCTGCCCCACTCTGGCCAGAAGGAGCTAACGCAGCTAGAGGGAGCCTGCCAGAGCCCTGGCCAATCAGGGAAGGACTTAGAAGAAGCCAATCAGAGGGTAGCCCTATATAAGGAGCTGCTCAGTAGAGCAGATGGCAGTTGGGGCCTGACCAGGAAGGATGCAGGACTTATTCCCAGAGGAGCACCTGGAGACAGCAGTGCTAGGCAGCCTCAGGGGAGCAGAGCAAGAAGGGCTCCAGCCTGACACCTGCCAGGCTACAGCCCTTTGATATAGGGCCCAGGAGGATGTAAGGCTCACAAGGGAAGTGGCCCAGGTCACAGGAGGCAGTAGAGGGGAAGAGAAGGAGGGCAGGACAAGGCTGCCACCAGAGGGTCCCTAGGCCGGGACCCAGAGTAGTGGGTGCACTGGATCCCTCCCTTCCCCTTTGCACTGCACCTACCCACACTCAGGAATGGCCTTTATGAACCATGGCTTGCCCCAAGGTGAGGGGCTAAACCCTGGCTGCAGTTGGCAGCAGGTGGCCGGTAGGAGACTGGGGGCTGCTGGTATCTCTGGAAGGGGGAGTGAGAAACCAGTGTGATGGGCACTGCGGCAGGACAGTGTCCTCAAGAGGACACCATGGTCCTGGGAGTGACGTAGGTCCAGGACAGGGCATGGAGCAACGACAGGCGAGACACCGGCCAGCAAAAGGAGCTCCGGAGCTGATTCCCTGGGTGACCAGCAGGAGATGCCATGGCAGCGAGCCACAAACCGTGACAGGCTGTACAGGTCAGTTTCAGTCTTCCTACTTTTCATGAGGAGTAACGGTAAGTTCGACTTTGCAAGGTCATTTTAGGGTAGTGCAGATGTAGCGCTGTGAAAGTCGATGCTCTGGGCCTCCGGGAGCTGTCCCACAGGGCCCCAATGTGACCTGTCTGGACAGCACTTTCAACTCTATTGCTCTCCAGTTGCACAGAAAAAGGACTGGGAAAATATGAATTTCATTTCCTGTGTGGCCAGGGTGATGAGCAGACCTCAGAGCAGGCAGCACACCATGGCAGCAAACCTGAACAGCATAGAGGGTGCAGGAGATCCTGAAGCTCATTGTTGTGTGGAGAGAGGAATCAATTCATTCAAAACTCAAAGCAGCAAAAGAAACGCTGATACCTATGCTGGGATCGCACAGAGCATGGTGGAAAATGGATATGGCAGCAACCCTGCAGTACCGTGTGAAAATAAAGGAGTCGGGCAAGTGTATTGGAAGACGAAGGAGGCAAACACAGTTTGGGTCAGCACCGCAGACGTGCTGCTTCTATGAACAGTTGCACGGTATTCTAGGTGGGGATCTGACTAGTTTCCCAATTAAATGTGTGGAGGAGAATGATGTTGCAGGAGACGTGAACAAAATGTGAGGAGAGGAGAGCATGTAGGGAACAGGAACTTACTGTCACAGATACTTATGGAGCACACAGCAGGCTGCTACAACAATGGGAATGTTACTTTTGCTGAGGTCTAATCTAGTCAATAAACTGCAAAACATTCCCTTTAAATACCCAAAAGCACATTCTATCACCATTCTGCACTTGCTCACCCTGTCGCTGAACTGCTCCTTACTGCGGTCCAGAAGCCTGTGTACCGTTTCATAAGCCATGGGAGCAAGGGTTTGGTTGTGTCTCCGAGGATCACTACTGGCATTTCAACACCTCCATTGATAATTTTCCAGCCTGGGAAGAAAGTTCCGTCTTGCAGCTTTCTGAAGAGAATGGATTTCCTAAAGATGCAAGCACCAGGCACCTTTCCCGACCATCCCGTGCTGATGTCAGTGAAATTGTCCTTGTGATTAGTCAGCACCTGCAACACCATCGAAAAGTCCCCCTTGTGGTTTATGGACTCCTTGGCAAGCTGGTTAGGTGCCACAATAGGGGTGTGCGTTCCATCTATCGCCCCACCACAATTATCGAATCCCACTGCACCAAAGCCATCCACTATATTCTGTCCTTTTTCCAGAGTCACTGTCCTTCAAAGCAGAAGTGTATCGATTGCCTTGGCCACTTGGATCACTGCAGCCTCCATGGTAGATTTCCTCACTCTGAACTGATTCCCAACTGACTGGTAGTGATCTCGTGTTGCAGCTTCCACAGGGCTATTGCCGCTCACTTCTCCATCACAGCGGGTCTCATTCTGGTTCTGCTGCGCTTCAGAATGGGGGAAAGCAATTTGCAAAGTCTACACAGCAACGTTATTTCTAAATAACAGTCCACGTCTACACAGCAGGCAGTTATTTCGACATAATGTCAAAATACTGTCTTACTCTGACTCCTGTAACCCTCATTGTCCGAGGAGTAAGGGAAGTTGGAGGAAGAGTGCTCGATTTCGAAATAAGTGCTGTGTAGATGCTCCTAATTTCAAAATAAGCTAGCTAATTTCAAAACAATTAATGTAGATCACTGGACCTAACCAGGTCAGTTATACGATCAAGGGCTCATGTTCCTGTACATCCAGCAATGTCCCTCTGTGATGTATATTGGACAAACTGGTCAGTCACTTCTCCAGAGAATCAATGCTCACAAATCAGACATCTCCACACAGAGACACCTGTCAACATTTTAATCAAACTGGCCATTCCCTTAAAGACCTGACAACATGCATCTTACTACAAAGAGACTTTAACACCAGATTACAGAGGGAGACTTCAGAATTTGTATTTATGCTAAAATTCGACACGTTGCGAATGGGCCTTAATATAGATGATAATTACCTTACACATTACAAAGAGCCTCCCCACCTTTTGATATTCGTAGTAACTCCAGAATAGCCACTTAATTGACTCTTACAATAAGCAATTTCCTCCTTCCTTGTCTTTTCCTTGTCCCCTGGCCCCCACCTGCTGTTCTATGTAGGTGATTCGTTAGTTTGAAATTTGTTTACTTTTTTCATTGTATCCCTGTTATATAATGGTCATGCCAATTCACTTTCAGAATATGATCTGAGGAAGTGGATCTGCCCCACGAAAGCTCATCACCTAATAAACCATCTAGTTAGTCTTTAAAGTGCTACATGGCTGCTTTTTTTGCTTTACCAAGATCAGACTAACACGGCTCCCTCTGTTAGGGTATGTCTACACTACTCTGCTAGTTTGAACTAGCAGGGTAATGTAGGCATACCGCACTTGCAAATGAAGCCCAGGATTTGAAGTTCCCGGGCTTCATTTGCATACGCCAGGCGCCGCCATTTTTAAATCCCGGCTAGTTCGAACCCCGTGCCGCGCGGCTACACGCGGCACGGAGTAGCTAGTTCGGATTAGGCTTCCTAATCTGAACTAGCTGTACTCCTCATTCCACTCCTACCTCACTATCTCCTTTGTTTTATATGTTACTGCAGAGGTGGGATAAAGGCTTTCGGAACTGACAAGTGTTTCTATAAACTATTGACTGATGGCTGTGGCTCACTGGAGGCAGGGGAGGAAAGCCCTTGGTTAAATGGGGTACACAGGAATGTTTAGATGTCTCAGTACCAAATTCTACAAAGTGGTTTTACAGTGGAAGTTTTACTTTGCTTGGCTCAGAACAGACCAAACCAATTTAATTTGCCAGAGTATTCTCCAGACAAACTATCACTCCAAGTTTTCTAGAGAGAGGAAGGGAAAGGAGTTTATTTCTGAGACAATTGTTTCTTTGATGCTTTGAGTGGTTTTTTGGTTGGTCACTGGTCTAGCAATTTACAATTTTTTTCAAATCACTTCAAGGAATCTATGGGTCTTAAATAGATTGACACTCAGAATTTAAACTAATTAGATGTAGACTCTCCAAATCCAAAGCAGCTTAGAAAAGCAGTGAGCAGACAGGCATGTGGTAAGAGCCAGCAACACTGCTCCTGAGAAGAGAGTGAGGAAGGAGCAATGGCTCAGACATGACTCCACACTCGCTGCTCAGGCCCCCAGTGGTACAGGAGGAGAGAGAGGAGGTTTATACTTAGGAAAAGCCATTCCTCTGGAGTAAGAATTAAGAAAAGGTAGCAGATTATTCACTTTTATTTCAGGATAAAAAACATTCCAAAGAGCAAATAAAATCCCAAGAGTTAACAAAAAAAGACACGCAGCCCTGAATGAAAGCCAAGCAGGGCTTTCCTGAAACTACCATCTCAGCCTCAGCAGAGTTAACAAGGAATGTAAAAACTTCCACATTGCCTTCCACTGGTGCCTTTGATCCACGGAGCTCAAAGCTCTTTGCAAACCGCCATCACAGCACCGCGTTTGCTAACTGAGGGTATGTCTACACTAGAAAGTTAGTTCGAACTAACGGACGTTAGTTCGAACTAACTTTCCTATGCGCTACACTAGCGCTTCGCTAGTTCGAATTTGAATCGAACTAGCGGAGCGCTTAGTTCGAACTAGGTAAACCTCATTTTACGAGGACTAACGCCTAGTTCGAACTAGCTAGTTCGAACTAAGGGCTGTGTAGCCCTTTAGTTCGAACTAGTGGGAGGCTAGCCCTCCCCAGGTTTCCCTGGTGGCCACTCTGGCCAACACCAGGGAAACTCTATGCCCCCCTCCCGGCCCCGGACCCCTTAAAGGGGCACGGGCTGGCTACGGTGCCCGTGCCAGGTGCAAGCCTGCCAGCACCCAGCTAGCAGACCCTGCACCTGGCACGGCACAGAGCCACCCACCCGATGCCCCCCAGCCCACCCCCTCTTGCCGGGACCAGGCTGGCGGCTCCCGGGAGCTTGCCCTGGACCGCAAGAGGCGGGCACCTTCCTGGGCTAGTGCGGACATCGTGGACCTCGTCCACGATCTCCGCACTAGGCACAGGAAAGTGGCCGGCTAGGGCAGGAGAGCTGCCAGCCTGGCCACCCAGGACCAGGTGTGCATGAAAATCAAGGGGGTCCACTGAGACCCCCGACACTGAGCCCTGAGCTTACAATGGCCGTCCTGGGTCAGACCAAAGGTCCATCTAGCCCAGTAGCCTGTCTGCCAACAGCGGCCAACCCTAGGGACCCTGGAGGGGATGGACCGAAGACAATGACCAAGCCATTTGTCTCGTGCCATCCCTCTCCAGCCTTCCACAAACTTTGGGCAGGGACACCACTCCTACCCTCTGGCTAATAGGACTCCATGGACCCAACCTCCATCACTTGATCTCACTTCCCTTTCAACTCTGTTCTAGTTCTAGCCTTCACAGCCTCCTGCAGCAAGGAGTTCCACAGGTTAACTATTTGCTTTGGCAAGAAGAACAACTTTCTCTTACTAGTTTCAAGCCTGCTACCCAGTCCTTTCCTTTGGTGTCCTCTAGTCCTTCTTTATGGGAACTCAGGAAGAACTTTTCTGAATGCACCCTCTCCACCCAACCCCTGCTTTTAGAGACCTCTATCCTGTCCCCCCTCCGTCTCCTCTTTTCTAAGATGAACAGTCCCAGTCTCTGTAGCCTCTCTTCATCTGGGACCTGTTCCCAACCCCTGATCATGTTAGTTGCCCTCCCCTCTCCCAGCCTTTCTCTTCCCCTCTCCCACCTCCTTTTCCCAGTCTCCCCCAGTTTTTTTCAATAAAGACAGAGTCAATGTTGGAAGAAACGTTATCTTTATTTTGTACATCAATAAGAAGGGGGGCTAGGGAAGGGCAAGTGGAAGGAGGTGAGGGAGGAATGGGGTACGAGCCCCCGATGGGGAGGACTGGGCTGGCTCTGCGGGCTTCTGGGGGTGGAAGCTCTCCTGCAGCCCCCCAATTACTCCCTCTCCCCAGATGGCAGCCTGCGGCAAGTGCAGCCGGGCTGATGGCCGAGTGGTGTGATGTGCCCAGTGTGGGCACTCAGGGCACTCCAAGCCAGAACTTCTTTGCAAGCGGGGCACCCCTTAGAACTGTGTGTCCGGGGTGGGGGTCGGGACCCTTTAAGCGCAGCCCTCGGCTAGCCTGAGACAGTATCTCCATGCTCTAAGTCCTCCTTTTATGCCCTGCCGGCACTGCTTCCGGCCATCATTAAGCCCTGTTCAGAGTCCACTCAATGTGGACTTACTAGTTCGAACTAGCAAAACGCTAGTTCGAACTAGTTTTTAGTTCTAGATGCGTTAGTTCGAACTAGCTTAGTTCGAATTAACTAATTCGAACTAAGTTAGTTCGAACTAGCGCTGTAGTGTAGACGTACCCTGACTGATTTGAAAATGGTTATTTAATTATCTTATTGCATGAAGCAAAAGAGGCAGCATTAATGACTGGGAGGCTAATCACCACGGATGCTGTGGTCTCAAATACCAGATGTGCAGTCACTGCTGTCCAGAGAGCACGAAGAAAGCGAAACCAACCATATCTGCAAAGGAATGTTTGCTGTGTGTGCTGTTCACTTCAGCAGAAATACAGAGGGGGATAAATGGGTGGTCTGAGAGGAGATAGTATTATTGGTCACTGGGTTTGGTACCAGTGTGTGATGGAACCTGTTGGGGTGGCTGTTAAAAGCATTGGAAAGCTACCGTCTCCAATTTCCAGACCACCTCCCAATACTGGGCAGCAAGTTAGACAGGAATCGGGATGCAAAGGGATCACAAAAAAGCAAATGCAATGTTGGGCTTTGCAGGCAACAAGGCATCTCCTCAGAGAGCAGGGATGAGAGAGCAACAAGCACCCTCATATTTTGGCACAGCTGAGCTCCCTCCTTCGCTTACTCTAGAATGCCTATTCCATGAAGCACTGCACATACTTTAATGAGCTTCCACCCTGTACTGTACCCTGTACCTCACGTCCCTGCCTGGCTTCAGACTATAAACTCATTAAGGAAAAGACGTTAGTGGTTCAGCAGACTGTACAAACCTATATATACCAGCAGGGCTATGCAAACCATTAATAACACTCTGACTAGAAACCTACACACCAGAAAGACAAAGACAAACTGGAAGGAATTAAAAATCAACCAAACTGTTAAGGGCTGTGTGAACTGACTGAAAGGACTGATTACAAGCACAAAACTGTAGAGCTCGACAAAAGACGGTGGACATCACAACAGGTGAGAAGTATCTGAGGGGTGAAAACACCAAGAAACTGAGCAGATCATTTACTGTAGTTTAACTCTTATAACCAGGAGTAACTGGCTGAAATTAAGGAAATGAACATTAGAGTGAATATTGGGGCAAATTTCCTGACAGCCACATGTGGTAGCAAAGTGAGGCCTGTATCCCATGGGAGGGGCCGGGTCCCCATCTAAATAGAGCGGACACAGCAGTGAGAAATGGTTTCTGGAAGACAGCTTGACTGGAGTGGGGACAGACCAGCTGCAGGTCTTTCTATCTCTAGCTTCTATGCTGGAGTGCAATGCTATTGCTCCGGGATGGAAACAGGAAATGTCAAGACACTATCTGAAGGAAAACCCAGAGATTAAGTCTCAAGTGTGGCTGGAAGGGTGTGGCTGCCTGCTGGGTTGAGTCGTGGTAACTCCATAATCTGAAAAGCACTGGTGGCATGTGACTTCCCCTCCTCCCAGGCAGGAGGGCTCAGCCATGGCCATCTCCTCCCTGTTGCCCTGAAGTTGGTCAGACCCACTGCGTCTGAGGTATTCTGATGATGCCTCCACAAGCCACAAAACAAAGAGAAGATTTGGCAGCTGTTATTATTGTACCTTTGCAGTATCGGTTTCACTAGAAACGAACTGCCCGATTCATGGCAGGGGCCCTTGCCCCTCGCAAGGAGCTGAGCCTCCTTTTGGGGCTTTGAAGTGGTAGGACTGGCTCATCTTTTACCAAGACGCCGGTGACCAGACCAGGGCCCCTGCCACTCCCAAGAGCTGACCTCTGTGGGCCCAGGCTGCTCGCCCAGCAGAACAATGCTGGGAAAAGCTCAGGATTTTTCAGCAGGAAATTCAGGAATAATTGTGCTTTCACTTTCCTTTAACACAGGGAAAGGAGAGACAGTGCCTGTCTTTGGAGAAGCAACAGGGGGAGCAAAGGTGGCAGAGAACAGAATGGGAAAACCACATCAGCCCAGTGAGAAAATCAAGCCCACACAGACCATGCAAACGCCGCATCTGTGAATCGCACTCGTCTGTGTGCCAAATCAGAGAGAGGAACCCGCTGAGCTGCAGAAGCATTTGGAATAACTGGTCCTTTCCCACTGTGCAGTTAACAACTTTTTCGGGGGGAGGAGTTTTGTAAAACATGAAGCCCTTTCAGGCTCTCCCATCCTCCTTCCTGCCAAAACCTGACCCTTCTCCGCACTCTGCCACTTCCAGTCCACGTTCCACGAGTTTAAAAGGCAGATTCCAGCATATTTTGTTTCAAGTGCAGCATACAATGGCTTAGTAACGGCTGTTGGAACCCGATGAGGCTGGGGGTGCATAGATGGAGGAGGAGGTATCCAACCCAGATAATGAGCCTGGGGCATAATGCCTGACAAGAGAATTGGTAGGTACTGCATCTCTAAGGACACAAGGGGGACTACACACCTGCAGCTCTCAGGCTGTGGGCAGATGGACTGTGAGCAAACACCCGAACTAACCAGATGTGGCCCGCAATTATGCCAGAGGCCTGTGTCACCAGCTCTGTCGAGGGAGCTGATGCCTGACTATGTGAAGCCTCAGGAGAGACCAGACTGGCGGTTTTGTACACGGAGCCAGAATGGGAGAGTGGAGTCTCCTAACCAGGAAGTCTTGCAGATGTCACTGTGATGTCAGACAGTGTCTCCATTGGTCCCCCTGGGGAACCTTTCCATCTGCAGCTCTGAGATTAGCAGGCTGCCCAAACTGAGCTGGACTCAAAGATCCACTGGATGCAGCTAAAGACTAACGCTGGGAGGTCCCCTGCAGGACGGGGACCGGGCCCAGGAAGGCCACTCCACTCCACTCCTTTGATTTAGGAGAGGCTGGGCGGGGGTGAGGTGAAAGTCCAGGCAAGCCAGCTCTCAGACAGAGGTGTCGATGCACTGTGCTGGGCTGTGATGCACACCAGGTCAGATGACTTGTAAGTGATGAGACTTGCTGGCAAAGAACCTTCGTTCCTCAGAGTGACTTGGGCGCTATCTGGTTGGGGCCTGCGCAGGGCCAGTGGGACGAAGCCCTGAAGAGCTGGCATCTCGCTTTAGGTTGGACTGATCAGTTCATGAACGATCTGGGAGGAGTCTATTGCGACAGGTTACCCAGTTCCTCCTGGGATACCTATAGTGGCTGGCAGAACCCACTAAAGTTTCTGTCCTACAACCTTTTTGCAATATGTACGCACGGAACCACTGATAGCTTGCTTGGGGTACGTTTAGACTACAGAGCTTTTCCGGGATTCTGGAGGTATCCTGGAAAGCTCTGTCGCATCCAAGGAATGCATCTGCTTTTCTGGAAAAAATTTGTAAAAGCGGACACGTTTTTTCAGCATCCCTGTAAACCTCGTTTTATGAGGAAGAAGGGATGTTCTGAAAGAGGGTTTTTTCTGACATTTGGCCTTGTGTAGATGGGCCAAATGTTGGAAAAGCCTCTTTCGAAAGAAAAGCAGAAAAAGATCCGCACGCTGCGGTTCGCAATTTGCATATCTTTTTCCGACTTCTCTTTGGAGTGTAGACACAGCCTCAGGCTGGGACGCTGGGATGCTGCAGCAGGAGGACTTTACGCTGCCAGTGGGAAAGGGAGCTCGCTGCAGTGGGAAATTCTGGAGAGTGGTTTGTGGCGAAAGCCACATCACCCGGCGGGACACTCTCAGATCTGCCAAACCCAATCCATTCCAAGGATCTGTGCTGGCAGCATGTCCCAAGTGTGATTTAAAGAAAGTGCTTGGAGGCACAGAGCTGTGCACATTTGGCGGAGACGATTACCAAGTTTAGGTTGTTCCATTTTTTAAAGGAGCCTTTCCTGTGATGGCTAATCTCAGAAACTGCCAAAACAGAAGTCACCCAAGGGCTCTGGTAAAACTCTAGTGGCATCATTTCTCAGATCCACCCCCAGCTCACACTGAATTTTTATTTACTTCCTTTTTTTAATGCTAGATTTTTGTTTCTTTGCCTGAGTTTTACAGCATGACAGAAAGAAAAAACCCACATTGGTACGGATCCTTTAAGGTTAAGATCTTGGTGCACTCAAATTATTCTAACCCAGAGAGTCTGAAATTTATAGTCCCTCTTGAACCTTCCTGCCTCACCCGCTTCCCGGGGAGGACTCTGCTGCAGGCTGCATGCCAAGTGCAGTAAAATTTAAAGAGGTGAGAGAGAAACTTCCCAGAAAATATAAACATTTCATGGAAATGAAATAAGTCTTCCCTTATAAGAACTCACCTCCCCAAGCTTTAGATAAATGGAAAGGTATTCAGGGTTGTAAGTGGATATAAAGTGTGGTGTTTTAGATACATTTGTTTATGAGCAATGCAGAAATGAGTATTGTCTCAAGACCACAGAGTCACACAGCAAGGGCCTGTCAGACCCTTCCCCCATGCACCCTCCCCCAAGTCAGTAGTAAGCACTAGCGTACAAATTGCAGAGCCAATGGGCTCTGTTTTATGCCTCCCCCTAGGATGGATGGCAGCCGCACACACCTCCACCCCCCCAAGAACATATCGCCTGCTTACTATAATCATAATACATGAACTCATGACATCAGCACATCCACTAGTGGGTCTGAAGTGTTCCCCACATTCAGAGACAGGAATAACTGCCAATGGGCGAGGCACTGGCACGTTTTTATTCTGTGTCCAAGCTCTCGGCACACCACCAGCCCGAAAGGAATGACGCATGAACAGTAGAGAAGCTAAAAATGTCAGAGGCATGTTGGTCAGCCACCAGCCGAGTCTTTCTATGCCCTGCATTTCCACACTCCATTTGTGGAGGGGCCAAGTGGCAGCTAGCAATGACAGGCTGGGAGCAAGAACCAGGATTTCAGAGGGAAGTTCCTTGGCTGGGACAATGCCAGAGACTCCAGCGGCCAATCCCAGCTCAGAAAAGCTGTTTGCTGTGACTGCTGATAAAACCACTCGCTTGCTCTCTGCAGGTCTCGGAGCCACATGTAGCGTTTCAGCTCTTTCTCTTCAGTTCTAGGAAAGTGCAGAAGTGCTGAGTGGAGGAACCCGGCGTGGGCTACCCAGTCCATATACTGCTGTGTCCCTGGGACATCCCGCTAGGTTCATGTCACCTATCCCAGATAGTTCAGAGTCTACCCCTCACCCTGAATCCTGCCAGCAATCACAGACGAGGCCTTCCTGGGGCTGCCTTGCCCAAACTATCCTCCACAGTCAGGCTTATCCTAACAGTCTCTGCCCTAGAGTAAACTTACATCTCCTCCTTTCCACAAAGAGGAATGGAAATCAGTGACCTTCCTGAGCTGCCTTGCTTCACCTCCCCCATGTGCTCTTCTCCAGGGCCAGGGATAGAGGCCAGGTATTGGAACGAACACACAAACCCACCCCCGGGGGCTCTCCTCACCCATCTCCCATCGTCTTCTCTCTTCTCAGCCCTGCCCCATGGTGCTTGCCTCACGGGGGATTTTGAAATGTCCCTGAAGGAGTCAGATGCCTGACGGCCCAGGAGAGTCAATGGTGTTCGGACACCTCACTCACTTGGCATCTCACCTAGGTCTTCTTTTCTGTTACCTTGAACATGATTCATGTACTTCCTCTTTAGGGGTCTTCCTCGTCATTTTTGTTGCTGTTCCCACATTTTAAAATTTGCCTGCCTTTTTGTGAAGTCAACACCCTGTACGGAAGCCTAATCATGATACACTTGTTGGCGACAACGTTTCTTTGCCTGTTTGCCATATATCGCACTGTTAGACCAGCTGCAAGAAACACCCCTGTGGCTGAGAATCCAGGTGCCATCCTTGTGCCACGCATCCCCCTGGGTTTGGTGACAACAAGGACTGTGAAGAGTCTGTGCCAACAGACAGAGTGGTCAGTGATGCAGCAGCAGCTGTCTCCGTTCAAGTGGATGAGTACTCACTCCCGTGAAGAAACTGAGTTCTAGTCCCATCCCTGCCCTTCCCCCAGGAATTGCTACTTGGCTTCTAAGTGTCCGGTTAAAACATCACAGGGCCCAAGTGCGCCTCAGCCATGCTCTGGTTGGCCAGGTAATGGACTGGTCACAGAAGGGCAAGCTGGAGGCCAGGATAAAAATCACAGAATTTCACCAACAGTTCCGGAGTTTTATGAACACTTCACCAAGTCCTTCTCCAGAGATTCACTCTGCCAAGGTTCCCTAGAGACCTCACTGCGGCCCGTCCACAGGCTCCTTTCAGGTTCGCATTAGCAAGTGCACCTTCCAATGCCGCAGCTGCTGTCAGAGGAACCACGGGGTTCGTATTGCACAAAGCAGGGATAATTGTCATCCTTCGACAGCTGAATGGAGAGCTCAGCCTCTAGGAAAGAAGCATAAGCTCCTGAAACAGCAATCCAACCAAAAGGCTTCCAGCTGGGAGACACACTCCCTTCTCTACAGAGAGAGCCTGCCTCGAACATCATAGCTCTAAAATTGTTGAGGGATAGAGACCTCACTGCATGAGCAGAGGCTTCTTCCACTAGAGTGAGCATAGAAGTCTGCAAAGGGGAGGGATCCAACGAATTCTCATCCAATAATCACGTCTATGCCTCCCGAAGACAGGTGGGTATTCTGCACTGAAGGGTCTGGATCCAGATTTAGTTCTCGGTCCTGTCATAGAGCCCCATGGTGACCTTGGGCAAATCACGGAGGGTACATCTGCTCCCCATGGCTGGCCCAGGACAGCTGGCTCAGGCTCTGGGGCATTGGCCTGCGGGACTGTTAAACTACAGTGTCAACAGCTGGGCCTGGGCTGGAGCTGATGCTCTGGGACGTGGCTTGTAGGGAAAGCCCTCGATGTTAATGGACTTCGGGTCAAGGCTTACGTGCCTCAGTCCCCAGCTGTAAAATGGGGTTAATTCTCCATTTCTCCCACGCTTAGTCCGTCTTGCCCATTTGGCCTATAAGCCCTGTAGAGCAGGGACAGCCGCGTACTCTGTGTTCAGTGAATATGTCATTGGGTCCTTTATCTTGCTCGGGGCTTCTAGGCGCTATGGCAATAAACCTCCCAGTATCCAGGGCTCTCACCAGAGTGGACAGAATAGGTCCCCACCCCAGGGAGCTCACGCTCTAAGGAGCGAAAGCAGGAAAAGGTGCAGAAAGGCCGGTTCCCCCACATTGTAGTTGATTGGTTGTGGTGTCTGAGGGTTGGGTGCTTACTTTCCAAACAGATCCTACAGAAAGGCGGAGGGCCTGGTTTATTTAGCAGCTTAACCTCAGGGAAGGTTTGTCACATCGCACTGCCGGGGAACTCAGTCAGCCACCGCTCAGCTCTGGAGTTTGCTGAAAATTCCTATTTTCCACCACACGTGTTTCTGGGGCTTGATGCTCAACTGCCAGTGGGTCCCAGGCGATTCTGTGCTCAGTAGCTAAACTGAACTACTGTTCCTGGACAACCAGGAGGGTTCTCAGCTCATCTTTTTGGGAAGAGTATTCAGGGAAATGAGGAAGAAGGCTTAAAACAGCGATGTGCAACGGAAGCTAGTAAGTGGGCTGCATGAGTGGCCCTCCTTCATCTCAGCGGCCACAAGATTCTCATGGCCAGGACGGTCTCCCAGAATAGGGTAGTTTTGCGAATTGTGCTTGCAGGCCTAGACTTTGTGTTGTGAGCCGACTGAACCACAGCAGCACTTGGATTGGCTGCAGAGGGAGCACACGGTTCCTACGGTCAATGCTGTGTGCAATCAGCACACACCTCACTTCATGTGCCCTGGCTTTACGTGTGTGTCACGGCGGTAAAACCAGTAGCAAAAAACCTACAGACAGAAACCAGCAGAATCTGGCAACGCTGCACGTGGGCAACAGTAACCAAGATGGCTCACGGGCCACACACGAGCCCCCAGGCCACATGCAGGTGGCCCCCAGTGTTTTAAAAGAAAGAATGTCCCAGCCGCCCTTTGCAAAGGAGACAGTGCAGCATGCCAGAGGGTGGGAAAGAACGCCGGGGAGAGCCAGTCCTGAGCATAAATCTTCCTTTCAGCATTCTAGCCAGCACCCTCCTCATCAGCCATTAGCATCATGAGCCATGCGGTGCCCTGGGGAGCTTGGTGGGGTGAAGCAAAGGCGGTACTGGAAAGGTGCAGAGGCAGCTTATCCTATCATCCTACAGCTGTGCATCCATGGCGTGTCAGCTCGCTCCGAGCAGCCTTTTCCAGCACTCATTAACCACGACGCGACTTCATTCAGCTTTCGTACAAGGGAAACGTTACTCTAGCGGACAGGCAGGTGTTTGGCAGCTCCCCCCAGCTCTGCCAACACACTAATCTACGACCTGCAGGTCCCACTGCTATAGCCATGCTCTCCCTTGCCCCTCCAGGAGCTCTGTCAGGGTGAGTCTATGCTAACCGTAACTCAAAATAAAATACACAAATTGTGTCTCTTATTTCGATGCTATTTCAAAATAGCTTATTTCGTCATTTGGCGCTGTCTACACAGCACCACATTTCAAACTAAAGCGCTATTCCAAAACGTCCCTTTCTCCTCGTAGAACGAGGTTTACAGGGACGTTGGAATAGCAAGCCTGAAAGAACGGGCTTGCTGTGAAGCCACGGGATAGCTATTTCGGGATACTCCCGTGTCCCGAAATAGCATTGCAGTGTAGACGCACTCTCACTGTCCTGCAATGCTCTCCTCCCCCATCCCACCCATATCTGTCCTGGCACGTGCCTCACTCCTGCCCCACTCCCCACCTATTCTGACGCAGCCCAGAGCTCCACACACAGTGCTCTCATTGCTACTCAGGTCTGATCTTGAAAGCCTCCTGCTAGTCTGAGCATGGAAACCAGGGTGTCCGTGGATAATAATGCCAAAGGGAGAAAGTGTCTACAGCTTGCACTTCCATTTAACCCCTGGTTTCTAGCCTTCTCCGCTAGCAGTGTCAGGTTCTCCTCTGCTTTTGGGCCTGAGGTGAGCACTGCAGAATGAGTTAACGATCGATAACACGAACAAGATAGTGCCTAGGTCAAAAGACCTTGGGGAGGGCAAGCCACAGTCTTGGACCTGCCATGGAAGAGGCTCTTTATCAGGCTCCTGCTGCTGACTCCTGTTCTCTGACACCGAACAACCCTGCCATGTCCTGGAAGAAACAAGAGTCTCTGAGGTAGAATGGGGTGGTCCCTGGTCTCGAGGTGACCCCCAGGGAGCCACTGCTGTTATGGATCACTGGTACAATATGCTCTCTCTGGCTGCTTACACTCAGGCGATAGGTACCATTGCTGGCTTCACTGGGAGCCAGAGGGATTTGCAAGAGTCCAGCTGTCAGGTGTCCAATGCATGCACTGCAGTGGCCAGGTTGCCACCAGCAGGATGGACAGCCAGTGGGGGAAGAGGACTGCTTTGTGACTCCCACTCTTCGAGTGTCTCACGTCAGTTCCAGGCTATTGATCATCAGACACCCACCCTGAGCCGCCTGTTGTGAGAGGGCTGTGGGTACCTATGCACAAGGAAGGGCACCTCAACTCCCAAACTCATTACAGCCGTCTCAGGATCCCTTGGACTGGTGCAGATGAGCTGGCAGGAACATTGCCACTTCCCAGAACCATAGTCATCTATCTCGCATGCTTTTTTCTCCATTCCTGTCCCCATGGCCTGGGCCTGCCCCACTCTCTGCCAATGAGATGAAGAGTCTGACTGTCTCTTTGGGGCTGCCTTTCCAAACAGGATTCTCTGTCAGGAGCCAGGCACATCTTGGGAGCAGGTTACAGCCTTTCTGAGAAGCCCCCCTTCCAAGCTGACTGGCCGGGGTGCAGAGACACCTCTGGACAAGACAGTGGAGGAGAGGGGCGCACAGCTGTCATGCTGTAATATATCTGCAGGCTCCCCAAGGCAGTATGGGGAAGGTGGAGGGATTGCAGCTTTTGGCTGGTGACATATTACATCCAGGAGGGAAGGAATTGCCTTGCAGGGAACATAAATCAGGGACCATTCTCACCTTTGAGAAAAACTAAACTTCGTATGAATATAATTATACTCTTGGTGCAAATAAAACAAGATATGACAGATTTAGAAGTCTGCCACTACTAAGCTGGTGCTATAAAACTTCAGTGACTAGCATTTGGCAGGAGATTCAAAGAGGATTCTGCTCTCCCTAGACACTGATATTGTGCCCAAGATATCTCTTTTAGAGCTCTTTTGGCTGAACTTTGCACACACTGCAAATTAACGGAGTTTGCCTTGGACCACGCAATCTGCACCTAGTACCTCTGGGGTTACAACTTCAAAGTCCCAAAGTCTTTTCCTGCATCTACCTGAACCTGCCTGCAGGATTTCGAGTAACAAAGGGTTTTGTCTCCAATTCCTGAACGTGATTTTACTGTCTTCGCCATAATTCCTAAGCCACCATCTAGCAGAGTCAACATTCCACTTTCTCTCCAGGGCCAGGGTTTGCTCCGTCCTCCTGAAATGCTGCTCCACTTCTCTGCGTGTGCAATACATCTGTGCACCGTCCTCAGGGAAGAGAGCATCCATCATTCGCTCGTACTGAGTTAATGTCCGCTCAGCAGTGAGCTGGGGTTTGGCATTTCCCCCCAGTGGCTCTGAGCTGGCAGCACAAAGCACGTGCAACTTCAGTGGCAGCTGTGAGTAAAGCCTCAGCATCTTTGGACATTACTGCCGGCCTGGTCACTCAATCAGGGATTGAAAAGTAGCCTCTCTTCTGCAAAGGCATTTCACCAGTCAATTACCCAGAAAGAGAGGGTGTGGAATGGGTAGTCATCCACAAGTCTGACACTGTTCCCCTGGGCTTGAACAAAGACATCGACTGGATGTTGCATTATAAAGCCAGTCTACCCTGCCTTAAACAACTCCATTTTTACATCCAAACCAGAGAACTGGACACTTCCAGCCAACTTACTTAGCCTCATTAGCACCGGTCCTACAATTGACAGGTACTTCCCCCCATCTTTGTTATAAATAATTTGGTTCCTGTTATTTCCACTACAACTCATCTGATGAAGTGGTTTTTACCCACAAAAGCTCATGATACAATATATATTTGTTAGTCTCTAAGGGTGCGTCTACACTTACACCCTAATTCGAACTAGGGATGCAAATGTAGGCGACCGAAACTGCTAATGAAGCGGGGATTTAAATATCCCGCACTTCATTAGCATGATCTCGCCGGCGCGTTACTCCTCTCAACAGCTGTTTCGAAAGTGAAAGTGCGCGCCAGGACGCGTTAGTTCGGACCAAACCCCTTGGTTCGAACTAACGTTACTCCTCAAAAAATGACATTTTTTGAAATGTGGGTGATCAGAGTGCATGGCTTTAAATCTGAAATTGCTTTCTGAGTAAACTGTTCTCATATCACATTTATCACAAGCAGTGTTTGAACTATTGCAGCACATGGACAATAACACATCTCCCAGAGTATTCCCAGTTTTCCTAACTGGACATAAAGTTCATTATTTGGAGAGCAGCTGGCACAGACCTGAAGGGAGAGAGGAACTTGCAAAACTGGTAGATTCTTTAGCGTTACAGACAACTACAAAAAATCTGCTTCTTTCTCTATTTCAATAGTTGCCCGGCCTAGAAACTGGCCAACCCAATCAATCACCACAACTCTGCTTGGAGATAATGTTCTGAGCCAGAGTTAATTATAATGGTGAAGTCTTCAATGATACATTTAAGCAAAGTATAATTACAAGAGGTTACTATCTATGACACTCTTCAACAGCATGCACCTTATCACTAGGTTGCCCACAATATGTTATTATAATTTATAGCCAGCTGTGCTACATTTGCCTCTTAAGTGAGCACATTTCCACGCTGCTCTGGGCTGACCTCGAAAAATGCATGCAAATTAAATTACCCCGCACACATGCTGCTATTTGTAACACCAATCACTTTGGGATTGATAGTCAGGCCTCCACAGTGATTGGGAGGGTGGATTAATGAACAGTTCAGTCTGACACAGGTCAGGATTCCCAGCACCTTGTCTTTCATTTAGTGCACTACATAACGGACCCCGCTTTCATACATTCCCTTCTCCCGATGCACAGAGATCCCTTGGTCTGGGGAACTGCCCCCACACACACACTTCCCAGTGCCAGGAGAGCAGCAGAACCAGGTGGCTGCCCTGGCGTCTGTCTGGCGAGGGGGCAGTTCAGGTTTTGCTGAAGCCCTGGGGATGCCATGCAATGTGGTCCCAGTAGCTGGGGAGGATGCTAGTTACCCTGACTGCCATTCTCCATGGAGTGCCAAGAGCACACAGTGGCAGCACAGCCCTGGTCACAGCAGGCAAAGAGCCAGGGAGAGGGGGCCGCTCAAACTCACAGCAGAGGCCCCACTGCACAGAAGTGTGGATCTTTGTTTCCTGGTGAATATCAGCAATTAATGCCAGCGCACGTTACGCCAGGTGACCTTGCAGCCTTGGCATCCAGTCACCCTGCACGCACCGCCCTGCATGCCAAACTCTAGAATATTTCTCTTGCCCAGTGTGACCAGGGAGCAGGATCCACAGCCCCACACAAGGCGCTGTGAGCACAAGAGCTGAGTGACTGTGTCAGGTGCAGTTTGCCTGGTGCCGGGAGAGGCGAGAGTGGCCCCAGAACCTCAGGGAGCCAGAGCCAGAGCCAGGGGCAGGGCGGTCCTTCAGGAACCTGTAGGCCCTCCGGCTTGGGGAGAACGCTTGACCTGGGTTTCTGGTCCATCACTCTCCCCAGAGTGACCCTAAGCCCCAGGGCCAGAACAAGGCTAGGGGCCATGCCGAGCAGGTATGGAGCAGGGTGGGGAGGCCAGCTGCTCACTCCTGACATTGCAAAGGCATCACCACGATGCTGAAAAATCTCACCTCCTTCAGGTCGCCTCAGCAAGAGGAGACAGAGCGTGTTGGTGCAGCAGTGCAGGCTGCCACGGGCATTCATCCTTGCTGTCAGTCCCATGCCCTGACCCCTTCCTCCATCGCGGGCCGCTCCATTTTCACCTCAGCCGTAACCACGAGAGCCAGCGCGACTGGAGCTGCTTTCAGCCTCTCAGAGCTGGATTCAGTTTCACCAAGTCATTCTCTGTTTTGAAAGTAATAACGTTTTGCAAATTGCCCATTTTTCAACCCTAATGAATAAGACTCTCTAGTAACCTATCACAGCCCTGTGCCAAACAGCAGGGACACCAGCATGGCCTGCTGGACGAGGGGAGACTGTTCCCTCAGGACTACGTCTGGTCTCAGCAGACGTTCCAGGTCATTCCTCCATAACAGTGCACATGTTACAAAAGCAGCCTGTAGCCAACCACAGAAGAGGGATGAGACGTGCCAACACCAAGCACTCGGGCCAACTGGCTCACCTCTCTGCTGCCATGGCAAAGGCTCAGCTCCGGGGTAGGGGAACTGGGGTGGCTGCTCGGGTTCATGCTGGCCAGCCAAACAATGGATGCAATCCACTACATTTCAGGAATGTCTTGTCATGTGAATCACTGGGCCATTAACCTGAGCAGCCCCAGTGTATCCTCCAGCACCATCAACACTGCCTGCCTCGTCCCCAAGGGAGTAATTAAAAGGGAATCACACAGAGGAATGTGTAATGCATTATTGGATCCTAATAAATACAAGAGCCCTCTAGAGCACTGACAGTGATTTAGAACGGAGCTGCTGGATACGGTGGGGGAGGGAGGAGAGAAGTGGGATTTGTTCTGCTGTTAATTTACAGGACAACAGTCATGTTCCTCTTTATCCCTTTGTCCAGCGAGAAAGGCTTACAAAGGGCGCTGCAGTGAGGAAGGAGCTCAGTTATTTAGCGCCCCATTTAAACTGTGCAATCAACACAGCACAAGCAGTCACCCTCCGCTCTGAAGGTTGTAGCCTCTGCTTACAGGGATACATCACAAGGTGAACAAACATAGCAGCCCTAAAATCTCCTCGAGGGAGAGGCAACTTGTCTAACGGGGCTAGCTCAGGGCTTGGAACCATCACTCCTGGGTTCCGTTTCCAGCTTGGCCAAGGTTCTGTTGTGGGTCTGGGTACGTCACTTCACATCCTGCCTTAATTTCCCATGTTCTAATACTCACTTGGAAGTATTAATTCATGTGTGTACAAGGCTTTGGAGCTACCAGTCCCTCTGCACTGCTAACCATTGTCAAAATAGGGTTAAAAAACAGGTACAGAAGAACAGGTTGTAGCATTAGAAGAAGCAGTCACCTTGTCTCCTCTCTGTTGATAGGGCCTCATCCAAGACACAGATCTTGAGGTGGGGCAGTCGATGATAAAATCAGGAAATAAGTTGCTTTAACTCTTGGGTTAAGCTGATCTAACACCAGCTGGGGGGGGGGGGGGGTTGTTTGCTCCCTAAAGAAACACTCAGATCATCTTGGAAAGCCTTAATTTAATCTGATGTACATTGTGAAGGGAACAAAGTCTAGAAACTAGGATAATAATATTTGATTATAGTTCCTGGGGGCAGATATAAGCAACTAAACATAAATTCCCTTCCCTTTGCTTTGTGCTTCATCCATCATCAGTGAATCTACTCTCATTTTGGTCACTTTGTTCTCCAGGGAGTTGGAGATACAAAAGCCTACCAGGGCAGCTAGTCCATCCCCAGACCCTACAGCACAGAACTCTTCCTGCAAGTTCCACCTACACTCACCTTGCTACAGTGTCACTGCTGGCTTGCAGGGTAAAGGCACTACCAGCATCTTGGGCTTGTGGCACTTAGGAAACCCTACAAAGCCCCAGCCCCCTCCCTGCACTTCTTCAGAATCCACTGATGGGCTGTTTTTGAGCTGACAGCAGATTCCCTTCGCATGGTAGAAGTGGCAGACACTGGGTGCACATGCAGAATTCCAGCATCATCTGGCCCACTGGGGTAACTCTCAGCCATGCCACAATTTTTCTCCTGCTCTGCTACTGGGACACTTGTTGACTGAGAACTGTTTTTTATATAGAAACCTTCATTTCTTCTTTCTTCATTCGTTCTGCAGGCTTTACAAAGCTGTTTCTCAACGCCCCAGTGTGCATGCTTCGTTAAACCACAAACTAGGCTGCAATTAAATCAAATTCCAGAGAAACTTCTTCCAGCATCTTACTTGGTACCTACTGTCAGTTCATCTGTGTAAACTGACTGTGGGAGGAGAATGATTTCCAATAATCCTAGTTACCTACCTGATGGCTGGCCAGGTGTGCAGATCACCTGCCAGGTGCGGTCTGCCCAGCTCTTCTGCAAATGTAGTGCTACAATATTAGCAAAAGACAAACACAAACAGAGAAGCTATAGCTCCATCAGAACTAGTCCTGAGCATGCCTATATGTGAATATTATGCATTTGTATGATAGTAATGAGGTAATTGCACTGAATTATAGTACAGTGGAAGAAAGAATCACAACAGCATCTCAAGGAAGCTTCCCTCCTCTCTATCTTCCCTCCCTCCCCCCAGCCCTCTCCTTCACCCGATAAAATGTTTAGTTTCAGATCAAATAGCTTGACTTGCTGCTAAAGCCAAAGCTTTAGGGCAAGCACCTGGTTCTGATCCTCTTGGCTCTGGAAAACAAGCAGGATTTTTCAGGTCACTTTAGGTTGATGTAAAGTTCAACAATAAATTAAAAATACATCCCTTCCCCCCTTTGTGGTTCAGACTTTAAAGGTACCTTCATCAGCAAGTCTCTGGGAGGGTGAACCAGGAAGAGCTGAATTTCCAGAACAATCCAGAGCCCCTCCCCCCCTTTACCAATTCTGCTGTTAGAGAACCCAGCTCCCATCTGCATGTGTGCACAGGAAAGGCACTGAAACCCAGACAGACAGACAGACAGACAGACAGCCTCGGAGGCAGAACCACTTATATAACATTGAACGACACTCACTACCATGGGGATATGCACCCAACAATGTCTAGGGAGATAAATGCAGCAGAGTGAAGATGAGGTGCAAATTCCACACGCACCTTCTTGACTGTCTATCTCCACAGTCAGGGACTGCCCTGGAACTAAGCGGCACCTGCTTTCTGTGGAGCCCCAGGCTGCCTACACTGGAACCACCCGGGGAACGTGCTGATCCAGCATCTGACACGCAGACAAGAACAGCCCCTTCTGTGCTATGACCTGGCAATATGGACACTGTCATCAGGCATTATCACACAGGGACAATGAGAGACCCGATGCCCCCAACAACAGTAGCACTGACTACGCAAGATGAAGCATCATTGGTTGGTTGCAAAATAAACTTTGTGGAGAACACGCTTTATAAACTTGTGAAAATACATGGATAATAAATAAATAAATTACTCCTATGTGCATCCTGCCCCCTGTTTTCAGGCAGGGAAGCCATTGTGAGAAGAGGGGCAAGAAGTTATAGAACAGCAACAAAGACACAATAAAAAATAAAGATGAATTAAATAACCTTCATCTCCAGTAGGATAAGAAATCTAATACCAGCTTAAGTAACTTAAAAGTTGTTAGCAGTTATATATTACTTGCAACATATTTTACACTAGGCAGCTATGAAAAAAGTCATAAAAATGCAATTAAATGTCTGAACTGTTGCTATTTTGCAAATTAAAACAACACACGGTATCCTTACCTCAGCTTATATTACTTACTTAAGACTTGTGCACAGTTATTTTCACCAGTTTAACCATGCTTCTTTTCCATAAAAAATCTGTTGTTAATGGGTCCTTTGGGAACTCTGAAAATAACAAGATCTTTAATAAAAAAAATTAATAACTGTGAGAGCAAACTCAAGTTGGGAAGTCTTCTTAGAATACATTAAAGGTTCTATTTTGAAAGAAAAAGATTTGCACAGAAAACCTCCATTGTTTGATTTTCTGCCCAGCACTGTGCAGCAGGTAAATCAAAACCACTATTCTTTGCAAGAAAAAGGGGGGAAAGGGCAGTCTCCCGAAGGAGCAGAGTGTATCACTTCTGGGGGTCACTGAAAACCCTACAGGCTGGTCTTGCTGCTACTGAGGGTTAGAAATAAATTACTTCTTGTGATACACTTATGTAACATAGTAAGATCTGCCAGGTAACAAATCAGTTATACATACATTGGTTTTACATTTAGACTCATCTTGTCATTTAAACTTCTAATGGCAGCACTGCTTTCATCTACTTACCCAGAAAAGTATTCAGCAGCTGATTCATTTGAGGTACCAGCATGATAAAAAAAGAGGATATCAATTAAGAGACTCAGGAACGACATCACACAAACAGAGCATGTTAGTATATGCCACTTGCAGGCAGAATGCAGAATTCTGCCCCCCTGTGTGTTCAAAAGCTAATGAGATGCATTCCCAAGTACTTAACAAACAGAGATTGTCATGTATTTGTCAGATCAATGTGCTGGTCTGGCCTCCATCTAGCTACACCCTGGAACTGGATTCATAGATGTCTCACACAATTTTAGAATTTCTGACTCATAAAATCTAGCTGTTGGGATACGCAAGCATAATCCTGCAGGCTATTTCTCTGGTAGTCTGTGTTGTCACCTGTTCTTCCTTTGCTTTGCTTCTTGTTCCCATGGCCAGACTTCTGTTTGCCTAATTCTTCCATGCTCCTCTGATGCACTTAGAAAAGGTGCAAATTCACTTGTGGGTCATGCCTCAAAATTCCAAAACACTCACACAAGAGTGTTAGCAATGTATTCTAGTAGTAGCCATTGATTGTGCTAGGGACCAGCTTGATAATTTGACCAAGGGCTATGTGAACAGTTCAGTGAAAACTCTTGCTGGGGTATATTAGTGGTCATACTGTATATATATACATACCCTATATATATACACCTTCCATCATAGCAGCTTCCCTGTGCTGCTGCCTCTTCCAATAAAAACAGACTCTAGTCAAAGAGAAAAGGCTGGCATATCATACTGAAATGGGGTGATGCCATGCCATACACCGAGGGGACACTTTCCTCGGGACACTGTTCTGTCCCCCAATCCGATCAAGAATACGGCAAAAATGGGAAAGGGGCCTAGAATGCTAAGGGTACGTGTGACGGCGCGTTGGAGTTTTCCCGTCTCCTGCACCCCCGTAGTGGCACAGACAGACTCCACCAGCCAGTAGAATAGAGGGAGTTTATTGCTTCTCCAGGATACAGCACAGCACAGATGTAATCTGGTTACAGGGCAGGCCTAGGATGCCTCAGCTCCTCTTGAGATGGGGGAGCCTGGGCCCCTAAATCCCAGCCCATTGCCTAGGCTGCTTCCTCCATGATACCAGCCAGAAACCTCACCCCCTCACTTCCAGCCCTGCCCCCAGCCAGGGCTCCACTCCCCTTCTTCCCATTGTTCCGCTCCCTGGGAGATAACTGGTCAGACAGGTTCGAAGCCCCCTTGCATAATGACTCATCCCCTGCCCTGCTGGGCTGTGCTGCAGCCAGTGGAGGTAACTCACAACCCAAGCCTAGCAACCAGCAAGGTACCCACACTACGTCACAGTGCGTCTACACTAGCCCCTTAGTTCAAACTAGAGAGACTAATGAGGGTGACTGAAATTGCAAATGAAGCGCGGGATATTTAGCATGTTCCCAGCCAGTCGCCATTTTTGAAAATGACTAGCCCGGAATAACTGCCCGCCTCTACACGCGGCAGAGAAGCGCGATTCCGAGATAACCCCTCAGTTCGAATGAACAGTTAAACCTCAAACCTCTGTTAATTCGAACTAAGGGGTTATCTTGGAATCGCGCTTCTCTGCCGCGTGTAGGAAATAGCACAGGTGCCCTGGTGGCCACTCCATACAAAGTAATCAGGACTCTCTAAATCCTGTCTCCTCTTAAAGCTGCAGGCCCCCTGGACAAGCCTTATAGCAGGAAGCTGGCTTCAGAGCAGTACCTCACCGCAGGGCTCTCCTTGCCACAGGCCTTGCCAGCCATGGCTGAGCCTCAAGCCCCCTGCGACATCCCTGGCTCTCGCAGGGAGCAGCCATGGGGTCCCAGGACCCACCCAGGGGACCAAGAGGTGCACACCCTGCTGGTCCCGACTGGAGATCCTGTCCCTCCTTGAGCTGTGGGGCGAGGAGGAGACCTTGCAGGATCTCCAGTCCACGTGCCGAAATGCAGACATTTATGGCCAGACGCCCTACTCCCAGGTGGACCTTGGAAAAGGTCTGGAGTAAAGGAGCTCTGCCAGGGATATGTCTGGGCCACAGAACGCAGCCCCATTAGCAGGAGCTGCACCAGATCCTGGGGGATGGGGAAATGTCTTCCCCACCCGTCCTGGAGACCCCCATCATGACCTCCGCGTAGGAGGAGCAGGAAGGCCAAGGCCAACCGGAGGAGGAGGAGACAGACACCGTAACCTTGTCCCTGGAGACGGTACCAGTGACCCAGGATGTCTCCCAGGCCGCCTCAGAAGCCTGGGAGGGATCTTCAGTGAGTGGTCTCACTTTGTCACACACACAGGGGCGAGTGTCGCTCAGGCTGGACATCGAGCTGTGGTCCGTGCGCGGGCAACCACATGCAGCGTTAGTGTTCAGCATGCAGACGCAGCACAAGAGGCTACTCACGTCCTGCTACGGGGGGGGAGGGTGGGGTGCCATGGTGGGAAGCAGGCTAGCCACAAGGGTGCAGGCACGACCCCACACAGAGTGCTGCACACAGCATGCAGGCATGCCTGCACATGGGAGCCAGCAGCCGCTCCCGTACACAGCGCTGCGAGCTGCACCTGTGGGTGCAGACCCCAGGGAGGCCCAGGCTGCTCCCAGCTCCTCTGCCACCCATGAGGGGATCCCACTGTGGCTGGACACTTCCCTTGCCTGCTTGTCCGTGGGCCGGAGGGGGGTGAGGATGGGAAGCGGGCAGCACGGTCCCCTGGGCACGTTGGGGCCCCTGTGAGACATGGCCCGCTGTGCAGGATATCCCCCTCCTCTGGCCTGAGGACTGTTGGTCACTCCTCACAGAGGAGGGTGCGGCCTCAGGGACAGTGTCTGCAGGGATGACTGGCCCCCTCTCCCTCTGTGTTCTCCACAGCTGGACCAGCTGGGACTGAGGGGCGAGCCTCACCACCGCAGCCACCTGTCAGAGCCCAGGGGACCCGAAAGTGTGCCAGGGTCCACAAAGACCTGATGCACCAGCACATCAGTGTCCTGCACAACATCCACCGGACCCTGGCGCACAAGGTCCGCGAGGGACCAACTGATGCAATGGTGTGACAACATGTGTGTCACGCATGATGGCACACCCGCCTGATGCCGCTGCTCCTGGCTCCCACCCTCCGCCCCCCCCACTATGCCCATTGCCCCTCCGCCTGCCCCCCCTGTTATGCCTCTGCTCCTTCCCCAGGTGATGACCATAGCCCCTCCCCTAGCAATGCCCATGCCTCCACCCCAAGTGATGCCTATGCCCCCTCCCTATACACCCCCACCATCCCTGCCCCTGCTCCAGCCCCCCCTCCCCGTCCAACCCCCTGCACCACTCACCCCTTCCAGTCCTGAGCTCCCTCCCCTCCCCATTATCAGCCCCCTCCCCCTGCACACCTTTTTTTAATGTGATATAAAGACAGACTGTGTTTTGTTCAAAATCAAACAGGTGTTTTTATTGAGAGGTCAGGGAAGGGGAGAAGGGAGGGATGGTGGTGAAGAAGGGATAAGGCAGCAAGCCAGAGGCCCCTATTGGGGAGGCCTTGGGGAGAGTTATTGGGGTCCTTCAGGGCCTCTGGGATGTGCACCCGGCCTGATGGACCTGTCGGATGGCAGCTGTCTTCGGCTGCTCGAACACTTGCCCCTCATGGCTTGTGTCTGCCCCCCACCCTGGGAGGAAGGCCTTCCCTTCCTCTACACAATGTTGTGGAGGATACATCATGCTGACATCACCTTGGGGATGCTGTGCTCCCCCATGTCCAGGCAGGTGACAGAAGGCACCTGAACCGCGCCTTGAGGTGACAGAAGGCACACTCCACCTGAATCCTGGCCCAGTTCAGGTGGGCATTAAATTGGTCCCTGCTGGGATCCAGGTGGCTGGTGTATAGCTTCATAAGCCACGGCATGAGGAGGTAGGCCGCGTTCCCCACGATGCACAGTGGCATCTGCACATCCCCAATGGCAAGTTCACAGCGGGGGAAAAATGTGTCCACCTCCAGCTTGCAGTACAGGCTGGAGTTTCTGAAGACTCAGGCATCATGCGCCCTGCCCAACCACCCGCCAAAAATGTCTGTAAAGTGTCCCCACAGGTCAACCAGGGCCTACAGCACCATCGAAAAGTAGCACTTCTGATTACTATGCTGGGCCGCTCGATGGTCCGGTGCGCGGATCGGGATGTGCGTCCCATTGATCGCTCCCCTGCAGTTCGGGAACCCCCGGGCAGCCAATCCGGCCACAGTCCCCTCCAGGTCTCCCAGACGGATGATCTTCCGCAGCAGGAGGGAGTCGATGGCCCTCACAACCTGCAGAAGGAGACAAACAAACACACAAAGCAGAGAATGAGAGAGGGAGTGCCTCAGCCCTTGGGAAGTGCTCACCCTGCTCCCTTTCCCTGCCCCCCTCAAACACTCCAGGAGCCACTCCCTAGGGGGTCGCCCCCCCAGCAGCAGGACTGTGTGAGGGCGGGATGGCACAACCTCCCCAGGGATGGGGTTTACCCCCTACCTCCACTCCCCCCCACAGCTCCCAACACTCCTTTCCCGAGAGACCCCCTTTTCCAGGACTCCCCACCCCCCATGCAGGGACTGCAGCCCCAGAGCGCCTTACCTCCATAAGGAGGGCCCCAATGGTGGACTTCCCCATGCTGGACTGGTTGCCCACCAACTGGTAGCTGTCTGGGGCAGCGAGCTTTCAGAGTGTGATTGCGACCTGCGTCTCCGGGGGATGGCAGGCTGCAGGTGGGTGTCGCATCTCCAGAGGGCAGGGGCGAGCCAGGCACACAGCTCCAAAAAGGTGGCCTTCTGCATGCAGAAGTTTTGGAGCCACTGCTGGTTGTCCCACTGCTCCATGACCAGCCAGTCCCACCAGTCCAAACTGGTGTTGAGCCTCCAAAATCTCTTCTCAACTATGGGTTACGGATGCCAGAGTAGAGCACCCACACCCAGAGAGAGAGTCCCCAGAATGAACTCGGGGTCCAGCTCATTCAGAACCAGGAATGCAGCTGGCACAAAATGCTGCAAAAACTGCAGCATGGCCGTGAGGGGCCATTGCATGCCCAGGGATAGCTCCGGTTCCATGGCACAAAGAACGAAACTGCAGCATGGCCGTGAGGGGCCATTGCATGCCCAGGGATAGCTCCGGTTCCATGGCACAAAGAACGAAACTGCAGCATGGCCGTGAGGGGCCATTGCATGCCCAGGGATAGCTCCGGTTCCATGGCACAAAGAACGAAACTGGAGCATCCAAGAAAGAAGAGGGCAAGCACAACAGGCACTGAGAGATTTGCTGTCCCTCGCAGAGGTAGCGAGCAGGCAGCAGAAGCACAGAAACGGCTGTACTGGGGGTCCCTTTAACCACGAGTCTCTGCAAGGCTCTGGCACCAGCACTTGGAAGCAACTGGTGACTTAAAGCCCTGGCTGAAGTGGTTCCGGGTGGCCTTTTATAAAACAGAGCGTCCCATCCATCTGGACAAGCTCTTTTGAAAAAGCACATGATGTTTTCGCTGCGCTTTTGTGTGTGGACGCGCTTTCAGAAGAAGTTTTTTCGGAAGATCTCTTCCAAAAAAGGCTTCTTCAGACAGAAGCCCACAGTCTAGATGTAGCCATAGAGGCCTGGAACATGCCATGCGAGGAGGATCTAGCAGATGAGAACACTGACTGCAGGTCACACCTATTTCCGTGGCAAGTGTACGGGCATACTGAATTGAAATACCTTCCTTCAGAGGCTGCTCCGTCCTCATGCCCCCAGGATGCACAGTGCCCAAAGCAGGGAAAGAGAGACAGCATTGCTGTCACCCCTCCATGCACGCAAAGGGAGCAGGCTGAACCCTACAGAGGGGCAGTAACAAGTGTTCAGAATGTGCTGTGTCCCAGGGAAATGTTCTTTATGCTCCCCAGGCATGCAACGATCCATCCTGCCCTCAAAAAAGGATCAGACACCGATGGTGCATCTATACAGCACCCAAAACTCAAAATAAAATCTGCAGTTCGTGCTATGCAAATTACGCATCTTACTGCAAAACTATTTCAAAATTGCTTATTTTGAAACTTGGCACGTCTACACAGCACCAAATTTCAAAATAATGGCTATTTTGAGCCATCCCATATCCTCGTGCAACGAGGTTTACTGGGAAGGCAAAATAGCGTGCCCCTTATTTTGAAAAATATTTCAAAATAATGGGTGGCTTGTGTAGACGCAGGGTAGCTATTTCGGGATACCTCTGGTATCCCGAAATAGCTGTGCAGTGTACAGGACTCCTAGATGGATAATGCAAATATCTGCACTTACAGTAACGGAGATACAAATTATGCAAAGCCATCCTGCTTCAGAACGTAGGACAAACACCAGCTTCCCCAGAGGCAAATTATCACCTAATCATCAGTTACAGGTTCTGAACCTTCTTGAGTAGCATCTGCCACTGATTTCTGCAGAAGGTAGAAGACCAGAAACCATCAATCTGAACAGTGTGGCTGCTGCCATAGCCCTGAACTCAGAGTTCCCATGGAGGCTTACCACCATGGGGTATGTCTAGACTGCATACTTCTGTCGGCAGAGGGATGCCGATTAGGCAGGTCGACATTGCAAAGGAAGCGGAGATTTAAATATCCAGCGCCTAATTTGCATAAAAATGTCCTCCGCGTTTTGCCGACTCAGCACTTTGTTGGCAAAAAGCAGCAGTCTAGAGGGAGATCTCTAGACTTTTTCGACAGATCCTGTAAACCTACTTGCAGGAGGCAGAAGGGATCTGCAAATTAGGCACGGGATATTTAAATCTCTGCCTCATTTGCAATGTCGACCTGCCTAACCTGTATCCCTCTGCCGACACAGGGATGCATTCTAGACATACCCTTGCTGTTGGACTGTTTGTTTCAAAGTCCACATGTCTGTCTCCAGATTTCTAGACCCAGGATTGGACTGAATCATTCAGATTCAGTGACCTCTCCATGGCAGCGCAGGCATGTGGGAATCAGTTCTCTCCTGCTTTTGCTTGAATTCACGCGGTTCTGACCCAAAGCATGGCAGGCTTTCCAGACAGTGTGTCTCTCAGAAGCAGCACACAGTACACACGAAGTCAAAGAACAGCCAGTGTGGGAGACAGAGAAAATGCCAGAGGTGGAAAGATTTCTATTTCACACCGTTAACAACCCTGGCTAGCATTTCTTTAGCAGGCTGTGACAACTCGTGGGATACTATCACTCACTTCCCAACAGACTGTTAATGCTTAATTCTTCTTCCTCTTTGCTGCTGAGTCCAACTAAGATGTCTGGATGTTATTGGGGATTGATGTGAACTGACTAAATCTGCTTGCTGCTAAAAATCCTGGAATTTACAGAACTAGTATGAAATGACCACAAGCAGCTGACCACAGGGGAAAATCTATAGATGTTAAAAAACCCAACAAAACCCTTGATGGCTTCTGTAGCTCTGAGCCTCACAGTTATTCCCACTGCAAATGCTGCTGCCTTCCTCAGCACAGAAAATGTAAGTGCGAGGGATATGAGACAGGACCACGGGCTGGGAAATATCAGTTAGTAGGTCTCTCAGTATGCCCAGAGGAACCACAGAGGAGGAGTTCCACTTAGCGAAGGGCGGGAAGCAAAATCTGCTGCAGGAATAAATCAGCGGCTGCGGCGAGGTGAGTAGCAGTCTTACTGCTTTCCCATTGCTCAGCTGTCGTAGGAACCAAGGACGCCTTGATGCATTACACTCGCTTACCGAGATGGAAGAAGATTATGAGGGTTTGTTGCTACATCCTGCATGAGCCACCAAGACAAATGGGTAGAACGCCCAGGTGTTCATCACCCTTTGCAAACTGGAAGAGATGAGATGTGGCACCCGAAAGGGGATCCTGGAACACACAGAAGGGATAAGCCCCACAAAGGGGAATGAGGGCTGATTCATTCATTAACTAAATCTCTTTGAAGCAAAGGGAGCCATTCTGTAAAACTCTAGTTCAGCTTTCCAAATACATTCTGTCTAGATCTCCCATGAATACACTCCAGTGTGCAAGGTTGCATAGACACATGGATGGCCAGTGCATGGAGCAAAGGGCCCTGGAAACAGGTGATAATATGCAGGTGAATAGTGATGCTGAATGTGTCACTTTGGGTGCCTATGGCCCCCCACATTATGCTCTCCAATCTCTCTTGTTGGACAGTACTTCTGAATGGAGTGGCATGTATGTTGTAACTCAGCATTACATTAAATGAAGCTACAGTACCACTCCCAAGAGACATTGCCCCTGGAGATTTGGGTTTGTCTGTTTGCTTTACTATGTTTTAGCAGTTATGCACCAGCAGAAAAAAAGGGGGGGGGGGATATTTGGTAGAATACACAGGTTCCATGATGTGATGAGAACTCAGCATAGGAGGAATCCTCACACATGTGGGCTATTACAGCTCATCTTTAATATCCTAAACTGAAGAATCTTGGCATGGAAGATATTTTACAAACTAAAACCTTCTCTGCAGAGGCACATAAAAAATAGCAGGGTTCTATTATTATTGTGCTTTATTATTTGTTTCTAGCAGCACCCATAGGCTATGTTTACACTGCAATGCTATTTTGGGATACCAGAGTATCCCGAAATAGCTATCCCTCATCTTCACAGCAAGCCCATTATTTCGGGCTCGCTATTCCGACATCCCTGTAAACCTCATTCTACAAGGAGTAAGAAACGTTTCAGAACAGCACTTTATTTCAAAATTTGGCACATGACGAAATAAGCTATTTCAAAATAGCATTGAAATAAGATACGCAATTTGTGTAGTTCAAATTGCATACCTTATTTCAAGTTATGGTGCAGTGCAGATGCACCCATAATGTGCTAGACATTATACATAGATAAAAGAGGGAAAGTTAATAAAGGTAACCTAAAGTGGAAAAAAGAGTGTAGATTTTTTTTCTGATCTCTTAATTCATGAAGTTGTTAAAGAGCTGAGTCTCACAACACTATTTATGGTAAGATGCATTTGGTAATGGTAAGTACTTATACTTACACTACATGTTAGAGACTGAAAACTACCCCATTTTTAAAACTGAAGATTGCTGACAATTTTTATTTAGTCGAGCGACAATGAATTCCAATTCCTAGTTCTTTGATAGCTGAGGGCAGCCTCAGTGGATTCAAAGCAGAATGCTGGTACTGACAAAATTAAAAGATTAGAAGATCATAAGTTACAGAACTGCTCTCTTGCTCTCCCTCCGAAGAGCAATTTTGGGTAACTTAGAACTTTCTTAATACACAGAGAAGTAACTTGGTTAGCTAATGAAACTGACATCTGGTGCTCAAAAAGAGCCAAGAATGTTATTGTAGAGGTCACAAGGTGAGTCGCATAGTCACAGAATAAAATGAACCAGGAGATCACATGTACAGAGTATCACATTTCTGAACATATCCTTGACATCCTGTCATATACAAATCACCACTATTATAAATGAGTCATAATAGCACTTCCCTTTTACTGTTGTGCTTTAATGTACAGTATTTCTCCAAGGAAATTCCTACGTCGAAGAGTCTTGAAGCTGATTATTTTTAAAGCAACATGCTCAATAAAAATAGTACAAGCTAAGAATTTGAACCTCATTACTATGGTAACAAATAACAGTGTAGCCAGGAGAGTAGATTTACATGAGACAATAAGCAAAAACCCAGCCACATCCTCCTCTGTACATTTAAAGGCAACACCAGAAGAGATGATGGGGGAACCCAAAAGGTTTGGAGGTTCAGTTTACAGCATGAGGGTCCAAAAGCTTTAGCACTTCTCCGCTGGCTTTCCACACATATCCATAACTTCGGGAAGTGTGCATGAATGATCAGACTCCCACGTGACAATCACCATGAAACAGCCAGGCAATAAAGAGAGAAATTATGTCCCACACTTCCTGGTTTAGGCAGCTCAGAAGAGTTTTTTCTTGCTGTGTGTTGTGCTCCTGTTTCGCCTCCTGGTGGAAACCAATGAATTACAGAGGTACTCGAGAACAAGAGTGAACAAAACAATGCTGCTAAATTAAAGACAAGCCGACCAGAACTTTGGACCTTTCCTGCAGCCCATCCTTGGGCCTTTCTGGAAATGCTGGTAAGTTCAGTACTGCTTCTCTCAGGCTATGTCTACACTGCAAGATTTTTGCGCAAAAATAGCCGTTTTTGTGCAAAAACCTGCAGAGCATCCACACCTCAAATGCACTTTTGCACACGTTAATCAGCAGTAAAACGGCAAAACAAGAGGGCTTTTGCCGGTTTAGGTAAACCTCCTTCTACGAGGCTTAACTCCCTTTTGCGCTACAGCTACTGCGCAAAAAGGCAAGCGTGGACGCTCCAGAGGGGTTTTTTACACAAGAAACCCCTATGGGAAAAAGCATAGGTGCTCTGATAGCCATTCTGTGAATGGCCATCAGAGCTTTCTTGAGCAAGAGCGTCCATGCAGCGTGGATGCTCTCTTGGCAAAAGCACATCACTTTTGTGATGTGCTTTGAGGTGTGGACGTGCTCTTGTGCAAGAAATTTTTGCGCAAAAACCCTTGCACAAGAAGCCTGCAGTGTAGATGTAGCCTCAGACATGAGTTCTGGACCATTCCTGCTGCTCCTAGGAGCTTCCCTTGCAGAGATTCCCCAGAGGATGCAGCATCCTGGAAACCTTCAACTCTCCCAAAGTCTGGAGCTGCTCAACTGTGCTGTATAAGTTTGTTAGTCTTTAAAGTGCTACATTGTCCTGCATTTTGTATAAGTTTGGGGCACTAATGCATTGGAGACCCCTGAAAGCTGAAATTTACTGCGTGGCAGCAAACCCAGAACTGACAGTTTCTGGGTGCCAACTTTCCAGGATTGTCCTAGAGTCTCCAAGAATGAAAGATTAAACTTTAATTAAAGATTTGGTCACATGATGAACCCTTCAGGAACATTTCCAAACAAAACTGGCAACCCGAGCTGGTTGGGGGGCTGTGGAGATGCCAAAGAAGGGCACTGCTTTTGCCGTGGGCTGGGGGTGGGAAGTTCCCATCAGCAAGGTTTGGAGTTTGAGCAGCTGGATTGCTTAATCTTTTCCTCATCCGAATGCGAGAGCAGGAAAAATGTGCTCCTCAGCTGCCTCATCCTGGCGCATGCTGCTTGTAAACCTGAGATAAGCCCTGTAAGGTGTGGAGGTTCATCTGACATTGTGGATGGGCTTTGTACCCAGTCGCAACACACGTCTCTCTGAGACAATGCCTCCGCCTTGACTCAGTGGGGTTCTCAGCTTTGCTGTGTCTGTCTATGACATTGCAAAATGCGCGCACATACCCAACACTGCCAAAGCCATGCCTTCAAAACCATGAGGCAGGCCACAAAAAATAAAGAGTTTTTAAACGTAATAATGGTTGGGTTCTTTTTCCTTTTCTTATGGATTCTAAAGCTTCAGGGGGTCACATTTTTCAGACTTTTCCCCCCAGGCATGAGGATTGGAAACTTATGCTTTAAAAATGAAAGCTAAGAGTCTCACAAGATCACATGACTCCTTGAGCTGCAGCTTGCACAGAAACTCCAGAAGGCAGAAGTACCCTCCAGAGCCTCTCATTTGTAGTCCAGGGTACTAAAGAGCATGATGGCTACGTAAAATATGGAAAAGGGTGAACAGTGCATGCACATTATATAATATTTTAAAAATTAGTGTTGTAACCACACACACAATATAGATGATTAAGTGCTACAGAAAATACATAGTCTGTAGCCACATTGTTTTTTACATGGTGATTTAAATGATGATTAACAGAACTTCTTGAAATGTTGGTAGTTCATTAGGAGTCACTCTAGGTATTGATAATGATATAGAGCTTTCAAACCTAGACCACTGGTTAAATCCACCTCAATTCACCTGAACCCCTCTTCCCCGACGGGTGAATGCCCAATCCATGGCAGCTGATTCCACAGACAAAAGGGGAGCAAACTGGAACCCCTGCACTGAGGTACCATTTGTACATCTGTTGCTGCTCCCTGCATATCCCTAACCCATGGTGCACACGGAGCTAGTCAGATGCTGAGGGTGTTGATGGACTCTCTCATTTCACAGTAATCGGCCTCACAGAAGTGGGCTGTGCCCAGGAAAGCTCATGATCCCATCGACGTGTTTTGTTAGTCTATGAAGTGCTACCAGACTATTTGCTGTTTTTTAAGTTTATCCTGTACAGACGAACTCGGCTACCCCGTGAAGCTTCAGATCTCATCAAGTGTGTCATGCAGAAGCTGGGCAGCCCGCCTCCCCTGGCTCCATGGCAGAGCTGTGCTCATTGTCCCAGTAAGGGAAACGTTCCCAACCCCATCCTCTGTAAGGGAGGGCCCTGCAAAAGGGAGCTCAAGCCTGTCCCACACACAGTGAATTCCAACCCAAGGACACCAGGCAAAGGCTCCACATTCACTAGAATGCTCCTCCCAAAAGATGTTTCCAACCTTCACTGGGGTCTTCATTAAAAAAATAAAACAAAAATGGGTTTAATGTAAACTATGTAAATGAAGGTTTCTGTGCACCTGCCATCATTACGACAGCCCTGCCCCCAATGGAAATCTGCCATGTCACCTGTCACAATATAGTGTCCTAGAAAATAAAACTATCACCCTGCAGACAGGAAGTAGGAAACAAAAGTAGAATATCCACACTATATCCACAGCTGTGGTAGCATCACCAGACTTGCACAAGGTCACTGAGAAGCCCTCCCCTTTCATATTTATCTGTGTGCAGAGGGCTATGGGGCTTTGATCATCATACCAACGAACTTCACCTTCCAAACCACAATGTGCAACCTCTTGCCAAAGCAGCCGGACAGTGCCGGCAGACCTGCTCCTCCGAGCCCTGGGGCATGGGCTGTGCTTAAATCCCAGCTTCCACCTAGTCCCTTTTGTCTCTTCACATTCAGGAGAAAGTGACGCAGCAGCAGCTCATTCCCTGCTGCTTCTTAAGGACACATTTCTCCTTTTGTGACCCAGTACAGGGCAGCCACTGCTACTGTTCATGAACAAAGGCCAATGCTTTGGCAAAAAGCCTTTCCACTACCTGCCAAAGAGGTGACTTGAAAGAGTGCCGTTGTTTAATGTGGAGAAGGGAACAGAGAATGCCCTTCTATGGGACTGAATGCTGAAAGCGCAGAATCTACAGGAGACAAGAGAAGAGAGCAGCTACTAGCGTGATGAACATGATATAAAAGACAATATAGAATAGACCCCTCCCACACTCTCCGCCTTGAGCCCTACCTAAGAGTACCTAACACTCCATAACACACCTAACACTCTGCTCTCCATTACAAAGGCAGGTTCTTCATAAACCCCATTATTTAATGGCTGGCTCAAGGTTGAAGCATGAGATTTTATCTTTCTCTTACCTTATACAACGTATCTCTAAATGTCACTTTTATCCATATCAATGTCTAACTTTTTTAAAACCCGTCCAAGCAGACTCAATGATAGCTTGTGACAAGGAAGCCAACAAGATGACTACAGGTTAAAAAAAAGGGGTGGGGGGTTCTTTTGATTGATCTGTTCCTTTTTTACTTACATTCTCTTGTTGTTGTATTTATTATGAAAAGAGTAAACAAGAGCACCTCACTGACCTTCTCTAGACCCGTGTTTCTCAACCAATGGTACGAGTACGCTTAGGGGTACTCGAGAGAAGTCTGGGGGGTATGTCAACACAACTGAAATTTGGAGAAAACTGAATTTTTGTTTTAAGTTTTACAGTGCTTTATTATTTTTGTACTTTTTACACCCAAAAATGTCATCGCCCGCTCAGCTACAATTAAGCTATTTAAACAAATGTGTTGCAATGGTAGAAAAAAAATGTATGTGTCTGAAAACTGTAGGTACTGGGGGTAGTTTATAAAAAAAGGTTGAGAAACACTGGTCTAGACCATTCATGATTTGCCTTCCCTTATCACATGCCTGTTTTTCCATCTCTTCTCCCATTAAGCAGTTCTAACTCATTTGCATTCTTGTCAGGTCGCTAAACATTTTATCATCCATCTATGGTCCCACTTCAATTTGTGCAGGGTCATTTTGACATACAGAGAGAAGAGCTGTGCTCAGTAACTCACAGCCCCCAAGTTACAGAATGGCACTGTAATGTTTTCAGTATGATTATTTTTATCTATCATTTTTGCTACCCTCTCTAGTTAACTCTCTATGCACACACAAAACTACTTGACTTCCATACATCTATATTTACTGTGCGCTCTCTGATTATTTTACTGAATCTGTCTAGAGAACTCTTAAACTGCCCTAGGAACCATTTATACCCTCCTGTTATGACTACCTTTGCCATTGCCTGCTCATTGTGATTACAAAAGATCGTATTAGGGCAACAACAGTCATACTGCACCAGATTTGTTTCAGGTCTGTTGTGATATTGTATATTCAGTAATGCGGTGTGTGATATCAATATGTTCAGAATTCTACCAGGAGTATGTGAGAATGTTCCCAATGCCATACCAGGCACCCAAATTTCAAAACAACTACTAGTTTGCTAAGAAGCGAAACCATGCACTGCTGCTTCAGGCTTTGTATCGGTTATTGTCTTAGGAACAAGGGTTTTTCAAAATATATTTTATTTATAATTTTAATTTCTGACATTGTCATGGTGAGTTTCTTAGTCTGACTGGCAAAAGCAGAAACCTTGATTGTGCATTCTTTACTTTTAAGGCTTGTACTAATAGGAACAACATTTTAAAAACCTTGGTCTGTGCCCATGAAAGCTCATGGTCCCATCTACATGTTTTGTTAGTCTCTAAGGTGCTACTAGACTATTTGTTGTTTTTTAAGTTTTTCCAGTTACAGACTAACTCCACTACGGCTTTTGTCTCTAATGTAATGATATTTTTTTCCTCAGGCAGTTATGTTCATGTTACTTCAGAGCCATGCTCTTTACAAAATTCACACTTGAACCACAGAACACTCCTCAGTTAATAACATGAGCTCATTTGAGTTTATCTCCAGCTGTGATTGTTTGAGAGAAATGACAAAGAAAAGCTTTTCCTCTAACTATGTCCAAAAGCCCAAATGCCAGTCTCAGGGGCACAGTGGGGCAAACCTCCCAGCCTTGTTTACTTGGTCGCTTTGTGTTATTTGCCCTGGAGTTCTGGGAGCAAATACTTACCAGCAGCCAGGAAATTAGGGCAACTTTCTGACTAACATCAAAAGTCTACAGTACCTAGACTCAGTTAGGATGGAAATAGATTACATGGGGCTTATAATGTCATTGCTGACATCCACTTTGCTCAATGCAACCTGCTAATGCCAGAGGTTTTAGCCTTAACTGCAGTGTCAGGGAGGTGGAATTAAGATACATATCAACATTGGTTGCACTGTACTAATGTATTCATTTTCTTAGGAAAGAGGCCAGAAAATTCCAGAAAAAGCACTTTCCCAAAGCCAATTACCGGGGGAGGGGGGTGTCACTAGCCCTGACAGGGTTGTTTAGATAGACGGTTGTGGGTTTGGTTTTCCATTGTAACCTAATCACTCTTCAGATCATAATGGAGCTTTTGTGGATTGGGTAGCCCTCCTGCCCACCCCACTGCCAGCTAAACCTGTCTTTGCTGCCTACACACCAGCAATGAGGTCAGTTACTTGTAGCTAAAATCCAGGGCACTTCAGTGTTCCCTGTAAGCCATGTGTTGGTGAGGCCGCCCAGGAGAGATTCAAATGCCACCCAGCTGCTTAGCAGAACGCCCAGAGCTAGGTTTTTGTTTCTATGCCTTGAAGCACATATAACATTTATTCCATGCATGGATGGGGAAAATCTGCAAATGGATGGAAAAGATTCAGGGCTACTCAACATGCAGTCTGCGGCCCGTTCGTTTGCAGCCCGCGGTGCGGTTTGAGTTTATGCGGGACTCAACCCGCGGCCCACGGGTAGGATCCTTTGAACATGGCCTCCACTGGGAACACGCTCCACAATGGCGAGGCGTCTCCCAGGCAGGGTGAGCACTGAAAAACGCAAGTGGACAGGCTGGCTGGAATAGACTGGGGACAGGGTGTTGGCGTTTCTAGCCCCCAGAGAGAAGATATTGGGAGTTCCAGGATATTGTGGGAAGTGCTTTGTATTCATGCCCCTTAGTGTGAAAGAAGCTATTTGCATATATTTGCATATATATTTGCATGTATATGCAACCACACTTAACCTTGGCATGTGCTATATCATTGTGGCATCCAGGGCTTCCAAAGTTGAGTAGCCCTGGATTAGAGGGGACATCGCAGGGTAGCCTGACTCATCAAGCAATTCACACCAACCATACACACATAACAAGGAATCTGTTCCTTTGGTAAGAAAATAATGAAGATTATAGACCTGATCTCTCTCAGTTCACCCAGCACTCACTGTCCTAGGCAACTTTGACCCCAGGAATTTTTCCAAACTCAGTTGTCGCTTCACTCAGACATAAATGCTTCCAGCTCAATAATGGCTCTTCTGGGGAATCACCGACAAGATGGTTATAACATGGGCAATACAGGAAAGGCTATTTAAAAAAAAATTCTTCATCTGTGATGCTGCAGCATTCCCCTGGATGTGTTTGCTGGAATGACAGCTCAGTTCCTGCATGCATGCTTTTGTCAGCCATGCTCTAACTGCCACCAGTCTACCTAATTCCACTGCACCCACTGCTGGAGCATGTGGGTGCAGACCTTTGTCACTGCTTTGGCTCTGGACATTTACGGCAGCTAGCATTTGGTTGCTACTACCTTTCTGAGTATCTTCTCTTGTAACCAGCGACAAATGAGCAAGTCTGCTTTGAAACCAGAACTGAAAAATATTACCAGGATTATCTTGCATGTCACAGTTGCTCTCCAGTCACTTAACAATCACTCAAAGAAATGATATAAAATATCACTTTTTTACATAGAAGAATAATAGAGTGTTTGTCAGTCAATTCTGGGCTGACTGAGCCCCTTTAACTGTCTGAAACCAGAGTCCCTTTTTCTCTAAACCTCCCGAGAAAATGTTGACAAAACAGGCAATTTTCTGTAATTTCCCTGCAAGCTTCTGTCAGCATGAGAGGCAGTCAGAGCCCACTCATTTCAGATAACGCCACTGGGTAACCTTTGACATTTACCTTCTCGCTGACTTGGGAGGCTCCTGGAAGTGTAACAGTTGTGTCTTTCAGGTTGCAGGATGCAGGCCTACAATTTGGATCTTAGTTCACTGAAGGCAGCCTTTGTTTCCCAGCTGGCTAAGGAGCTCTTCTAAAAGGGATAAGAAATGTAGTTAATAGCTCAAGAGTGGCCTAATCATCAACTGCCATTACCCCTCCAATATTAGCAGGGATGACAGACTTATCAATAACAGAGCCCCAGGTGAGGTACATGAGCCGATAATGTGAATTTCGGCTTGATCTCTGCTCTGCTGCACACAGCACTCATTTAAAAGAAGCACCAGTGTCTATTTTTTACTTCATATCGTGCCAAAAATCAGTCAGCTGCAGAGCTTTTGTTGTGTTTTTCTATCTTAAACCACAATTTGAACAATTTCATTTATAAAGCAGAGATGAAAACCTGAGAACTATGCCAGTAAATAGCTTACCCAGAGATGCCCCCTGTGCATTTATTTCCATATGGGATAATAATGATGGAGAGCCTCTCCGTCTCACGATGCATATATGCAGAGTTACACACCGATAAACACACATGCACCATGTGCAGCGTGTGTGTGTGGGGTGCAAGTATTGTTCTCTGTAACTGAACAGAAGTTTAAAAGCAAAACATGACATGGGTTATCCATGAGGGATGCTTGAACAAAAGGTATCAACATTTGTTTAATCAAAATCCATCCTTTCATTAAAAATAAAATGTGCTCATTCGTCACTGACCATTCATTGTATTCACAGACTGGGAGTTGTTTTATGTCTCTTCAGATATTTATATGGTCTCATCACCATAGTATCTGAAACTGTTGCAGAGAACATTTTCCTTGATTTGTTTGAACAATCTACATATCAGATATATAATTGAGGCAGACCTTGGGCTTTTCAATAAGTGTTAGTTAATACCGTAATATACATATAATTGTTAATTATGTTATGGGTTGCAAAAAACTAAAAATGCAGTCAAAGCAGGCAGGGGAGTTTAAAGCTACAGGCAGGACTGACTGTGAGCCCAGTCCCACTCCCAACAACCAGAGGGAGAACTGGGCCAGGCAGGATATATCCTGTGACCGGCCCTTCAGGTACGTTATTGCCTGTTTGGTATGTAAACATAGGAACTGCCCAAGTGGAACAGCTCTGAGGTTCACCTTGTTCCAGGTCCCTCTCTCCGAGAGGTCAGCACCCAACTACTCCTAAGACAGGTCTAATAACCCAGCTGCAGGACAGGTAGGATAATCTGTCCCCACCATAAATCACATGACTTCTCTTAGTGAGAGACTAGATTAAGATCTGAAGCATGAGTTGATCAACTTCATGTGACTTGCTAAGCACAGACATGTCCAATCCCTTTCTGAACCACACTGAAATCTTGGCTGGAATGACATGCTGTGACAATGAGTTACAGAACTGAATTATGCATTGTGTGTTTTGAGCGGTGAGGAGTCCTGTGGCACCTTATAGACTAACTGAAGTGTAGGAGCATAAGCTTTCGTGGGCAAAGACCCACTTCGTCAGAAATAGCATGCATCTGACGAAGTGGGTCTTTGCCCACGAAAGCTTATGCTCCTACACTTCAGTTAGTCTATAAGGTTCCACAGGACTCCTCGATGCTTTTGCAGATTCAGACTAACACGGCTACCCCTCTGATGTGTGTTTTGAGTTTCCCACATTGCAACTATATTGAATGGACCCTAGTTTTAGCGAAATGAGTATGGATACAATTTTGTCATGGTAACATTAAGCACAATTCATGGAAGAGTCAAGGAGAAAAAGGACAAAATCAGGGTCTGGTCACTGCAGGAACAAATTGAAGGTGGAGGAAGCCCCACTATCCAGGGCTGAAACTGAACCCAAAAGTCACAGAGATATGTTAAAATCAAGGAATCAATCACAAAATGAGATGCTTAGTTACGCACGAGGGAGAACAGAAGTTCCCAATTTGCCCTTGCTAAGCCATTAATTTGTATATATTTTTGTTATGTTCCTTTGTTTTCATCTGATTCTTGGGAAATGCATCTCACATAAATGCATGATTGATTAGTAAACTTTAAACATGGCTCCAACTTGGGTTCCTTCATGTGGCAAGTCTGGGCATCCTATATGCTGAGTTCCAAGCTACAAAGGGAAATGCAGCCATGCAGAACAAGAAGGAAAAATCAGCCATCCTCAGTTCGGGCGTGATCCAAAGCCCGTGAAAGCCAACGGGAGTCTTTCAATTGATTTGTATGGGCTTGGAGCGAGTGCTCTTTCCAGTGAAAATCACCCCTTCCTTGATACTACTGTTAACTACCTCATCCCGTCTCATGGCAGGCCTGCTCCTTTGAGAGCCTGTTTGAGTCCACTTTGAGGCCCTTTACAAAGGGAGATTTACAAAGGCACAAATGGTGGTTAAGGAATAAACTGTCTTTTTATAAATCCAAAGCACTTCTTCCAGTGAAGCCCTCGCTGGCAGCTTCACATACCTGCTGCACTGAATGCACCTCAGTGTTTAGCACAGATCCCACCCTAAAAGGGTTTCTTGTTTGTCAAACATCTTTTATTTGTTTTGTTTTGGGGAAATTTTTAAATGATAGTTCTCTTTAGTCCTTTTCTTTTGAAACAAGGGAACCTTTAAATATAGCCACAATGTTTCATATCCACTCTTTCAAGGATGCCTTTGTTTTCATCAGGTATTTGATTAGAGTTTTGTTACTAATACTAGACTTATAGTAGCTAAATCCAATATAATACTTTCCAGAAATATTACTCAGAACTGCTTAGGCTAATATTTCCAAAGCCAGAATTCTTAAGCAGCTAAAGGCACAATCTCAAATGGCTTAGAGCCACATACCACAATGTCTGACATTAACTTTGTTCCTTACTCTAGAAAGCTTGTGTTTTTAAACTATAGTGGCAATTTTTGCATTGACTTCTGTTCTGGCAGCTTTTTGTTAAGCATTAGACATGGCAGCATGAAGGAAAAAAAATCAGAGTTCTAAAACTCAGAGATGGTGTAGAAGGTCTCAATAGAAGCTAAACACAAAGAAATCTAGGAGCTAAACACAAAGAAATCTGAATCCAGAAAAGAATAATCCCATTGAGTGACCAGTGGCAGCCTGAGAAGCAAAGATACCACTCCAACTGCATCTAAAGGGGCCCTATGCAATTTCCCGTGGGACAGGATTCAGCAGCAAGAAGCTAAAAGGATCTCCCCAGAAGGGAAAAGTGCACTTACGGCACAGGGACTGATTCATTACAAGGAGAGGAAACTCCAGAAACTTCCACTGTTCTGTTTCAACTACGAAACATGAACTGTGCAAAACTCTAAGGGCTTGATTTGCAAGAAAACTAAGCACCCAGAACTCCGGCTCAGGTCAATGGAAAATGCAGATTAAGCATCTCTGGAAATCATCCCGACTGTAAAGTTATCTGCTGATTTGAAGAATTGGTGGACACAGGGTTCTATATGGGGCCTGTCTCTCCTCCTTCTTCTCCCCAGCTAACAGACATCTTAATGTTGATATTTTGCTGTCTTGACATTAGTTCTGGTTTCCCATTTCCAAGGCCACTTTGGGATTGAGAACATCCCAGCAATACCTGTATGTGCTCACTCTAGGAACAGAAAAATATACCCGTATTCGCTTAAGGAGGCATATAATAATTTGAATTGTCCTGGTGAATGAAGAGTGTGTGACCCATGCTAGATAGCCAATATGGGGAGCTCAGAAAAGTTCTGTTCTCTAAAAACCCAGCAGGGATCCCTTCTTGGGCTGATTAGATCATTTAATTGCCTCTTTTTGCTATGTTCTCTGGATTCGTTCTCTGGCTCCGTGCTAGGTCTACCCTAAACAACTGGGCTTCACTGTCAAGTCCATTCTGAGAGGGAATGAAGTTTCATGTGTCTTCCCAGCTCCAAGTCCTCACTCCTGAAACACTGCAGTTGGATGGATGCCCTAATCCCATAGCACCCTGCCTGGGGACGATGAAGGGTCTGGTGTTTTGTTTGCACACTGCACGTGTGCAGCACTGATAATAGCGATGGAAAGGGACTTGTGCTCCTAATGCTGCGAGGGAGGAGATGATAACTGAGGTGGCCACCCAATTTGGCTTGGTGCTATCAATAGGTCTCACTCCTCACAGCAGCCCATGTGCTGATGGGACACCAAACAGTTGCCAGTTTGTGCCCCAGCCTCAACGTGTGTTTTACCCACGGGGCTCTCTTTTGTCTGTTACGCCCATTGTGTTTCCTAGAAACAAGCCAGGTTTAGTGTCCCAGTCATGCTGCCACTCTGCCGTTTGTTATTTTAACTACTCATAGCCCAAAGATGACAACCCAGCCTGTCTCCAAATTAGCCTTTTTATTGAAATCAATAAAGGAGAAAACACATGACACTAAACTATTTGGTGGCAGCTTTGTTATAAACTCATTACTGAGAGAACAGCAATTGCACAGACCTTTAACCACTGTCATTGATTCCAGCACAGAGAAGGTGATCTACTGAGTTAATCAGTGATATTACTGTGGGCAGCAGCGTTCCCGCACAGCCCTGCTTAGGGTTCAGGTGGCATGTCCACAGAAAACCCCTTCTATTATTTGGATATAATTTGAATATCTTCACTCAAAAGCTTCAAAAATGTAATATTGCCCAGAAAAGTCAAAATTTTACCACACTTTCAGGCCACACATACAATATCAGCACCTAGCTGGCTGACTGGAGCATACTCTCCTTAATTGCTGGTGTGCTTCTTGTCACACAGTTGTAAAAGAAGTCAACTTTGCCCTCTAATGGAATTTGACCATTTCTTCTGCAACACTTTTTGGTTACTAGGTTAGGAAACAATCCACAAACTCTTTATCCTGGGTGTCCTGCTAATTCCATTGACTCCAATGACACTAGGAGGCATGGGTTTCACTCTGTGCCCGGTAGCAAGGGCTGGCAGGATTGGGCCCTTCATTACCTACTGCCCCCTCCCACACTAAAAGCTTTAATCCCTAGCTGAACCTTGGTAACTCATGGAGGAGCGTATGCCCAAGGAAAGGTTAACATTTTTTCAAGGACTGTAATTTTATGTTCCATTTGTATTCTTCTGAGTTCCTGATTTTATCAAGTTTGCTGAAAGAAAGGTTGGTTCTCTGTGGGTGTGCATAATGCTATGCTTTTGTCTCATGCCTTGTGTCAGTAATATAGTCAGGAAAACACTTTAAATGAGATTGGTTTAGCATAAAAGATTATATTGATTTTTTGCTGGTATCTGGTATCTCCCAGCTTTAAAGAGCCAGCATCTGATAATAGATTACTCTAGCCAGGATCTGGTATCAGTTTATCCCTAAATACATATTTACTTGTAGGTCTCTGGCAGCAGATTATGTCTCATTATTACTAGGACACTGTAAAAGGACACCACATCATCTTTAATGATTATTTTTAGCTCTCTCCTCCTTTTCCCTAGATAACATGCTCATATAAGAGTAAGTGGGACTAAAATTAACCAAAAAAGCCTCGACAGACACACAGCTTTGTGTGCAGATGAAATGTGCAGGTAGAATACGCCTCAATCTGCGGCATGTCACAAAAGTTTTCTTTTTTCACAAGATTGTTTCATCAATCGTACTTTGGAATACTTATTTCTGAGTTTCCCTTGCATTATTGATGGTGCTTTAAGAGTGGAACCCAGTCCTGTGTCACTATGGGCTGCCAAGGTATACAGTATATCTCTGCTTGTTTCTCTGCATGTCTCATGGATTTACTGGGCAGTCCATCCTGTAGCCTGCATGCAGCACTGACCTAAGGGAATTGGCAGTTTCACTGACATGTTTGTCAAAAACAGGGCAGCGACAGCAGAAGCACACTGTTTACACTGGGAGGCAGCATTAAAGCAGAGCTAAGAAAGCATTTTTGTTTAGACTTTTCACATGCCGACACTGAGCTCTTTACAGGATTTTGTAAGAATAAAACAACTTGCACTAGGGAGAAATTACTCAATTTATTTAAATGAGAAATAACAATTAACACCTAGGAATTAGCTGCAAGTTTCTCCCAAGTTAAAATTAAGCATATGCAGAGGAAAACATTGATATCTTTGTCACAAAACTGACGTTTTATGACGAAATCGCTGCACTTCACAGCAGTGAAAATGCATTTGTTTTCATACAAAACTGCAAACAGAGGGAAATGTTACAACATGTGTTTCAATTACTTATAAGATTCCCTCTGGCACCTAAGTGAGTCCAATACATTCATGTGTGTAATCTGGCAATACTCAAGTGAGGTAGGGAAGCATAACGTACCTATTTACAAAAACAGAGATTAAATTGACTTGCTCAAGATCACACAGGAAATCTGTGGCAAAGCTTCCCCCTCCTAAACCCCAGTTCAGCATCCTTAACCTTTCTCTCCTTTGTGGCTCTTGGAAAAGACACCACAAGGTGATTTGTCAGTGGCTTCGATAGTCTTACAGATGTTTTTTCTCGCAGCTCTAATCATTACCATGTGTGAAATCTTGTATTCATTTGAAAATATATTAAGCTGCATCAGCTGATATCATAAGTCAATTGTATTACATTTAAAATGCATCTATATGCCTATACATGATTTCCTCAAGCACAGGATTAAAGTTGGCCAGCTCTATAGAAACCATACAGATCCAGAACAGAAAATCAGCCTGGTGGATTTAACCCACAGTCACTTGTGTGTTTAGAATATTACGGGCAGTAGCTCCGATGTTAAACATAATGAGACTTCTTAGCTTATCAGGGTGCACAGCTCCACTCAGGGGAAACTCGATAAGCACAGGAGTGACAGGGCCAGTCCACACACCTGCAGAAGGTCAGCTTTTATTTCATTTCAACAATGGCAAGGCTCAGATGTTGACAACTTGTTCCAGCACCTGTTTCTGGACAAGTATCAAAGCAGCTCATTCAGAACAATCACAGTATAACATAGCACTTGTATGGGCCCATTCCTTATGGAGAGCACTACATGCATCCTCAACTAGCCCAAAGAAAGCTAGAGAGGTTGGCAGCAGAAGTCTCCTTCCTTTTCTGAGCAGACTCTCCCGAGAGTCACATGGCCCGGTATAGTTCTTGGGGAAGTATCTCTACACTGAGCATCTCCCATCAAATAACTGGAAATGAACACCTGCATGTGAGAGGCACAGGTATAGCTTAAATGTATATGGTGTGCCTCATGCCGAGCAGCAAGAACACAGAAGCTACGTCTACACTGGCAGCTTCTTGCGCAAGAACTGTTTTGCGGAAGAGTTCTTGCGCAAAAAGTCTTCCACAAGAGCGCATCTACACTGGCATGTGCTTTTGCGCAAGAGCTTCTATGGCAGTGTGGACGTTCTCTTGCGCAAGAAAGCTCTGATGGCCATTTTAGCCATACGGGTTTCTTGCACAAGAAATTCATGTTGCCTGTCTACAATGCCCTCTTGTGCAAGAGCGCTTATTCCTCATGGGGAGAGGAATAATTCTTCCAGAAGAAGCCCTGTTTTCCGACGCTTTACTGTAAATTTACTTGCGCAAGAACGTGTGTGCGGTGTAGACACTCGGCCAGTTTTTGTGCAAGAACAGCTGTTCTTGCGCAAGAAGCCGCCAGTGTAGACATAGCCAGATTGTTTTATAACTCACAAGAAAATACCAGAGATGAGCTTCCTTGGGAGCCTTTCTCTGTCCTCACTCAGGAAACTAAAGAAGTTCCCTGCTCTGTGGTTGGGGAAGGATTACACCACCGTACGGCACAAATGGGGGAATCTCCTTCTGGACCAAGATTCAGAAAAGGAGACAGCAGGCTAGGCAACATGATAGAGCTGGCCAGCCAAAAGAACATCTCTCAGGAAACCTTTCTCCTACATATTTACTATCAGGCGCATGATCCAAGTTTAAAGTCCTAGCTCCAAGAACCTATGACAACAACTCCCCACCAGCAAGGTTTATGGAGGAACCCTTTTTATGGGGCCCTCAGATGCTAGCTCTTAGTTCCTGATTGACATCAGCAAGTATCCCTGAGTCATTATCACAGGAGAGGAAGGGCTTGACCATGGCTGTAGGTACAGCTTTTATCACAGCATAGCGTCTTACTATGTCTCTTTTCTCTACCAAGTAGAACAAGAGTTCTGGTTGAACAGCTCATGAGAAATGGGGGCCAATGAAATGCTTTCCATCTCCCTCTACAGCACACAGCTTTCTGTGCAGCTGTTCCAGTGTTAGACTGTTAAATGTCTGTTAATTAGTCAAGTATTTCATTAATGCTAAACCTGGGACTCAATGGAAACAAATCCAGTTGTTTGAATACAGGGAGTCCCCGGGTTACTCACAAGATAGGGACTGTAGGTTTGTTCTTAAGTTGAATCTGTATGTAAGTCGGAACTGGCATCCAGATTCAGCCGCTGCTGAAACTGATCAGTTTCAACAGTGGCTGAATCTGGACACCAGTTCCGACTTACATACAGATTCAACTTAAGAACCCCAGGTGTCCCCAAGTCAGCTGCTGCTGAAACTGATCCGACATAAGTCGGATCCGCGTAACTCGGGAACTGCCTGTATATTTGTCCATGAATAACTTGAAACTAGATGTTAGCTTCTTTTTCAATTCAGCTGGTGTAAGCAGGCCAGTCTTTGCTATGATTATACAGAGGGGCTGCGTCTGGACTGGCATGGTTTTCCACAAATACTTTTAACGGAAAAGTTTTTCCGTTAAAAGCATTTGTGGAAAAGAGCGTCTAGATTGGCACTGACACTTTTGCGCAAAAGCACTTTTTGTGGAAAAGCATCTGTGCCAATCTAGAAGCAGTTTTGCGCAAGAAAGCCCCAATTGCCATTTTCGCCATCGAGGCTTTTTTGCGCAAAACGGTTCTCAGTTGTCTACACTGGCCCTCTTGCGCAAAAGCATTTCCTGAATGGGAGAGTCATTGTATTTGCGGAAGAACACTGACAATCTTACATTAGATCGTCAGTGTTCTCACACAAATTCAAAGCGGCCAGTGTAGACAGGCAGCCGCTTTTGCGGAAAATCATGCCAGTCTAGACGCAGCCATCTAGTATTGGCTATTTGCTCACAATACTGAGTAACTGAACCAAGTAATACATACAACACAATAGTAAAGTAAGTATCCCAACTAGATTAGTGAGCTAATGCACTCCAAAGAGTTTGTTTTTTAGTAATAAAGAAGAACCTAATTCTGTAAGAAACAAAGTTATGGGAAAATGCACTTGTTCTTTGCTGAACAAGCCTTTGTTATTTCTATATTATCCTAGGGATTAGTATGCACTTTTCATCTGATAAATGTGAATTTACATGGTAGCATCCTTCAGTTCTCTTTCCCTGGTGAAATTAATCTAATTGCATTTTTATGTTTCAGATTACAAACGTTTGGATTTCCAAAGCTTTTGCTTATTATTGTGAGTGGCATCTCTCTGCCAGATAAGCTCTTTATGAAAGGTATTTTTTCCTAACAAAGTTCAAACTTTAATGGCATTTTATGAAACATAATTGGGATAAAAGAGATGACTCAACGTTTCCAGCATTCCAACTTGCAAAAAGCTGCCCAGGTTATGGGTCGCAGTCTGGTCTTTTCATGACTAAAGGGCTTCTCTTTTGGCTGATGTTCTAGGAATGTCTTACTGTCATTTCATTCCAGCGTATAAACATAGCCATGGAAGAAATCTGGTTGTGTTTATGGCAGAAACAGACAAATTACCTCCTATCTTTCATGTAATCTGTGCTCTCTGAATCTCCTGTCTCAGTGTTCCCTGCCTCTGACTTTCCTCCCTAATTTCTTTGAAAGGTTTTAGCCATATTCAAGTGCACTTTCTCTACATCTTCCAACCCTGCACTTTCAATTGCATAAGAAATTTTTCATTTCCTGTCCTAAATTTCACAGTTGCACTGCTGTGTGCTGCTGAATTTCACAGGGGAATGAAGCAATCCTTCTGCAGTGTTTGTATGTAAACAGTTTAGGGGTCTGACCTTGAGAGATGCTATGACAAGTTGCATATACTCAGAACCTAGATTCTTTCTATGCTGGGTAGCTGGACAGCCACAGAGCTGCCTAGCAAGCCCTGCATGGGGGCTCAGGGTGGGTATACAGAACATTATCTCTGCCACTGGAGCTTTCCCAGTGCCCTTTCTGTGGCCCCCACCAGACTAGCCTGCATTTGCCCTGGCCAGGGGACAAGAGCCCCTCCCAACTGTGCTCACTACAGTTATGGAGAGGCGCCTCTCACCTGGCCCCAAGCTGCTGTGGTAAGAGAGGGTTGCAGGTAGATTTTTCTCCCTGGGGCAGCATGCACCCCTCAGCCCCACTCCCACCCCAGAGCTCACACCCCAGCCAGAGCCCTTGCACCCCAAATGTCTGTCCTAGTCCTGAGCTCCTAATCGTTGGCCCCACGCCAGAGCCCACACCCTCACACCTCTGTACCTCAGCCCTGTGCCGAACCCTGAGCCCCCTTCCCTCACTCAGAGCCCTTTGGTCCTATCCCCACCACATGAATTTTGTTATGTGCACCAGTATGAAGCTGATCTGGTGCACATCACCTCGGTATCACACATCACCTCCATATTGGTGCACATAACAAAGTTCATTCCACTCTGGGGTAGGAAAAATTAGAGGGAACCCTGAGTATCAGTAACAATATGCGGCAGGCCCCAAGTCTGCAAAGTGCTTTGAGATCTTTCCTGATCGAGTGCTAAAGATACAGCAGACCCTTATCAGCAGTCTAGAGATGATACTTCCTGCAAGCAGAAAATGTACAACAATAAAGTGGTCGTTTTGCTTCCCCCTTGCTCAAGCATTTATTATACTGACTTTGTTACCTTGGACATTAGCTTACACTAGATTTATTTTAAAATAAAAAATTCACATAGGTTTAGTTTGTGTTCTAGGCTAGTGGCTTCTGTGGTGGGAATTTGGGGTTTTCATATGTTGATCCCTATTTCAGTTCAGAAGAAAGTAAAGTATATTGTCAAATGGCTTGATCCAGCTTGACAAAGTCCTGGCTGGAATGATTTAGTGAGGGTTGGTCCTGTTTTTAGCAGAGAGTTGGACTCAATGGCCTCCTGAGGTCTCTTCCAATCCTATAATTCTATGAATGGCCGAGTCCCATTTATTCTCATCATCATGCTGCATGGAGAATATCCGAATGTGTTGTTTTAAATAGCTCAGACTATGTATTGCCATGCAAAATGTATTCAGGTTAATGAATAACCCCCAAAATGCTTTTTTTAAAAAGTCTGGAAATCCCAAATGAGGGGAAAAGACACTGATGCTGTATATTGCAAAACTTCTTGTCATTATACCACTAATTTTTAGTTCAATACATTACTTTTTATCATCGACCCCATATCCAGCAAAATTAGATTTACTGTCCTTGCTTCTTATGAAATTACACAGAAGCTGCTGCTTTATTCCTCTCCAGGACAGTAAAAAGCAATAAAATTCTTGCAGATTTCGACAGTAGGCAATTCAATAAAAAGATATGTATATTTTATAAGTACAATAAAGACAAGTCTATAGCTGGATCATAAATGGGTTTTGGTTTTAGTTTTGCTGGCATCCCTGTTGCAGTTTGTTTGCAACCCAGGTTGGTCTCACAACATCATACAAGACACAACATTCACTTTTTGGGGAGAGGTAGAATGGAATTCATACTGTTGCAAGATATTATTTAAGTTTTTGCTCAAGGGATTTTGCAATGTGGGCCTGTTTAAAATTTAAAGGTGTTGTGGAACTCAATACTTTCCTGTTCTTGATTAGTGCTATAAAATTATATGTATGGATGTGTGTGTGTGTGTGTGTGTGTTTGTGTGTGTCTATATAGAGAGAGAGTTTTGTTACTATGTAAAACTTTTCTATCTTATCATTGTAATTTTCCTTTTTATAGCAAGCAATAAATATTTGATATGTATAAAATTATTTGCTAGATGTGCATCAATGCTAGTTTTGGGGGGTTTTTATTTTATTTTATTTTTTAATTTAGGATTAACATGAGACAACTTGAAGATGAATGAAGTGGTATATTCCTGAAGAATAGTGCTGTAACTGATTTACTGGAAGTATCTCGCTACTGAAATGTAAAATTTCCTGCAAATGTAAAATACTAACTTAATAATATGCAAATAACCTGTCTTCAAGAATTACAAGACTGTAAATTTCATTTTCTGCTCACTTATAATAGGAAACTCAAAAATATGCAGCAGTTGAACTCAGATTAAAAAATCTGCTCTCCATTTAGAGTTTCTGGGCCTGGCCGTGCAGTCCCCAAACTAAATGGGAGGGTTTTCTTTTGTCTCAGATGAGTCCCCATCGGGCAAATTGGTCTATATATTCATTGGAAGGAGCCCCCTGGAACAGCTTGCAGGGTCAGATGGTAACCTCATATACCAAGATTTTTTTGACATAATTTACCTATTGTACATTGGGTTAGAGCTTTCACCTTAGTTGTCATTGCTCCAAGCTCTCTAGGTATTTTAACAAGTATGGGATAGATCTAGCTATGCTTTTTCATCAGTGAGCTACAAATATTGGTGTTCTTGAGCTTACTGTGAGTACTGCTAACCAAACATTGGTCTACAGGGAGACCAAAATATACTCAAGCCACATAGAGGTTTTTAAGTTCTGGCTTGACAAAGTTCTGGCTGAGATGATTTAGTTGGGGTTGGTCCTGCTTTTAGCAGGGAATTGGACTTGATGACCTCCTGAGGTCTCTTCCAAGCCTAGGATTCTAAGATCTTTTTCAAAACCACAGAAACTCTGAAAAGATATTTTCATCTCTCCATTAAATGATGAGGAAAAGTTACCCTGTTAATAATTTATTAAAACAATTCTCTTTTTCACCAAAACCTAAAAAATCTGAAATCCACCCTTAAAATAAATTATTTAAATGAATCACAGCACGAGATACAGCGCATAAAGAAACCCCATTGCTATAAAAAAGTACTGAAGATCTGGCAGAAAAATGAGGATCTCTCAGCTTAAAACTATTAAGGCACAATTGAAGAAACACAAGAATAAAAGCAATGGAGTCAGCCTCAATAACATCTTAGATTTCTGCAGATACAATCCACGTGGCTTGATACTTTAAAGCTTGGCATGTGAGTACTACACCCTTCCTACTGCAGCTTTTCATTTCCACCCAAACTCTAAAGAGCAGATTCCACATGAGCATCATTGGTTAGCAGTTGGAAGTAAAGAGCCCCAATCTGACCTTAATGTTTTACATATTTGTGACTTTGGTCAAATGTAACTTTTTGAATCAGGGGCCTGATTTTCCATTCTCCTGCTCCTTAGCTGGTTGTCTGCACCAGTGTCACATGGGTATACGATTGCCCATCAAAACAGTGGTACACCATACTGGATTTCCATTGGCATAGGTAACTTCATAATTTGCAAAGCAGAAATTAATCAGGTCCCAAACCTGGTTATCAGGGATTTGCCCATATAGCTCAGAGGCCTCCTAGTGGATGGTGTAGGTAAGTCTAGAACAATAGCAACACTGACAATTTAGGGGAATTATTACAAGTGAATTATTACGATTGTAATACATTCAGAAATAAGTAATTAAGTGGCATTTGTGACCCACAACTGTTAAAACATCGCCCCCAGCTCTAAGAATAGATGCTATCTCTGTGTCCCTGGGAATGTGCAAGACCCTATCCCCCTAGAAAAGATTCTGAAACTCAGCCCCCCTCCCAGTGAAACCTACCTGCTGCTGTGCTACTCTCACCTTGGGCAGTGGCTGGGCCAGGTGTGGGGGCTGGGCCTAGCTTTGGATTCAGGCTATGTAAAGAGCAGGCCTTGCTGCTATTGCTCAGTGTGTGAGGGTAACCAGAGCGCTGACCTCATTTGCAGGCTGCTTCACAACATTAAAACAAGAACTGCTGACATAAGATCCTTCCATTCTCTGAAGTACACCACATCTGAACTCTCCCCTTCCTGGGATACCCTAACGATGGGCACTACCAGCTGGCACAGTTCATCCTGTATGACCCATAGATGGACGAGGACCCTCTTTTCATATTTTTTAATTGGAACATTCTCAAAAGAGCAGATGTGGGCATTTGCATTTTATTAAAAATGGCCAGTGCTGGATTTTATTAAAAATGGCCCAGCCCCAGAGTGGGGTCTCTGGTCAGCCTGGGAGCAGATGCAGCAAGCTTTCCAGAGCTGTATGCACAAGCCCGGAAAAACTGTATAGAAACATCAGTATAGGAAACACTTTCTTGTCCTGACCCATAGCAGATGCTACCAATAGTGCCGAGATTTAAAGATATTTCTTCAGGAAAGCTCCACTTTGCTCCCTCTCTTTCATCTTAGTGCTGCTCCTGCATAGAAAATGAGGTTGATGTGGTTTGTATTACCTAGTGATGTACATACAATTCAGTTCATTGTAAAGCCAACGTTTTAACCCAGTTTACACAGCCTGGGCAGTTTTGCCATTTGCATTTGCTCCTGAATCTTTGCAGAAGATTTGCAGGCTCCAGGGAAAACAGATTATGCTGTCTGGCCTCAGCATTGGAGCCAGCTCAGCACCTCTTGTAACTGGACTTGACCTGGCTATAAGTCATCCACCTGGTCTCTCAGTTCACGTACTACTGTCCCGAGTGTATATGAATGTGAATTTGCTGCGAGAGCTGTGATTTATATGGATGAATAAATCACAGGTCTGTAAGTATTATGTATCCCAGAGCTATGTGCAGACTCGACAGCGATGCCACATTATTCCGAGTTTACACACGAGGATCCTTCCTTGTCATGCCTCCTGGACTGCAGCATCAGTTTTCACCAGGATTTTTGGACGCATTAACTGACAACACATCCAGCTCTCCCAGGGACAGCACCAGTGGAAGCTACAGTGTAGGCAAGACTCATATGGGCTCGAATGCAGCACCCTGTTCTCAGTGTTGGACATGCAGCAAAAATGCCTGAGCCTTGTCTACACTACAGCTTCCAGTGCCTAAGAAACCCAGTGCCAACAAGGCCAAAGAGCATGATTTATGAATCACGTCTCTAGTTGTATGGCACAGGCTGCCTTGTGAGGACCTCAGGAGGCTGGGAATGGAGATTAAGCTCTCTCTCTCTCTCGCTCTTTAAAAATGTCTTTGGCAGAGAGCTCGCATGCCAGCTCCTGTCCTGAATGGGGTGAAGTGTCTGAGTTACAATCTACAGAAAACACTTGATGCAAAGCAAAAATGCCAATAAGCCCCCCACACTGTGCCCCACTACAATACAGACCATGGGGGCCCCCAGAGTAACAGAGCCTTGAACCAATGAGAATGATTGTGTACCGAGTGGTCAGCTCCATGCAGACCACTTTCCTTTGAGCACCCCACAGGCTCAGATAGGTCTTTGCCTATCCCTGACTGTGGATAAGAACTGAAGCCTTTTTTCTTGTCAGTGTTAGCCAGCCTGTTTTGTAATATGCTGTTTTATGCGGCATAAAGTCAGAAAGCCAGAACAATGCAGCCTCTGTTGTTGTTTTCTTTTTCAGCTGGCCTGTCCCCTGTCTGCAGACGGCAGGTATCCTGTTGGAATTTTCTATGGCTTGTTTAAGCATCTGGTACTCATGAAATGCAGGTCTTTATGAAGTCCCCTCCCCCTCCAAATCCTGTAATGCTGACCACTTTGTGTCTGGAGAAGTTCGATGGGACTTAATTTCTCTCTTCAATGAACACCATGGTCAGGAATTTGGCAGTTTCAGTTCTTTGCCTTCCTCATCTGTGCTTAAAGCTGCAAATATCTCCAGTGTGTCTCCTGTCACCAGGAGCGGGATGTGGAGTCTGTTTCCCATTGGGAATTTTAATGTCCTCCTTTGATATCTTCTTTAAAGTTTGTTTCTTTTGTTGGTGGGTGGCTGTTATGAGGTGTTAACAGGCATCTAGCAGAGACATCATTTGTGGTGGGAGGAGCAGTATGGATTCACAGCACTTCTTTTCCAGTTATTCATCTTAATTGTGTCAGCTTCTATGGTGATTGGTTCAAAAGGGTCTGGCTGTGAGTGCTTCTTTCTGGTTTTTATTTCTCCCTTGTCTGCATTTCCTAATTCTCCACTCTGGTCTCCATTTTGAGAGGGATTTCCTTCTCCAAGTGACACTTTGGGGATACTTTGATGTTTCTGATGTAGGACTCTGTTTAGCTCAATATGCACCATCCCTGCTTTTTCTGACTTCTTGCAAACAGTGCAATCTGATGATTAAGACTGCATATATTGTGCCATCCTACTTCCTATCAGAGCCTGTGATCAAATGATACAGCACAATCTGATAAGACGTTGAAAAGCAAGCCATGTGCAACTGTCCTGGTGCATTAAAGAGCATGCTCTGACATACTGGCATGTGTGTTTGTGCCACTGGCCTCAGCAGTATGGAGCGCTGTCATGTGTCTATCACTACCCTCTACTGGTTGAATTTTGGAAAATCCTCACTGGAAATGGGCCTGTGATTTTAGAATTTTCAGGAGTTTTCTTCCACATGTTGTGTGTTTGCAGTTTTCAGATGACTATGGCATCCAGGAATGTTTGCAGCCATGAAATAGTACAACCACTCTTACTCTTGGAGTAGGAAAATAGCAGCTATTTTGGGATCAATGTTACATTGAATAACAAATTATAGCTTGTAGGGAAAAAGATCTTATTGATTGTTAACTATTTCCCGTGCTGCCTAAGTAGCAGACAGCAGTAACTACCAACAAAAATGAATAACCACTTTTGTCACAAGGAACAAATGTAAGACTGAACATGAAGAAAGACAGCTTACCCCTAAGTTGCAAGTGCAAATAAAGATAGCAGCTTACATCTATGTAACCACTCAGGGCTCAGTGCAGAATAATAGATCCAGCTCTGTTTGAGATGCTCTCATATCTTTATTTCACCTTCTGCCTTTGGAAACAGAAGAATGGCGGTACATAAAATAGACTTAGAAAATTACGAGTCCACTAAATTGTGCAGCTGTGTGGTACATAAAAGCTGTTAATCTCTCTCTCTCTCTCTCTCTCTCTCTCAAGCACACACACAGAATATTTCATGGACTATTCTGAATGAAAGTTTTGAACAAATCTCATTTGTGTTGAGCAGGCATGAATAATAACTTGCTCTGAAGAAGAATCTCAAATCAGTTGCTGCTACCCTCAGCTGAAGCATTCCGTAGATGTTTCAAGATCAGACTTAGCTGCATTGTTTATGAGTGTGAAGTACAACTAACTGCAGCAAATTGGAGAACATTTAAACGCTAAGTCAAAGGTGAAAAGTGCAAGTGTTTGGCTATAGAGATCACGAGTATTGCACGTCAAAACCATTTCCTTCTGCAAAGACAAGGCATTTCCATTTTCCAGTCAGTAAATGTAAACACACCTCTTTTTTGTTGCTGGTTTGTTTTAAACAAGCCAGAAAGAGAAACTTTCCTACAGCTCAGTTCAGTTCAGTGTCAAGACTGGCCAGGTTCTGCCAGGTAGGAATAGAGTAAGGTTCCAATCTTGACTGTCATAGCTTATTTGTGTGGCAGAAATGAAGAGTGCAGCTGCCATTCCTGTAGCACGTGAATAATCTTCCTTGGTCCCTCTGGACCCTGGCACAGCGATCCTTGGTCATCAGGACAGAGGCCTTTTGCAGGTGGCTGTGGAGCAGCCCCAAAGGCCCTAACACAATGGAAACAGTCAACAGCCAAATACTTTTTTTTAAATTAAGTTCATTCTTCAAAGAATAATATGAAGACAGAGAAGATAATAAGCCACCTGCATCCTCCACGCAAGAGGTTTCCAAGGACTAATCAGTATCTAGAGCTGAGCCAGATATTTTATCTCTACACAGGATCCCCTGTAAGTGAAAGATACCAGCTGAGTTGTCAACCCTGTGCTAGTGTTGACTGAACCCCCTGCTTATTTGCGTTGTATGGACAAGAGAGAAAACAAAACCAGTTACCAATAACAACAGCAACAAAACCTGCCTGGAATCTGAATCTGGCGTATTCATAAAATAAGCTCCACCTTTGAAAGAATCTTTAGCAGATATTGACATTATTAGCACCTAATCTACCAAGAACAATAAAGCATATGGGGCCAAATGTGTGCTGTCAAATACACAAACTCCAGATCCTCACAGCTACAGGGAAACTTCACAATTAGGCCACTCAGTGCAAATATCTCCCTAATTGGTGTATTTTACCATTCTACAATTCCCATTGTAATGCTATTTATAACAAATCCACTAGCCATGAGGCCCTTGTTTGTGCTGCAATTAAAATACAAAGCAAATTTGGACATGCTAATAACAGATAATTAAACCCCAGCACTTGGCTCAGCATCCAATATGCTGTTGTACTTTTGCTGTGGCTGCAGATCCCTAAGTGAAGTTTCAATATTTACAAGTCTCAAGAAACACTGTGGAGAGCCAAGATGATGATGTGTTTGTTTATACTCAAGAGTTTGATTCAAGGATCTATATATTTAAGAGAAGCTAAAATAAAGCAATACTAGTTATGCAATTCCCATTTCCTTTCTTTGTAAAACAGAAATTCTGATTTAATAATATACTCTAACCATACATCACAGTTCCTAGAGTCAATGTGAGTTGGACTCACATAATTGCAAGATTGGCCACAGCTACTTAAAGGAAATACAGAATGTTTTTTGGGCTTTGCTACCAGTTAATCACAACTGGCAGTGCAAGCAGATTTTAGAATTACACGCTCCTCTGCACATAACTGCAAAAAAAACCCCAAAAAAACCAACCCCGCCAAATTCCTTCAATTAAATTATTACAGGACTACATCACACAATAGAAATACTTCTAACAAAACAGGTGAGATACTGGAGATTCATTTATTGGCTCAGACTGAGAAATAATTTTCAATAATGGAGACCTGCAAATGATACCCACAGCTAGTCTACATAACCATGTGTTCAGATTATTGTTTCTCTCCTTTTCCCCACCTGCAGCCCATCCATTGGGTGCTACACCTACTAGTTACATCTTGTCTTCATTTAGATTGCAAAGTCTTTTGGGCTAGGACTGTCTTTTACTGTATGCCCGTTCAGTACCCAAGAAAAACAGTGGAGCCCTGATCCTAAGTGAGGCCTATTGCATGATAGTGTAACGCAAATACTGAGCCATGTGAATATTACAATAAATGTCTATAATATTGTTGTAGCTGTGCCAGTCCCAAGACATTAGAGAGATGAGGTGGAGGAGGTAAGTTTATTGGACCAACTTCTGTTGGTGAGGGGCACAGCTTGTCTCTATTACCTCACCCATGTTGTCCTGCTGTATAAATCAGTGGTCGGCAACCTATGGCATGTTTGCCGATTTTGAGTGGCACATGCAGCAGGAGCTTAGCCCCCCACTCAGCTGAGGGCCCACACTGCCGCTGGAGCCTCATGGCTGGCAGGCAGCCGCAGCACCAGCTCCAGGGGGGAGGTGGGAAGGTTGCAGGTTGGGCTGTACGCGAGCGGCTGGTGCTCCCCATTCTCTGCCTGCACAACTCGTTGTAGCGCTGTCCCGCAGTGACCAGTGGAAGCAGGTGAGCTGGTGGGTCCGTGGGGGCTCAGCTGGTCAGCAGGGCCACGTAGTAGAGCGGGGCTGCTCCGGGAGCCATGGCTGGAGCCAGATTGCCGTGTGGCTGTCCCTGCTGGGGCAGCCTCACCGCAGCCCCAGTTCCTGCTCCATGGCAGCCCCACGGCCTAGCCAGCAGGGCTGCGTGGCAGATGGCTGCTTCAGGGGCCAGGGCTGCTCGGGGACAGTTAGCTCACATGGAGGAGTGGGACTGCTCTGGGGGTTGGGGCTGCTCTGGGGGCAGCTAGGCTACATGGGGGAGCAGAGCACCCTGAGCTGGCTGCCGGGGGCTGGCTGGAGTCAGGCTGGGGTGTGGCAGCCACAGGGAGGAAGGGGGCTCGCTCTGGGACCCTGTTTTCCTGCTTCAGAGGAGGGCAGAAGGGTGTGAAGCTGCTTTCCAGCTCCTCCGCTACCTTTGCCTGGGAGTCCTGTCCCTGCCTTCTCCAGCCCGCCGCTCTCTGCTCTGTTGCACAGCCCCATTCCTGCAGACTTGGTGCTCCCCACTCTGCTGGCCTCCCTTTCGGCCTCATGGTGCCTCCAGCGGGGAGGCTAAAGACAGCGCTGATGTCATACCCAGCCGCCAGCACCACCGGCTCCCCGCTAGAGGGTGAGTGCTGCCCAGGCTGTGGCTCCGAGGCTGGGCAGGAGCTGCTGAGGGGAAAAGAAAATGGGTGGGAGTCCCCCTGCCCCAAAGCCCATCTTTGCTGGCATAAAGGTGAGGGCACCATGGACCAGACCCCCAGAGGACCCTGTCTCCAGCAGGGCTGAAAACCTTGGGGCCACCCATCCTCCCTCCTCTACCTTGCCCATTTCCCTGAAACCCCCCTTCCCTCCAAGCCACCCTAGTCCCAGCCCATGCTGGTGTTCCAGCATCATACCCCCTGCAAGATTGGAGCCAGCACTGGTTTCCCGAAGTGAGGGAGAAAGCCCCAAGGCTCTGCACAGCATCTAGCTTCCGGGTGTGACGACGCGTCGGGATTTTCCCATCTCCTGCACCCCCGAAATGGCATGAACAGACTTCACCAGCCAGTCGAATGGAGGTTGTTTCTTGTTCCTCCAGCACAGCGCAGCACAGATGTAATCTGGTTACAGGAACTGGGGCTAAGAGGCCTCAGTGCCCCCCTTGAGATAGGGGAGTCCCAGCCCCCTCCCCAGCTCCTTCTTCCCTGCCTTCCAGCCAGGAACTAACAAACTCTCCTCCAGCCCTGCCCCCCAGCCAGGGCGGCATTCCACCTTCCTTTGTTCCTCTCCATGGGGGGTGTCTGGTTCAACAAGTTTGGCATCACCTTTGCATAGTGAGGTTTTCCCTGCTGGGTCTTGCTCCAGACAGCAGGGGTCACCACAGCCCAGCAAGTACCCCCACTACGTCACACCGGGTAAGCATGCACACAGTGCCCCTCCCCCCCCCCGCCAGGAAAAGGGGGAGCAGAGATCAGGGCATGAGACCAAATGGGGTGCATGGTGGAGAGAGCCCCTCCCACCTCCTGGGCGAGTGTTGCGGCCCAGGGCAGGAGGGTTAAATCTTGGCACGCCACTCCAGAGGTCAGCAACCTTTCTGGTATATATGGTCATTCAAAATGTTATGCACAAACGCAAGACAGCAGTCTAATGCTGCAGCTGCTTTGGTGTGGATCTTTCCATAACACAAAGAACAAATGTGAAACTTCCTAACTGACAATGTATCAGCTGGATGAAAGGAGTAATCATTTCTGAAAATAAGTTTAATATGATTTCAGGTAAATAAATGTACATACAGAAAGAGCAGCTCTCATCTGAGACAAACTCCTAGCCAACCAGAGATCAAGGAGACAAGAGGAGCCAGAAATCAAAGTTGTCAGGGAGTTTCACTGATGAATCCATCAACACAAGGGAGTCAAAGGTTAAAAGAAGAGATACTTGTAGCTCTCTGCTCTTCCACTCACTTCAGCATAACAGTGCACTCTCCCAGTGAATGACTTCATTAACATGGTGCTCTTACTGACTCTCAATGCTACAGTTTTGAGGGATAGATGGCTGATCACCTCAGAGAGTGATTTTGGAAGATCCATCAGCAACAGCACCTCAGCGTTTTAAGGAGGTATCTTATGAATCTAAGCTAGGGTATGTCTACACTACCCTGCTAGTTCGAACTAGCGGGGGTAATGTAGTCATCCGCAGTTGCAAATGAAGCCCGGGATTTGAATTTCCCGGGCTTCATTTGCATGAAGCTGGCTGGCGCCATTTTTAAATGCCGGCTAGTTCGAACCCCGTGCCGCGCAGCTACACGCGGCACGGAGTATCTAGTTCGAATTAGGCTTCCTAATCCGAACTAGCTGTACACCTCATTCCACGAGGCATACAGCTAGTTCGGATTAGAAGTCTAATCCGAACTAGCTAGTCCGTGCCGCGTGTAGCTGCGCGGCACAGGGTTCGAACTAGCCGGCATTTAAAAATGGCGCCGGCCGGCTTCATGCAAATGAAGCCCGGGAAATTCAAATCCCGGGCTTCATTTGCAGCTGCGGATGACTACATTACCCCCGCTAGTTTGAACTAGCTGGGTAGTGTAGACATACCCCCAGGCTCCTATTCAAAGCGCAAATCCACTAACACAGAAAACAAAGGCTCCTTTTGAATGATGGGTCTTGTCAATTTGAGCTTTGTTTTGTTGTGTTAAGATGCTGTTACATGTACGGATGGAATTACAGCCCTAGAGTTACAGGGCCAGGTATTAATTGTGTCTGTATTGTTGATCTTGTTCAGGAATCTGTAGCTTGATTAGTTGACTAATCAACTGGTCACCAAACCAAATGCTCAGCAACAATGCAAGTGGAAAGCCAAAAAAAGATGCACAATTTCTGCCACAGTATTCCAGAGAAAAGATCCAAGACACATCTTCATACAGATGATAGGAATTAAATAGTCCATTGAGTAATTGCTTACAAATTATACCTAGCAATACCACTCTGAGGCTTCACTGCAGTGAAAAGGTTTAGTGGGGATAAGGAATTTTTGCTGTGCATGCCAGTTATGTGCTGAGTGCTCTGCTGAAACCCCTCCCTAACACTGTGGCTTGGGTCCCTTTATATGCAACATGCACATTGCTGCAGCCTGGACTCGGGTAGGCGAACCAAGACATACAGGAGCCAAGTTTCATGAGGCATACCAGAGTGGTCAACAAAAGCTTCCCTTGTCAACCGTGCCGTGTCTAGACTGCTGCGCTCTGCTGGATCAGCAGATCGTTGGCACAGCGCGGCAGCCATTTTTATTTTAATGAAGCGGGGATTATTTAAATCCCCGTTTCTTTGACTATGCCGAATAAACTATTTTACATGGCTCCATCGACGGAGCCATGTAGTCTAGACATAGCCTGGGTGACTACAAAGCAGTAGTTATATTGTGGAGGTAGGTTTGGAGCCCTGCCACTGCAATTGAGGGTAGCACCACTTGTCCGACCACCATGGATGGAGCAATGACAGAAGTGAGAGCATAATGTTTTGCAAACATGTGATCGGAAGACCAAATGACTACTTTGCAAATGTTCTTCAATGGTACATTCTTGAGGAAAGCTGTTGTGGAGGCAACGGCTCTGGTAGAATGAGCAGTGATGATATCTGGCAGTTCCTTGTTGCGAATATTGTAGCATGTGTGAATGCAAGACAAAATCCATTTGGATATTCTCTGCGAAGAGACTGTTTGACCTTTGGAGTGTTCAGCAACTGATAAGAAGAGTCTCATTGATTTTCTCCATGGTTTTGTTTGATGTAGGCAGAAAGCAAGTGCTCTTTGGACGTCTAAGGTGAGCAATGCCGCTTGGGATGGGTCAGCGTGCGGTTTGGGAAAAAACACAGGTAAGTGTACGGCTGTGTCTAGACTACATGCCTCTGTCGTCAGAGGCATGTAGATTAGACACATAGGCAAAGTCAAATGAAGCCGCGATTTAAATGATCGTGGCTTCATTTAAATGTACATGGCTGCCGCGCTGAGCTGACAAACAGCCGATCAGCTGTTTGTCCGCTCAGCGCGCTAGTCTGGACACTCCCCTGTCAACATCAAAGCCCTTTGTCGGCAGCCCCGTTATTCCTCGTGGGATGAGGTTTACCAGGGCTGCCGACAAAGGGCTTTGATGTCGACAGGGGAGCATCCAGACTAGCGCGCTGAGCGGACAAACAGCTGATCAGCTGTTTGTCGGCTCAGCGCGGCAGCCATGTAAATTTAAATGAAGCCGCGATCATTTAAATCACGGCTTCATTTGACTTTGCCAAAACAACAAATCTACATGGCTCCGTCGACGGAACCATGTAGTTTAGACTTACCCTATCAGTCTGTTAATATGGAAGGGAGATGGGACCTTCAGTAGGAATTTGGGGTGATGCTGAAGGGTTACCGTCTTTGGCAAATACTATGTATGGGGCGGGTATCTGGCATTAATGCAGCTTGCTCCCCAACTCTCCTGCTGAAAGTTATCGCTTCCAAAAAGGCGACTTTCATGGAGAGATGTATCCAAGAGCAAGTTGCTAGAAGCTCAAAGGGCGGTTTAGTTAAACTTTTAAGGATGTGATTTAGATCCCAGATGGGGGCTGGAGGCCACACCTATGGAAAGGTGTTCTGAAGGCCTGTAAGAAAGTGCTTAGTGAGCAGGTCTCAAAACAATGATGTGCCCTCGCTGTTTCTGTGGAAGGTGGCTATTGCTGCTACATGAACCTTGACAGTATTGAAGGAGAGGGTCGATGTTCTTAGTTCTAGTAAGTAGTCCAGTATGATGGGGATGGAGATGGTGTCTGGATGCATGGGATGGCTCTGCTTGAGCCATTTGGATAATCTTGTCCACTTATACAGGTAAAGTCTTCCTTGTGGATACTCTTATTTAGTATCTGCTTTACTCTTTCTGAGCAGGTATTCTCGGCATTCTGGAGCCATGCCTGGTTCTCTGGTTTGGGAGGTAGGATCCTGCCATGGTGTCGAGTGAGAAGATTGCATTGCAGGGGGAAGATGTGCGGATCCGCTATCGCTAATCTGTACAGGTAAGGAAATCACGTTTGCATCAACCATGCTGGTTGAGGACCCACCAGCACCCAAAGTGGAGGACTTACAGGGCCATCACTCGAAGAAGAACTATGAATTTTGTTTGGTGACCCTTAGTTCTTATATTATGGGAATGTATTTGGGCTAGGCCCTAGGGCCATAGAGAAGTCCTCCAGGAGGCTAGAGAATCTCTGGAGGAACAAGCCAATCAGGGCCTGGGAGGACTACAAAAGGAGCAGCAGAAACAGAGGCAGCTCAGTTCCAGCCCAGACCTAGAAGATAGAAGGTCAAGGGGGCTATCTAGCAGAACAAGGGACAGACAGCTCAGGAGTTGTTCAGGACACTGTCTCCAGGAGGAGAAGCCCTGCAGGCACCACTCTCCTACAGAGTGGGGAAAGAGACTGAGGGGAAACAGGTTGAGACTGTACTGGACTCAAAGACACACTGCAGAGCCTCTGTTAGAGGTGTACTCTGGAATGGGGTTGTGAATGCACATAAGGCTATGTGACTCAGCTGGAGGGCTGAGTAGCCACAAGGTTTTTGAGACTAAGGCAGTGCAGGATCCCACACATGGCCAAATGGGGGGCACTTGTGGGAGGTAAGTTCCCACTTCTGTTACATCTGGCACTATTTGCAGGGCTGGTTCAGAGATCCTGCTCACAAGGGCCATGGAGCAAGAGCAGGAGAAGGTGATGAGACCTGATGACTCAGAGAAGACACGGCAGTATGTACCCAGACGCCACACACAGAGGACTTGAGAAACTGAGGAGGAAGATGAACATTTATTGGAGGGCCTACACAGCCAAATTCACTGAGCAGCACTGGAGACTACTGGAACTGCTGCGGGAGTGGGCACATGGATCACAGGGGAGGCCAGGCACCGATGCCTGGAGGCCGGTGCCTGGTTTGTGGGGTTGCTATATGTGTGGGGCGAAAGGGACACTCTTAAGAGGGAGTGCCCCTACCTGGATGGGGCAAGATGGCCTCACCTAGACTATAACTGGTGGGAGACCACACCCAGTGAAGATAACAGGGGGCCCCTCAAATATGTTGGGCCTGTGGAAAGCCTGGATGCATTAGGTGGGAGTACCTCAATGGGAATGATAAGGCCCAGGCTAGCCCTGAGAAAAGGCCTAAGTCAAAGGTAGAAATTAGGAGGGACATGTCCATAGAAGGTATGGGGGATGCTTTTACTGCTACTTGGTGGGTCATATAAAGAGGTATTGCCCCACAGAGAGGGCAAGGGGATGCCAACAGGCTGGGCTCAGTCTGGAACTGCCCTGAGGGAGGTTGTAGTAAAGACTGGGACCCAGGCAGGGAGGGAAACTGAGGCAAGGGAGCCCCAGGTAGAGGAGGGAACCAACCCGGGAGCCGAGAGGGCTATATTAGGGACCCAGCCAGGAAATGGAACCCACCCAGGAGCCAAGAGGACCATAAAGCTGAGAAGGCTATGGTGGGGATCCACAAAGAGAAATCACATGGAAGCTGAGAGGAATACGGTGAGAACACAGACTTTTAAAGAAGAGGTCAACATGGGAGTCAAGAGGGCTACAGTGGGGACCCACACGGGAAGGGAAACCACAGCAGAGACTCAAACAGGGACCTGGGCTCAATAAGTGACCCGAGGGATGCAGACAGAAGCCAAAGTCCAGCAGACACTGGGAACACAGGTTAAAGCTAATCAGCCCACTGATTACAAAGAAGCCCAGACAGATTCACCCGAGCATGGAGGAGGTGAAAGAGAAGAGCCATGGTAGGAAACAGGACCTTAGGTCAAGGAGTGGAGTCATGCAGGTAGACCCTATAAGCTCCTTCCAAACATAAAATGACTTGCTGAGGCAACTGCGAGCAATGGAAGAGGACCTCAAGTTTGAGAACCAGCAATTGAGTGTGGAAAAAGACCAGTTGCTTTGTCAATTATTTGAGTGTGAGATGCAGCTAGAGTCTCAGCAGGCACAGACCTCAACATCCAAGAGACGAAGGTGAACCATAGGTCTACGGATCTTCTCCAGATAGAGAGACTGGAGAGGAGAACCCTAAGTGATGGGTGAGGAACAGTCTCCAGGAGGAATGGTGCCTCCAGGACTTCTACACAGAGTGGGGCAACAAAAGGAGTTCAAACTATTTCAGGTAGTTGCCCAACATTCCTGTCAGAAGTGGGAGGAGTGTAATGGGGCTGGACCCTAAGGCCGTAGAGAAGACCTTCAGGAGGCTAGAGAGGCTCTGGAGGAACCGGCCAATCAGGAGCCAGGGTGGACTACAAAAGGAGCTACAAAACAGAGGCAGCTCAGACCTGGAAGAGAGAAGATCAAGGAGCTGGAGAGCAGAACCAGGGACAGCTCAGAGTGGGAGCTGTTCAGAACACTGTCTTCAGGAAGAGAAGCCCTGGAGGAACCACTCTCCTACTGAGTGGGGAAAGAGACTGAGGGAAAAGGGATTGATACTGGATTACTCTGCAGAGCCTCTGTTAGAGGTGTGCCCTGGAAGAGGGTTGTGTGACTTGGCTGGAGGGCTAAGTAGCTGCAAGGCTTTTAAGATTGGGGCAGTGCAGGAAGCCGCACTCAGCCAAACGGGGGGTACTCATGGGAGGAGAGTGCCCACTTCAGTTACAGAGAACAAGCAAATAACTTTTCCTTATTCACTTTTTCCACACCAGTCAAGATGTTATAAACGTCCATTATATACCCCCTTAGTCTCCTCTTTTCTAAGCTGAAAACTCCTAGTCTTTTTAATCTCTCTTCCTATAGGACCTGTTCCAAACCCCTCGTCATTTTTGTTGCCCTTTTCTGAACCTTTTTTGCAATGCCAAGATAACTTCTTTGAGATGAGGTGGCCACATCTGTACACATACCATGATTTTATATAGAGGCAATAAGATGTTCTGTCTTATTCTCTACCCCTTTTTTAATGATTCCTGGCATTCTGTTTGTTTTGGTGTTGCTGCACATTGAGTGGATGCTTTCAGAGAACTGTCCACAATGACTCCAAGATCTCTCACTTGAGTAGTTATAGCTAAATTAGTCCCCATCATATTGTATGTATAGTTGGGATTATTTTTTCAATTTACATTTATTATCATTAAATTTCATTTGCCATTTTGTTGCCCAATCACTTTGTTTGGTGAGATCTTTTAGAAGCTCTTCACAGATAGTTAAGACCAATCTTAATGATCTTTGAGCAGTTAAGTATCATCTGCAGTTAAGTATCATCAGTTCAGAAATTTCACCATCTCACTGTTTACTGCTTTCTCCAGATCATTTATAAATAGGCTGAATGGCTGCAGTACAGACCCTTGGGGGACACCACTAGTTACCTCTCTCCATTCTGAAAACTTACCATTTATTCCTAGCCTTTGTGTCCTGTCTTTTAACCAGTTATCCATACATGAGAGGATTGATTCCCTCTTATCCCATGACAACTTACTTTACTTAAGAGCCTTTGGTGAGGGACCTTGTCAAAGGCTTTCTGGAAATCTAAGTACACTGCATCTACTGGATCCTTCTTCACATGTTTGTTGACCCCCCCCCCAAAGAACTCTAGTAGATTAGAAAGGCATGATTTCCCTTTACAAAAACCATGTCGACTTTTCCCCAACAACTTATGTCTATCTATGGTGTCTGACAATTTTAGTCTTTATTATAGTTTGAACGAATTTGCCCAGTACTGATGTTAGACTTACCAGTCTGTAATTGCTAGGATCACCTCTAGAGCCCTTTTTAAATATTGGCATCACATTAGCTATCTTCCAATCATTAGGTACAGAAACTGATTTAAAGGATAGGTTACAAACCACAGTTAATAATTCCACAAATTCAGATTAGAGTTCTTTCAGAACTCCTGGGTGATTGCCATCTGGTACCAGTGACTTGTTATTAAGTTTATCAATTTGTTCTAAAACCTCCTCTAATGACACCTCAATCTAGGACAAATTCCTCAGATTTGTCACCTAAAAAGAATGGCTGGGGTTTGGGAATCTCCCTAACATCCTCAGCCATGAAACTGAAGCAAGGAATTCATTTAGGTTCTCCGCAATTACTTTATAATCTTTGAGTGCTCCTTTGGCATCTTGATCACCCAAGGGCCTGAGTGGTTGTTTAGCAGGCTTCCTGCTGCTGATGAATAGCAAAATGTTTTTAAAATTAGTTTTTAATTTTTTTGGCTAGCTGTTTTCAAACTTGTTTTTGGCTTTTCTTATATTTTTACACTTAATTTGACAAAGTTTATGTTCTTTTCTATTTTCCTCACTAGGGTTTAGCTTCCACTTTATAAACAATTCCTTTTTATGTCCTGCTGCATCTTTTACTTAGTTAAGCCACAATGGCATTTTTTAGGTTCTTTTACTGTGTTTTTTAATTTGGGGTTTACATTTAAGTTGGGCCTCTATTATGGTGTAGTTGAAAAGTTTCTATGTAGCCTGCAGGGATTTTACTTTTGTCACTGTACCTTTTCTGTTTAACCTCCTCATTCTTATGTAATTCCCCTTTCTGAAATTAAATGCCACAGTGTTGAGCTGCTGAGGTGTTTTTCCCACCACAGGGATGTTAAATTTTATTGTATTATGGTCACTATTTCCAAGTGGTCCAGTTATACTTATCCCTTGGACCAGATCCTGTGCTCCACTTAGAACTAAATCAAGAATTGCCTCTCCTCTTGTGGGTTCCAGAACCAGCTGCTCCAAGAAGCAGTCATTTAAGGTATCAAGAAATTTCATCTCTCATCCTGTCCAGAGGTGATGTGTATCCAGTCAATATGGGGAATATGTTGAAATCCCCCACTATTATTGAGTTTTTTTATTTTGATGGTCTCTCTAATCTCCATTCGCATTTCAAATCTATTCTATTACCTATCACATTATTATCTTCCTGTCTTATCTTTATTTAATTTTGGAGTCAATCTCTTCCTCCCAGGATGTCTAGCTGCCAGGCCCTGATGGTAGAGAGAGCACTTCTGGGGAGTTTGCACTTATAAACCGTGGGTTAAGACAATTGCGGGCATAACTATGGCCTTGTACATAACAGCTTTCCATTGTTTAACAAACCTTCCTTTCTGCTAAGAGATTAGGTTTTATGCTCCAAAATCTATCTCCTGTGATGTCTACCCTTGACTTTTCATTACCGTGGGTACAGCAGCGAGCATGCTGCACACTCCCCTGGCTCCTCAAGCTCTCTGGCTAGCACAAATCCAAAGGCAAAAATTTACTAGGGATGACATGTTCATGGAGCAAACACAATCTGCCCACTTGGACAGGGAGCAATTAAGTGATTGGAGGAAAATGCTGCTGCAGGAGATGAGAGTTGAGTGTGAGAACAGGGAAGCGTGCAGGAAACGCAAAGTGAAAACATAGGAGAGAGTCTTCACAGTCATGGTGGAGGTGATGATGCACATGATGGACTTCCAGGACAGCTACATACAGACACTACCTCCAGCCCATGTGGACCCACATTCCCTTCTCACCAAGTTCCATAGCCTCCTCTCCCAGGGACGCTACAACATAAGAAGGGGTGATTACATGATTTACAGACAAGCATACTTAATGTAAGGGACACCTTGTTAAGAGCAACACTCATTATTGTCATATTGCTGTCTGGCCATTCACAATGCTGTGTTTCAAGGCCTCTCTGATTTGCAGTACTCCTCGATATGCTTTCCTTATTGCTCTGGTGTCTGCTAACCCACAATTAGTGGTGAGGTGCTTACTCTGCATGGATAACCGGGGGAAAAGGAGCACAAAAAGATTGTTTGCCATTGCTTTCAAGCAGTGGGGAAGAGGGAATTAGTGCATTATGGGACATTGATGATATGTACCCAGAACTATCTGCTACACTGTCTTTGTCCCATCAGGCAGTGGGAGTCTAACTCAGACTGCAAAGTGGCAGCAGGAACTGTGGAATGGATACCCACAGTGCATTGCTGTCAAAGTTGATGATAGCAACTGTACTGGGGACACACTACCTCGAACTTTGTTGAATACATGCACATACTTGGGACATGCACCTTCAACTTTATAAACTGGGTGATAGAAAATCGACCATAATAAATTCAACTTTATCTCTCAGGGTACATCTAGACTACGTTCTTCTTTTGAAAGGAGATATGCAAATTTGGTGCTAATTTGCATATCTTCTTCCAATTGCTTTTTCAAAAGTGAAAGCAGTTTAGATGGGGGGGTTGAAACAACCCCGCTTTTTTGAAAGAACCCTGTACACTTCATTTTTTAAGGAAGAAGAGCTCTTTCGAAAAAGGGAGGTTCTTTTGAAAAAACCCTGTCTAAACTGCTTTCACTTTTGAAAAAAACCACTTTTGAAAAAGCAATCGGAAGAAGATATGCAAATTAGCACCGAATTTGCACATCTCCTTTCAAAAGAAGAACATAGTCTAGCTGTATCTCCTATGTAGACAAGTCCAAAGTCTCATACTCTGTACCAGGGTGGCCATGTCTTGGGAAGCCTCTTTGTGACCAAAAGAGGTTTTACAGTATCCTGCCTCTGTTTTCCTCTGCAAGGCCTCTTAAAAACTCCACACAATCTTTGTCATGGCTAATAACACTCCGTCACAACAACAACAGAAATGGTTCAAAACAGTCCTCTGGGTCCCCCCACCAAAAAAATTCCATCACCACAATACGAAAGTTCATGCTGAACTCTGGGTTCTTTTACCACAAACGGAGCTCTTCTTCTGTCCCAGTCTGTTCCTCATGAAGCTGCTAATCCAAGCTCTTTCTAGCTGGAGCTCAGCCTTCCAACTCTAGTTTCCTTCCTTCTGGTTTCCATCCTTCCTGTCATCCTCTCCAGCATGACTTCATGTTCTGAGGTGCCCTCCTCAGGGGCCACGTTCTTCAATTACACAGACACCAAAATGAGCTCACAGACCCTTCAGGCCAGATTTTTTTTCAGTTTTCTCCCAAAACAGCAAACCAAACTCTGAAAACACAACATAGCCATTATCCAACTGGACCTTAAGTTCTATCTTCAGGGATCTCTCTGCCAAATTTCCTCTTCCTGACAATCTCAGCAGCTCTCTCTCACTCTGTCTTCTATAAATAAAACAAAACCTATTTCCTGATGTTCCTATAGTGGAATAATTTTAATCAACCCAAGGGCATCTCCAGGGCTGAATTAACTCTCCTTAAGCCCAGTGCTATTTGATTTTGTGGGGCCTCTGTATTCAAGAGTTCTTCCTAATTCAAAACACAAGTAGCACAATTATGGCATCATGACTATTAACACTACACTAAACCTACTTTTAATTAACATAAAGCTGTTCTCTGGTTCAGTCTTAAAACATGTAGAACTGTGACAAGGTGGACCAGGCCCTGAAGCCCCCTGCTGGACACTTCTGACCTTGCCATATCCACCCCAGAAGAAAAACCACAGAGAAGTCTTCCAGGCAGGCTAGAATTGCTGCAGAAGAAGCAGCCAATCTGGGGCCACAAAGGCCTATAAGAGGAGCTGCAGAATGGGGCCCGTTCTGCCCCTCTAGAGATCCCAACGTGTACAGACTTAGATGCTCACTGACACATAGAGAGCAGCAGCACCATGGAGAGCTCTGTGTGAAGAGCTTATTAGAGACTGAAGAGCTATGTTTGGACTCTGGGGTAAAGCCCTGAGGCAAGAGTGAGGATGTTGTCTTGAGGAAGCGAAGCCCTGGAAGCACCATCCTTTTCATAGAATCATAGAATACTAGGACTGAAAGGGACCTTGAGATGTCATCGAGTCCAGTCCCCTTCCCTAATGGCAGGACCAAATACTGTCTAGACCATTCCTGATAGACATGTATCTAACCTACCCTTAAATATCTCCAGAGATGGGGATTCCACAACCTCCCTGGGCAATTTATTCCAGTGTTTGACTACCCTGACAGTTAGGAACTTTTTCCTAATGTCCAACCTAAATCTCCCTTTCTGCAGTTTAAGCCCATTGCTTCTTGTTCTATCCTCAGAGGCCAAGATGAACAAGTTTTCTGTCTCCTCCTTATGACACCCATTTAGATACCTGAAAACTGCTATCATGTCCCCCCTCAATCTTCTCTTTTCTAAACTAAACAAACCCAATTCTTTCAGCCTTCCTTCATAGGTCATGTTCTCTAGGCATTTAATCATTCTTGTTGCTCTTCTCTGGACCTTCCCCAATTTATCCACATCTTTCTTGAAATGCGGTGCCCAGAACTGGACACAATACTCCAACTGAGGCCTAACTAGCACAGAGTAGAGCGGAAGAATGACTTCTCGTGTCTTGCTCACAACACACCTGTTAATGCATCCCAGAATCATGTTTGCTTTTTTTGCAACAGCATCATACTGCTCACTCATATTCAGCTTGTGGTCCACTATAACCACTATATCCCTTTCTGCCATACTCCTTCCTAGACAGTCGCTTCCCATTCTATATGTGTGAAACTGATTGTTCCTTCCTAAGTGGAGCACTTTGCATTTGTCTTTATTAAACTTCATCCTGTTTACCTCAGACCATTTCTCCAATTTGTCCAGATCATTTTGAATTATGACCCTATCCTCCAGATTAGTAGCAACCCCTCCCAGCTTGGTATCATCTGCAAACTTAATAAGAGTACTTTCTATGCTAATATCTAAATAGTTGATGAAGATATTGAACAGAGCCGGTCCCAAAACAGACCCCTGCGGAACCCCACTTGTTATACCTTTCCAACAGGATTGTGAACCATTAATAACTACTCTCTGAGTACGGTTATCCAGCCAGTTATGCACCCACCTTATAGTAGCCCCATCTGAGTTGTATTTGCCTAGTTTATTGATAAGAATATCATGTGAGACCATATCAAACACCTTACTAAAGTCTAGGTATACCACATCCACCGCGTCTCCCTTATCCACAAGTGAGGGAAGAGACTGATAGGTAGGTTGTGATTCACAGAGGGTATGACTTGGCCAGAGGGCTAAGTCACTGAAGAGGCAATCTGAACTGAGAGAGTGCAGGTACTCACACTCAACCAGAGAGGGGGTGCTCGCAAGAGATGAGTGCCACCCTGTTACAAGAATAGAGTTAATTCATACAGCCTCCTTCTTACCTAAAACAGCTTTTACATTCAGTTCCTTCTGGTCTTCAGGGCTGAGAAATCCTCAGTGATGTCACTGAAATCCAGTTGATGAAGCAAGTCATAATCTATTGACATTAGAATCAAATTATTCAGTCTCATCTGATCCATGCTTGACCTCATCTTGATTTTTATTAGCATCAGTTTTGAAACTGTTTGTTCCCCTCCAGCATCAGTTCCTGGCAGTGTCAAAGAAATCTGTAAGGCAATGTTTACATTGGGAAACACAGATTGCAGACTCCATTGTCTTACAACAAGAAGTAGTCTCTTCGTTTTCTCATTTTTGTGAGCTTTCTAAATTTACCCATTTCATCTGCAAAATCCTCTTGAAAGTGGGTACTGCATTTGTTTTGTAATTTAGCAGCTGAATCATGTAGCTCTGATGCAGACAGTAGATGAAGATTGTTCATAAATCCAAAGCAGACGCACATCTCTTTGTATGTGTGACGGGACACCAGGCTCTGATCAGGCAGAACCCCTGACGCCCCGTACCTCACTGCTGCTGGAGGAAGCGCTTGTCGGCAAGCGCACTGCAGAGGGCACCATGAGGGAAGCATCAGACCCGGAGGCAGCCGAACACCCGGCACCCCGCACTACTCACCAGCGGTCTTGCCTGGCATGCACCAGGGCTGTCTCTGACCCAGCGGGAGCAGTAAAGGGAGAGACATCAGCTGACGTCATCAGGGAGCACCGGGGGCGGGGCTATGGGGGGGCTGAGCGAGGCCGCATTTGGCAGCAATTTATTTAAATGGCTCCCCAGCCCTGCTGAAGGGGAAGGAGGAATGGAGTGAAAGGCAGTCAAGGGAAAGGAAAAGCTGGTTCTGGAGGAGTCACGGTGGCGGAACCAGTGAAGACTCCGCACTGACCCGCACCTAACCAGCTCCCGCAGAGGAGAAGAGGAAGTGGCCCAGGACGGGGGCGGGAGAAGGAGAAACTGCGGCCCAAAGGTTGGTGAGTTACGGGGAAATTCCTCACCAACCAGACAGCGAAACCAGTTCGCTGCCTTTAGGGTCCTGGGCCGCGACCCGGAGTGGGGGTGGGCCTGGGTCCCTCTCTATCTCCGCTAGACTTCGGGCCAAGCGATTCTCACTCCGCCAGGACGGACTCATGGTGACTACCAGTAGACTGTTAGCAGAAGGTATCTGAGAAGGGAGAGCACTGGGTTTCTAGCAAAGGGGGGGGGACGAATGTTGGCAGGTAACCCCGATGATGATAGGGCTGTAAACCTATGGGGGGACCCGCTGTGTAACAGAATGCTTCATACCTACGATGCAACTCTGCAACAAGTTTATCAATAACAAAGGTTTGGATGTATTGTTTTTCAGATGCTAAAAAAGTCTCTATTTTTGTTTTGACATAGCATTCGCTTTTTTGTGATCAAATTAGATTGCAGATTCATTTTTGGAGCCCCAGCATGCTGTATCAGTGTTGTATGGGCCAAAGCTAGTTGTATTTTTACTTTCCTAATATACAGTTATTTCACTCTCAGCCAAAACTGGCTGACTGATTGTGCCTAGGGATGTAGAATTTTGTTTAATTGGTTAACCAGTTAAAAGGGCTGCAGGCAGGGGGCTACTCCTGGATACCGGTTAACCATTACCCATTATGGCTGCTTTTATTCCCTATTATGGATTTGTGACACTTATTGACTTATTTTCCACATCACTAATATCTGGTGCATTTGTTGATGGTTTACTGAAATAGCCTATCAATTGTGATACTTTGTTTTACAACTGTTCCTTGCAAATTGTTTTTAACTTCTGTGCTTTCCTCTTTTGAACTCTGCTATAATATTTGTTTTGGTGCACCATCATCCAGTCTTTTTATAAAACCCCTGCACAGATCTAGGCAATAAGAAATGGCACATGAATGAATTTTAGCACATGATACTTACAATCAGGAGGTTGTTGTAATAAGATGTCGGTAACATGGATTTGTTCTACCCCAAACCACAGATCATAAATTTTATATTTTTTTCACCTATATAATTATGGATGTATTTTGCACTCTCCCTCTTAGCTCAAGGACCTGGGTTGCAGTCCTGAAAGCCTCGGTGTTAATTCAGCCCTGGGTGTCTCTTTAGCAGTCAGGGTGGGCTAGCTTGAGTCTCTCCCGGCCTTGAAAGGCAAGCCACACTGTTACAGATTCCAAAAGCTACTAATGGACATTACCCTACCCAAAAGACAAGGAGTGAGGACTGGTGAATCCTGATAAACCAGCTTTAGATGTTGACACACTAGCCCCTAGACAGCTTCTTTCACCCCCTTGCCTAGAGAGATCTCCTTGGCTTTTTGACACACTGTGATGGATGTAGACAATGGTGCAGAAATTCAAAAGCCAATAGCAGAATACAAAGGTTTGGCCAGAGAGAATGAAACCTAATGAATTTCTCCAAGCCTGCACTGAGGGTAAATTATAGGTCAAGAGAATCTTCCCATGAACCTCCACTGAAGCTAGTAAGTCCCCACTCCTGTAAGGAGCTATCCAGCATTACAAACAACTTTCTCATCCCAGAGTGCCCACAACATGCAGCAGAACCAAGCACTAAGCACTGTGAAAAGCTATGATTCTACTGTGCTGAAAAGACCATGTAAAATCGAGAAGCCTTCTCGAACAGCCTGGATCCATTCTGTCTGCACCTACAACCAACAGCCATGTGCATTTCTATAGTTCAGTTCATTTACTTATCAAGAAGTTCTGTACACCATAAAGGAAACTGAACCCAGAATCTGGGAGCCTGCCTTATGCCCTTCCTGGCTTATGAAAGAGAGTCCAAGACAAAGCAGCCAATGCCTCATTCAATGAAGGATTCTTCCCTTCCTCCATCAGAACATGCAATTGCCCAACTAATACCAAAGAAATCTACCCTGGATATACTGGTGCTAGCCAACTACCACGTATTACTAAACCTCCCGTTCTTGAGCAAGTTTATAAAAAAGCTAACCAAAGGCCAACTTCAAGCTCATATAATAGTACAGACCCAACACAATGTGCATTTGAGTCAGGGCATTGAAACAGAACTACTTTAGTAGTACTGATGGATGATCCATTCTAATCCTTCTAGAGCTCTGTGCAGCATTCAATACTGCCAACAATCAGACACTGTATTTCATGTGTGAGAGAGGACAGGATCCAGGGAATGTTTTAAGTCCTTAAGTAACAAAGGAAAACTACAACTGCACCATTTGATCCCTCGTGTGCACCCCTAGAAGAATCAATTCTCTCTCTGATCCTATTCAACATCTGTTTGCAGTCACTAGAGGAACTGGTGAGATGACATGGGCTCAAATGCTAGCAATGTGCAGATGACACACAGCTCTACCCGCCCTTCACTACATGTGAATACACAACTTCTCCGAACACGGCCCAGTGCTCAGATGAGATCAGCTCGTGGAGGAGGAACAGCTGCTGAAGCTGAACACTGGCAAGACAAAGGTGATGCTGGTGGGCAGAGGAAAGTTTTCTGAAGCATTTCCAGCCATGGTGCAGCTTCCTTTGATTGATTTGCCAATTCTTGGTGTGAATCTGCAGTTCAGTCCATGGTCTAGAACTGGGGTCATCAACCTATGGCTTATGAGCTAAATATGGCTCACTAGGGAGCCAGATAAGCTGGAGCCCAGTCCCCTCCTTGCTCTCCCTGCAGCAGAGAGCCCATGCGGGCGCTACAGCAGGCCTGGGAAAAACAATCCAGCCTGCAGATGCAGCAGGGAGTCTCGGGCAGACTCCCCTGCTTGCCCCGCCCCGCCCCCTGCTCAGAAAAGTGGCTGCGGGGCCATTTGTTTTTCACAAACTGTGAGCCTGGAGGGAAGGGGAGAGTGGTGCCTCATGGCTGCTCCTACCCCAGGTTTCTGGGTTGGCCGGTTTCTGGCCAATGGAAGCTGCCTGTTTCAAGAACAGGCAGACACATGAAGCACCAATCTCCTCTCCCCTCAGGCTTATCCATAGAGCACACGGCCATGCAGTCTGTGTGGGGGCAGGGCAAGCTCCCACTGCTGCCATAAATAAAGACAGTGTTGAAACCTTTCGGGTTGGACAAACCTTTTGGCTTATCCATAGAGCACACGGCAATGCAGTCTGTGTGGGGGCAGGGCAAGCTCCTGAAAAATGTGCTGAGCTAGAGTCTTGCTGGTAAGTCTCCCAGCCAGAGCCTGCCTCTGGCAGCCCTGCCCCCTGCATCCCTCCGACCCTCTTATCCCACATAAGCCAAACCCTCTGCCTCCTCCTGAGTCCATACCCTGCACCCCAATCCTCTGCCCCAGATCACAAACCTTCCTGCCCTAAGTCAGAATCCAAACCCCCTGAACCCCCTTCTGCACCTCAATCCCCTCCTGCCCTAGGTCACAATCAGTGTTCCCTCTAAACTGGGCAGGAGCACAGCTTCACAGATGATTAATCAGCCCTGCCCAGTCAGTCAGCTCCATGCACCATAGAGGCCTGAGCCTCTGACTGGGTGGGGATGATTAATCACCTGTGATACTGTGCTGCCAAGCAGCTTAGGGGCAACACTGGTCACAATCAAACTCCTGCACCCCAATCCCATGCCTTGGGTCACAACTGCTTCCTTTACCCAATCCCAGTGGCTCCCAACCCAAAAAAGGTTCCCCACCGCTACCATAAATAAAGACAGTGTTGAAACCTTTTGGGTTGGACATAATAATTAACTTTATTTAAAAATGAAGCCTGGCTAACAAGTCCCCAATTGGGGCCCAGCACCCCATCTGACTGCAGCATTATAACACTCATACACCCACACACCCACCCTGAGCCCCTCAGACTCCCACATCCCCAGTCCTCTGCCATAACACTCCTATGCCACACACATAACCCAGTCCTGTGCCCTGTGTCCATCATACACCCAAGCCCCCTGTCCTGAGCCCCTGATGCATCCCAACCCAGAGCACCCCTACTTTCCCAGCCCCCTGGCATAACACTCCTGCACCCCCGAACCATGTGTCCTGAGCCCCTCAAACATCCCAAATCAGATTCCTGCACATCACCAACTCCCTGCCATAAGATTGACAGAAAACAGCCTGAATGTGTGCATGAAGCTAGATTTCACCAGTTATGATGTAAACTTCAAAGAAATGCACAAAAAGATGCAGCAGCAGATGTCCCATTAAATAAAGTCTGTATGTTTCATTTATGTTATTACTAATCATTATGTCAATTATCAATAATATTAAGTTGTATATTTTTCAGTCATGCAAATGGGCATTCTTATTCGGCTCTTTGTTGACCACTTGTTCTGAATTTTGATGTAGTTTGGCTCTTTGGATTGAAAAGGTTGCCAACCCCTAGTCTGGAAGTACTCTTAAAGGCCTATACTCTCAGGGTATGTCTACACTACAGCGTTGTTTCGAAATATCTTATTTAGAAATAGTTAATTCAAAATAAGTTATTTCAAAATAACGTGTCTACACACAAAACGCATTTTGAAATAGCATTTTGCTATTTCAAAATAACGCGTCCACACTGAGTGGACGCTGAATCTCATTTAAGGCTGGCCAGTCTGGCAGGGTATCAGGTCAGGAGTTACTTTGTGTAGCTGCTGCCTGAGGCTATCTGAGGCCTGTGCTTAAAGGGACCCTCCTGGACAGCCGGTTCTCAGCTTTCCCTGCTTGCTTGCCTACCTCAATGAGCGACAGCAAAGCATTTTGTCTCTGAGTGCTCTGGTTGCCCTCACTCAGGACACCACAGCACTCTGCAACATGGAGCCAGAGCTGCCCCTGAGCACTCTGGTGCTTCTCATGGATGTGTTGCTGCAAGCTTGGCTGCACTTTCCTCAGGCTGCCATTTGGGAGGTCTATCAAGGGGCTGTCAGTATCCAGCAGGCCCTGAGGGAGAGCTTCCACCCTGAGAAGCACTAAGAGCCTCCCTGGTCTGCCCCACTGGGGGTTTGTGCCTCATTCCTCCCTCATGTTCTTCCACTTACCCCTCTTAGCCCCCCTTCCTGATGTCAAATAAAATAAATGTATTTTCATGACCACAAACTTTCTTTATTTAACAAAACGGGGTGGGGGGGGAAATGAAACTCTGGTGAGACTGGGGAAAGGAGGCGGGAGAGGGGAGAAGAAAGGGTGGGAGAGGGGAAGGGGAAACCTGGGAGGGAGCTGGAAGGCGGAAGCAAGGGGAAGAAGGGGGAGGGGAAGCTCAGGGCTCAGGATTGTTGGTCTAGCTGGACCAACTTGATTTTCATGTGAACCTGCTCCTGGGTTCACATGTGGCCTTTGGTAGCCAGGCTGCCAGCTATCCTGCCATAGACAGCCGCGTTACTTCATCTAGTGCAGAGATCATAGGCATTGGGGGCATCCCCCCCAAACCTGAATAAGGTCCATGATCTCCACCCTGGACCACGAAGGAACCCGCCTTCTCCAGGCCCTGGCAGGCTCCTGGGAGCTGGCAGACTGCTCCTGGGGGGTAGTGGAAGGCTGGCTGCCAGTCGCTTGCTGGCTCATGTTTTGGGGCCACTGGGTCAGTGGCAGTGACTGCTGGCTCTGGGCTGGCAGGCTTGGAGCTGGCACAGGCACTGTGGCCAGAGTCAACCCCTTTAAGGGCTCTGGGGAGGGGCGAGGGAGAGGAGCGTTCTTGTTTGAGGCTGGAGTGGCCACCAGGGCACCCTGGGAAGGCTGGAGGCCCCCTATTTCAAAATAAGTGTCTACACAGCACTTATTTTGAAATAGCTATTTCGAATTTGGCATTATTCCTCATGGAATGAGGTTTTCCAAATTCAAAATAAGTGCTCCACTATTTCAAATTAATTTTGAAATAGCGATTTGGCTGTGTAGACGCTAGTAAAGTTATTTTGAAATAACGGCTGTTATTTCAAAATAACTTTGCTGTGTAGACATACCCTCACATAGCAACATTCACACATAGTGCTTTCTGTCATTTTGACATAGCCACATTCATTCACACCTTCCTCACCTCTTGGCTGGATCACAGCACTGCTCTTAAACCCAGGAATGAAGCCTTCAATGCTTAGGAAACACCAACTAGTCTGGAATGCTACAGTGCCTCTCCATAGTAAAGCAGACTACCACGAGCACATCCAATATGTCCTCGCCTCCCTAGAGCAGCTTCCCACTGAATATCAAATCAAATTCAAAGTCTTGAGTCTTATCTTCAAAACACTCCATGGCCTGGACCCAGGGTATCTAAAATATGAACTAAAGTGCCAGGATGAAGACCCTGCTAGACAACTATGCTCTTTTTGCACACTGGAACTCTCAAAAATGAGAGTAAAGTACATCTGTGTGAGAGACAGAACTCAGTCCAAGGGTGTAGAATGACATCTCCTCCCCAGGAACAAAGGACCATCCTAAATCTCAGCACGTTCTGCCCCAATTGCAAGATACATTTGGTTGACTTTGTCTTCTCTGACTCTTAGGGTACGTCTACACTACAGCGCTAGTTCGAACTAACTTAGTTCGAATTAGTTAATTCGAACTAAGCTAGTTCGAACTAACGCATCTAGAACTAAAAACTAGTTCGAACTAGCGTTTTGCTAGTTCGAACTAGTAAGTCCACATTGAGTGGACTCTGAACAGGGCTTAAGGATGGCCGGAAGCAGTGCCGGCAGGGCATAAAAGGAGGACTTAGAGCATGGAGATACTGTCTCAGGCTAGCCGAGGGCTGCGCTTAAAGGGTCCCGACCCCCACCCCGGACACACAGTTCTAAGGGGTGCCCCGCTTGCAAAGAAGTTCTGGCTTGGAGTGCCCTGAGTGCCCACACTGGGCACATCACACCACTCGGCCATCAGCCCGGCTGCACTTGCCGCAGGCTGCCATCTGGGGAGAGGGCGTAATTGGGGGGCTGCAGGAGAGCTTCCACCCCCAGAAGCCCGCAGAGCCAGCCCAGTCCTCCCCATCGGGGGCTCGTACCCCATTCCTCCCTCACCTCCTTCCACTTACCCTTCCCTAGCCCCCCTTCTTATTGATGTACAAAATAAAGATAACGTTTCTTCCAACATTGACTCTGTCTTTATTGAAAAAAACTGGGGGAGACTGGGAAAAGGAGGTGGGAGAGGGGAAGAGAAAGGCTGGGAGAGGGGAGGGCAACTAACATGATCAGGGGTTGGGAACAGGTCCCAGATGAAGAGAGGCTACAGAGACTGGGACTGTTCAGCTTAGAAAAGAGGAGACGGAGGGGGGACAGGATAGAGGTCTCTAAAAGCAGGGGTTGGGTGGAGAGGGTGCATTCAGAAAAGTTCTTCCTGAGTTCCCATAAAGAAGGACTAGAGGACACCAAAGGAAAGGAATGGGTAGCAGGCTTGAAACTAGTAAGAGAAAGTTGTTGTTCTTGCCAAAGCAAATAGTTAACCTGTGGAACTCCTTGCTGCAGGAGGCTGTGAAGGCTAGAACTAGAACAGAGTTTAAAGGGAAGTGAGATCAAGTGATGGAGGTTGGGTCCATGGAGTCCTATTAGCCAGAGGGTAGGAGTGGTGTCCCTGCCCAAAGTTTGTGGAAGGCTGGAGAGGGATGGCACGAGACAAATGGCTTGGTCATTGTCTTCGGTCCATCCCCTCCAGGGTCCCTAGGGTTGGCCGCTGTTGGCAGACAGGCTACTGGGCTAGATGGACCTTTGGTCTGACCCAGTACGGCCATTGTAAGCTCAGGGCTCAGTGTCGGGGGTCTCAGTGGACCCCCTTGATTTTCATGCACACCTGGTCCTGGGTGGCCAGGCTGGCAGCTCTCCTGCCCTAGACGGCCACTTTCCTGTGCCTAGTGCGGAGATCGTGGACGAGGTCCACGATGTCCGCACTAGCCCAGGAAGGTGCCCGCCTCTTGCGGTCCAGGGCAAGCTCCCGGGAGCCGCCAGCCTGGTCCCGGCAAGAGGGGGTGGGCTGGGGGACATCGGGTGGGTGGCTCTGTGCCGTGCCAGGTGCAGGGTCTGCTAGCTGGGTGCTGGCAGGCTTGCACCTGGCACGGGCACCGTAGCCAGCCCGTGCCCCTTTAAGGGGTCCGGGGCCGGGAGGGGGGCATAGAGTTTCCCTGGTGTTGGCCAGAGTGGCCACCAGGGAAACCTGGGGAGGGCTAGCCTCCCACTAGTTCGAACTAAAGGGCTACACAGCCCTTAGTTCGAACTAGCTAGTTCGAACTAGGCGTTAGTCCTCGTAAAATGAGGTTTACCTAGTTCGAACTAAGCGCTCCGCTAGTTCGATTCAAATTCGAACTAGCGGAGCGCTAGTGTAGCGCATAGGAAAGTTAGTTCGAACTAACGTCCGTTAGTTCGAACTAACTTTCTAGTGTAGACATACCCTTATAGAGCAATAAGTATGTTTTAAAACCAGCCCCCCTGCCAAAACAAGACCCTTTACGTAGATGCTTCTTCCTCTGGGGAGTGGATAAGAGATCAAAGAACACATAACCAATGTATTGTCATGTTGTCTAATGCATTACAGGAAGATCTTAAGAAACCACCACAATGAGTGCAGTACAAGGACTATGTAGAGTAGAACTATCAGCATTCAAGCATCTTTTCCCTATGCCATCATTGCAAGGTCTGTGCGGGTATGTCTACACTAGCCAACCTAGTTCGAACTAGGGTGGCTACTGTAGTCATTCGAACTTGCAAATGGAGCCTGGGATTAAAATATTCTGGGCTTTATTTGCATGTTCCCGGGCGCCGCCATTTTTAAATGCCTGGTAGTTCGGACTCCCTACCCGTGGCTACACGCGGCACGGGCTAGGTAGTTTGAACTAAAGCCCCTAATTTGGACTACTGTTACTCCGTTATGCCTCCGACGGTAGTCCGAATTAGGGGCTTTAGTTCGAACTACCTAGTCCGTGCTGTGTGTAGCCGCGGTCAGGGAGTCCGAACTACCGGGTATTTAAAAATGGCAGCACCTGGGAACATGCAAATAAAGCCTGGGATATTTTAATCCCGGGCTCCATTTGCAAGTTCGAATGACTACAGTAGTCACCCTAGTTTGAACTAGGGTGGCTAGTGTAGACATACCCTGGGCTCTGAGTAAAAATGGAATCGAGGTTCTAACCTATAACCCCAACCAGGAAAGGTATCCCAGGATTAAAGCCCCTTCAATGCCAGGTCAGAGATTTTTCTGGGTATACCCATACAGCAAAACACCTCCAACATGGCAGCGAGTCTCAGAGCCCAGGCCATTCAACTTAGGGTTCATGCTACAGGATCTGAGACCCAATGAGGGGGAAGTTCTCAGAGCCTGGCCTCCAGACCAAGCCCAAACATCAAGATGGCTATTTTGAGATCATGGCCTGAGCCCAGAAGTCAGCTGATCCCAGTTTGACACTCGCTACCACATTTGTCTGACTGGGGTTTTGCACCCAACATGTTGCTAGTGAGAAGGATGAGACTGGAGTGTCAGCTAAAACTCAGGCAAGAGCGTGGTTCCCTGTGCAGGGATATCTCCCCACCGCAGTTCTGAAACACATCTCTGGGAGCAGACTCTGTCTCTCTCTGTCTCATTACATCACCAACACCTTCTGAGCGGTGCCTAGTCAATCCTCTCCTCTGTGCCAGTATTTGTTACGGAAGTCTATGAAATCTTTGGGGACACTATTTGTATGAACGATGCTAGGCAAAGTGCCAGATAGCACAGGATTTTATCATTCCCTTGGTCTTCTACAAATTAACATTAGTAATTTCTGCTTGCAACTGAGGGGGAAAAAGCTGTTTGCTGTTTTTTATCTTGAGTGAATGAACCCTATATAAAAGAATTCCTTCCTGGTGGTTTAAGCTGAGAGCAAAATGGTAAATGACAGCTCACTTCAGAAACACACATTAAAAGACCTTCCAATAACCTACTCCTCTTTTCTTTGATTCAGAGAATAGTGCCAATAAATGCTGCATCAGTGGCCAATATTTTAAGAGTTTGGACAACAACAGAACAGCTGGTTTGCTACCTGCTTTGCAAAACCATAAGTCATATTCTCTTGAGATAATCAGCCCCATTAGTTCAGTAGGAAAGAATGTTTGGTCAAGTGAACAGTGCAACAGGTAACAAAGGCGACTTTCAGAAAAGATTACAAAGGAAGACAGGAAACCCTTTGATTAAAAAGCTGTTTGAAATGTTATCAATACCTTGATCACCTGTCGAAGGTCAAGAAAACATTTCTAATCACTCAAGCCGTGCTTTCTCAAAGGGAATTCTTTACCCAACATACAAAGTGAACCTGTTCAACAAATCAGGTCTGTAAGAAGTACATGTGACAATGCTTCTCCTGCCCCATGCCCCAAACTATCCCCTTCTTTTTAAAATGAACACAGATATTCCATGTGACCGCCAAGTTGTCAGCAGGTAGCCTTCTGCTGTATGATGTAAAAAATCATTAAAAAAGCACAAATGGAATACTATAAGCCTTGTTAACCATTTCAAGCATTATCTGGATCAGGGTTTCTCAAATGTGGTCACTATGACTGCATGCAGCTACCAGGGGATTTTCCTGCAGCCACAGGTTCCTGGATGAGTGGGGGGGAGGGGTGCAAGGCATTGCCATCAGTAGTGGTTGGGCTCTGCTTCCCTTTGGAAAGACAAAGCTGGAGCAGCAGGCAGCCAGTGGGTTCCTCACCTTCCGGGGGCAGTTGGGCCAGGTTTCAACCTTTGGATGGTGAGTGGCAGGCTCCAGACATGGCTCTGTTTTCTGGCTTCAACCTCACCATGCCTATCATCCTGGTCCCTATTGCCAACATCTCCATCCAGGGCTCCATTTGTCACCAGACTTGCTGGGAGGAAGTCCGCTGAAAAAGGTGATATTTGTATGTTAATATCACTTTTCACAAGACTTACTCTCCAGCAAGTCTAAAAAGTAACCAAATAAGAAAAGAAAAAGGGGAAAAGAGGACATGAAAAGTACCTTATTTGTGTCTGTATTCTGTTTAGGTCCAGTAAAAATGTACAGTTCTTTTTATTCATTTTTAATATTTAGTCTCCAAAAAAAATTCTACATAAATACATTACAAAGATTTGGATACGTATATGTGCATATGTATTTGTTTTTCTTACTGTTAATTAAGTATTTTAGGAAAAATAGTGAGAGCCTCGTCTAAATGGGGCTTTTTATTGGCAAAACCTCTTCTGCAAAAAGGATCGGCAGAAGATATGCAACTGAGATTGCCATTCGCATATCTTCTGCCAAAAAAAAAGGCGCAGTCTAGTCCTAGCCTCTGAGGTGACCAAACAACATATTGTGAGAGACCCTGATCTGGATGGACAAATCATAAAGATTTAAAAGCTTTAATGCTTCTTCACGTTTACTTTCTGCTTTTAGAAATAGCAGAAATTCCATGTAAATTGGGTGAAGATTGGAACATCCCAACAGACCCTTTATTAGACAAAACTAACAAGAATCAAACATGAAGAGTAGGGATAGAATTGTAGTGTGTCAGCTTTGTGCCCCTGTTGGTTTGCACAGCTGGAGACATATATTTAACTGATTAAAAATATTCATCTCGCTGAGGAGCTTAGCCCTAACTCAACAACTGATTTCTTATATCATTTCTACAACATTAAAATAAGGCAATTGTGTTGAGAAGTCCATATTCTGTGCCTCCACTGCCTATATCAGAAACTTTCACAATACGCAGAAATTTGGCCCCAGATGGAATTATCCTGATTCAGGCCCTGTCCTGTGCTGAGTCAGCCCTCAAGCATGCAGCAGTAACCTATCACTGACACACAGATGACCCCAGGCTCAGGTATTTCCACAACCCCAGCAGAGGTGCAAATCAGTCTGAAGAACCCTCCTGCACCTCACAGTACAGTACGGCTTGCTTGAGCGTGTCCCACTCTTGTCTTTGCCGTGCACTAGCCTCCTCAATGACTGGATCCCACTAGGTGTCTGCCTCCTGAGCCCCGTTTTATACTGTAGCTTCAACCAGTTTGCACAGTACTGAAGTTAGACTTACTGGCCTCTATTCACCAGGATCCCTCTACAACCCTTTTTAAAAACTGGTGTCACATAAGCAATCTTTCAGTCACTGGGTACAGAAGCTGATTAAAGGATAGGTTACAAAACAATCAGTAGTTCCACAATTTCACATTTGAGTTCTTTCAGAACTCTTGGGTGAATGCCATCGGGTCTTAGAGATGTACCATTATTTAGTTTATCAATTTGTTTCAAAATCTGCTCTCATGATACCTCAATGTGGGATAGTTCCTCAGATTTGCCACTGTAGGGGTAAACTGAGGCAATCCATGGTATTCTGCTAAGAATCGCTATTAAAATCCTAACTTTAAGGTAAGGCCTGGGAACGCACAGAACAAACAGCTAACGTGACCCTGGTCGCCCTGGCAACCACATTCCAAAAGGGCCTCACTCCCATAAGATCCTGGCTGGTACCAAAAAACGAAGTTACTCACCTTGGTGCAGTAACTGTCATTCTTCGAGATGGTCCCCGGGGGTGCTCCATCATAAGTACTGGGCTTGCCCTGGCGCCACAGAATGGAGACTTTTGAGTAGCAGTACTCAGCTGGACTGTGCATGCGCGGCAACATCCCACAGCGTTCGTGCTCTTTTCCGTGCTTGTGCGGTCCGGCCCCTGCCAGTTCTTCGAGACCACCTCGGAATCTGTTAATAGGAAACAAAAAGGATGAGACAGACCCGAAGCGGAGAGGAGGGCGGATAGTGGAGCACCCATGGGGATCATCTCGAAGAACGACAGTTACTGCACCAAGGTGAGTAACTTTGCTTTCTTCTTTGAGTGGAGTCCCCATGGGTGCTCCACTGTGGGGGTATGTCTACACTACCCTCCTAGTTCGAACTAGGAGGGTAATGTAGGCATACCGCACTTGCAAATGAAGCCCGGGATTTGAATTTCCTGGGCTTCATTTGCATAAGCGGGGAGCCGCCATTTTTAAATCCCTGCTGCTTCGAACCCCGTGCAGCGCGGCTACACGGGGCTCAAACTAGGTAGTTCGGACTAGGTTCCTATTCCGAACTACCGTTACTCCTCGTGAAATGAGGTGTACCGGTAGTTCGGAATAGGCACCCTAGTCCGAACTACCTAGTTCGAGCCCCGTGTAGCCGCGCTGCACGGGGTTCGAAGCAGCGGGGATTTAAAAATGGCGGCTCCCCGCTTATGCAAATGAAGCCCGGGAAATTCAAATCCCGGGCTTCATTTGCAAGTGCGGTATGCCTACATTACCCCGCTAGTTCGAACTAGCGGGGTACTGTAGACATACCCTAGGTGACTAAGCAGCAGTGCCCTCATGAGTCGGAAGGTGGTATACGGAGTCCCTGTTTGTCTGCTGACGAGAGCACCGCTGATGCCACCACAGCGTCTGACAGCCATTTTTGCTGGATAGCGTAGTGTTTGACAAAGGCGTTGTGTGAAGACCACGTGGCTGCTCTGCAAATGTCTTTTAGAGAAACGCCTTTAAGAAAGGTTGTTGACGCTGCTACAGCTCATGTGGAATGCGCTCAGGGCTGTGTTGGGAGTGGCAGCCCCTTAGAAGCGTAAGACTGTATTATACATGAGGTTATAAATTTAGAAATACGCTTGGAAGATAACGGTTGTCCCTTCGTTCTGTTGGCAAGAGAGACAATTAGCCAGTCAATCTTTCTAAGACATTTCGTACAGTCTATATAAAAAGCAAGAGTTCTACGACTGTCCAGTGTGTGGAGGGACATTTCACATGGCGAAGAGTGAGGTTTTGGGTAAAAAGATGGTAAAATGATGGGCTCGTTGATATGGAAGGATGAAGAGACTTTTGGTATAAATGCTGGGTGAGGTCTTAGGACTACTCCATCTTTGTTAAAGATGGTGTATGGTGGTATATGCCATTAGTGCTGACAGCTCGCTAACTCTGCGTGCTGTTGTAATTGCAAGGAGGAAAGTGAGTGTTATGGTTAACATACATAAAGGTATGGTAGCTAATGGTTCAAATGGAGGTGTTGTTAAGACACTCAAAACAATGTCCAAGTTCCATGCTGGAAGAACAGGTTTGCAGGGGGGACTTACATTCGATAGTCCTTTCATGAATCTCTTGGTAATCGGGTGGGCAAAAAGGGAGGTCCCCTCAATAGGCTGTCTAAAGGCCGAAATCGCCGCTAGATGAACTCTAAGAGACGGTAATGCTAAGCTTGTGTCTTTTAGATGTAAGAGGTAATTGAGAACTCACTGAAGTGGAGCAGAGTAAGGGAGCAGTTGTTGGGTGGTGCACCAGGAGGCAAATCTGCACCATTTTGAGAGTTAAGTCTTCCTCGTTGTCTACCATTTACTGTGGATGAGTATGTCTTGAACCTGAGTAGAGTAGAGGGATTCGGCAGGATTCAACCAACTAGGAGCCATGCCGTGAGTCATAAAGTGTGTATTTGTGGATGTCATAGTGTCCTTCGATTCTGTGTGAGAGGGTTTGGAAGGGTTGGCAACTGATATGGTCTGCAAGGTGACATGCGCCGTAGGAAGGGGAACCAGTGTTGACGAGCCCATGCTGGTGCTATTAATATGACTGTGATGCCCGTGTTATGCCATGGCGAATGCACCAGTTCCAAAAGTGAATCGCTTCCGTACAGAGGGAGTGGGAGCGAGCTCCACCTTAGCAGTTCATGTAATACACTGAGGATTGTCCGTGAGGATTCTCACGGTGGTATTGCAGATGTGATTCAGGAAAGATTTGCATGCACTGAAGATTGCGTGGAGCGCCAAGAAGTTTATATGGAGCCTTGTCTCGGAATGTGACCAGCGGCCTTGGATTGAAATATCACCCATTTGTGCTCCCCAGCCCAGAAGGGAGGCGACTGTAGATATGTGATGAGATGGTTGTTGTGCATAAAAGGGCATGCCAGTAAGAAGGTTTGCATGGTTCATCCACTACTGGAGAGATTAGATAACAGAAGGTGGAACGATTACTGAACTCTGAAGGTCACGTTTCGCGTGATTGTAGTGAAGGCTGCGAAGGTATAATCTTGCGTAGTGGATGACATAAGTTGTGGCCGCCATGTGGCTCATGAGCTTTAAGGCGGTTAGTATCTGGATAGATGGACTGCCTCGGACAACTGCTATGAGGTCCTGGATGGCTTGGAATCTCTAAACAGGTAAGTATGCTCTTTCCGTGGTGGCATCTAGGTGTGCACTGATGAATTCTAACTGCTGAGTCGGTTGAAAAACGGACTTTTGGTTGTTTATGAGCAGCCCGAGGGTGCGAAAGGTTCATATGGTGATTTTGAGCATGTCAAGAACATCGGAATGGGAACAACCTTTCAGGAGGCAATCGTTTAAATAGGGAAATATGATAACCCCTTGCTGACAAAGGTGTGCCGCTACAACCGTCAGGATTTTTGAGACTATCCTGAGAGTGGTGGAAAGGCCAAAGGGAAGGACTCTGTAGGGAAAATGGCTTGCTCTGACTATGAATCGTAAGAATCACTTGTGCGCAGAGTGGATTGTGACATGAAAATACGCATCCTGGAGGTCTAGAGCCGCACACACAAACCAGTCACATTGGTCCAACGCAGGTATTATCGAAGCAAGGGTCACCATTTTGAAACTTTTCCACAAGAACTTGTTCACAGGTCTAATATCAATCTCCATCCGCCTGACTTCTTCTGAGTGAGGAAATAATAGGAATAGAATCCCCTGCCTATGAACTGTGCTGGAACTGGTTCTATTGCACCAATGGAGAGGAGGTAATCGACTTCAGAGCATAGCAGGGTTTCGTGAGATGGGTCTCTGAAGGGGTGTGAAGTGGGGAGAATGGCGAGGAAGGATATGGAGTATCCTGATTGGATTATTTCTAATACCCATCTGTCTGTGGTAATTGAGCCCCATTGGTCATAAAAGGGCCTCAGGCGGTGATGGTATTGGTTACTGTGGTGACTTATGTCGGTATCTGTGTTCATTTTGCGTACCCTCGACCGAGGCAGCAAACCTGCTGTTTGGTATTCATTGGGGTCTGGTTGCGATTTCCCTGGTTTCGACGCCTCTGTGGTCTTTGTCTATTCCGTTGATGATCTAGAGTCCTCTGCTGATTCTGTCACTGGTGTCAGACGTAAGGGTAGTCATAATGTCTCTGGTATGGAGCGTAACGTTTGCGCCTATAGGGAGAGGTATACATCCCCAGCGTGCGTAGCGTTCTCTGCGAGTCTTTGGAGGAATGTAGTATACTGTCAGTTTTTTCTGAAAACAACTTATCTCTATCGAAGGGCAAATCTTCTACTTTAGTCTGGAGTTTCTTGGGGACTGCGGCCGATTGGAGGTAAGATGCTCATTGCATCACTATCGCTGTGGTGGTGGATCTCGCTGCTGTGTCCGCTACATCCATGGCTATTTGTAGTGCGGGTCTGGCTGATGTGCAGCCTTCTTGGACCACAGATTTAAGTATAGGCTGCTTTGCTTCCGGCAGATGATCCAGTAGGGGTGTAAGTTTTGTAAAACTGTCAAAAATGTGGTTGGAAAGGTGTGCTATGTAGTTTGCTATGAAGAACACGAGTGTCGCGGATGTATAGACCTTTCTACCTAGTAAGTCTAATCATTTTGTGTCCTTGTCGGAAGTGTTTCTGTCTTGAGGGATTTTTGATCTCTGATGTGCTGCATCCACCACCAGAGAATTCAGTTGGGGATGGGTAAAAAGGAATTCCATCCCCTTAGGTGGCACAAAATATTTTCTGTCTGTTTTTACTAGTTGGTGGAGAAGAAGCCGGGGTTTGCCATATTTCTTCAGCAATTTCAAGGATAGCAACATCAAGTGGTATGGCTATCCTTGCTCTATGTTGAGGCTGAAGGTTTTTTAGGAGGCGATGTTGCTTCTCCTTTATTTCAACTGATTGTATTTCTTGGCTTATGGCTAGTCTCTTAAAGAGCTCCTGGAACTAATGAAGGTCGTCAGGTGGGGTGATGTCTCCCAGGATTACAGCCTCGTCCAGTGATGAGGAGGATTGGTGCATGCAGGAAGTCTCTTGTGGTCGTTCCTCTGTCGTGGAGAACTGTGTATCGTCCTGTTCTGACAACTGACATAGAGGAGACACAGGTTGGCCCACTGGAGTCGGATGGGCTAGAGTTGGCGGTTGCCTGGTCGACGTGCAGTCACAGCATGACCTTCCTCAAGACCTAGGACGGTAGTAATACGAGTGTTGGCTAGGCGAGTATCGATAGTAGTAGTCGTCATGATGATAAAGTCTTTCAAGGGCGACCGTCGATCAAAGTAGGTGTGTCGAGATTGTTTCCAATGCGATGAGCAAATTGAGCGGGGTAAGTGAGAACAAATATACGAAGCTCTAGATGATGTTGGGGAAAGAGAATGATGACTACGGTGCCAATGATAATGGTGAGTGGTGTCAGCCAGAAATGGTGACGGTAACCTTTGCCTTGGAGATCTTGGTGATCGGTGCCGATGCTAATCATGTAGCATGGGGGACCTCGGTGCCAGTGGCAATGGCGCTGGTGCCAGTGAAAAAAATCAATGATTGAGAGCGTGAGTGGCTTCTGCTTTGATATGGACTCGGAGTGGTGCCGAGTGTCTTGGTGCCAGGCGCATTGGTGCCGGGCGAATGTAGCATCGGTGCCAGGGGAATTGTGGCAGACGCGGTCGGTGCCATATCCCGCGTTGCAGGCGCAGTCAGTGCTGTTGGTGAGTTGGGTACCACCGGCACCGATGACGCTCTCAGGGCACATTCCCTCGGTTCCAAGGACGCGGCCGGTGCCAACGTGGACCTGGGTGCCGGTGTCAGTTTAGGCAGTTTCTTGGTCTCTGGAACTGTCGGAGCTTTGGGGCACGGTTTTGAAGTACCAGACATCCCCAGCTTATCTCCCGAGCTAACTCTGCTCTGTGTTGTAACTGGCAGAGATCTTGTAGGCGATGCCCTGTGCTTCTTATGGGATGCCATGGTAGGGGAAGAAGCCCTACATTTTTGAGGCTGAGTGGAGGAGGCCGCACTATCAGAAGAGGCTGGTTGAAGCACCTTGTCAAACAAAATCATGCGGAGCCTCATCTCTCTGTCCCACCTGGCCCTCGCAGCCAGTTTTAAACTATGTAGGCATTTCTGTGGGACATGGGCTTCTCCCAGGCAGCGAATGCAACAGGAGTGGCCATCTGAGGCAGGCGTTGCCTAACGACATGTGTCGTATTTCTTAAACCCTAAGGGAGACGGCATAATATAACTGGAGGGAAAGTATAGCGGGACTATAACTGGGTTATGAACAAGGGAGGAAAAAAAGGTTTTTTCGGTTGGAGATTAACAGGAAGGTATTTAGGAGAAAAGTGAGGAGCATGAACTAGGAATGGAATGGGCTCACGCAAATAGGAGAGAAGAACACAGGAGAGCAGTTCACTCTGTCTGCAGCCCCGAGGTGGTCGAGAGGAACTGGCCGGACTGCACGAGCACAGAAAAGAGCGCGAACGCCCCGGGATGTCGCAGTGCATGCACGGTCCAGCTGAGTACTGCTACACAAAAATCTCCATTCTGCAGTACAAGGTCAAGCCCAGCACCTATGGTGGAGCACCCATGGGGACTCCACTCAAAGAAGAACAAACTTTATGGAAGTCGTTCTTACTGTCTCCTTTAATCCTAGATAAGCCTGAGACCCAAGGACTACGCCAATGCGAGGTGGTATCATCTCGCAGTAGACGCATCATAATTTCAACAGACAAATTTGCCATTAAAATGCTTGTCTTATTTATGTTGGCTTATTTAGCTTGTTAGGAATAATTACCTCTATTATTAATAAGATGTTTAATTGGCGGTGGGTGGAGATGCTGTGTAACCTTTGTAGATTATTGGCTTATGTGCTCATTACGTCTTGCCGGCAGGACTTATGAAATTGCTTCCACTCCGCCCACCTGCTGCCTATATAATTCATTGTAATGTTTTGATTAATTAGTGCTCTCCGTGTTAACCCCTGGTCGGTACTCCACCAGCGCTGGTGTACAATAAATCCTCAGCTTGTTTTCCTACAGCCACGTAAAAAGAATGGCTCAGGTTTGGGAATCTCCCTCATGTCCTCAGCCGCGAGGCCCGATGCAGGGAATTCATTTTGTTTCTCTGTAATGGCAAAATTTTATCAATAGCTACAAACATGGCAGTGGGTCATTTCTGTTCCCCTCATAATTAACTAATGGGACAGAAAATTATGACTTAGACAAATTGGAGGATTGGGCCACTAGAAATCTGATGAGGTTCAACAAGGACAAGTGCAGAGTCCTGCACTTGGGACGGAAGAATCCCAAACATTGTTACAGGCTGGGGACCAACCAGCTAAGTAGTAGTTCTGCAGAAAAGGACGTGCGGGTTACAGTGGATGAGAAGCTGGAGATGAGTCAACAGTGTGCCCTTGTAGCCAAGAAGGTGAATGGAGTATTAGGTTGCATTAAAAGGAGCATTGGCAGCAGATCCAGAGATGTCATTATTCCCCTTTATTCAGCTCTGGTGAGGCTACATCTAGAGCAGTGTGTCCAGTTCTGGACCCCCCACTATAAAAAGGATGTGGACGCATTGGGGAGGGTCCAGCGGAGGGCAATCAAAATGATTAGGGGGCTGGAGGATATGACCTATGAGGAGAAGCTGAGGGAGTTGGGTCCGTTTAGTCTGCAGAAGAGAAGAGTGAGGGGGGATTTGATAGCAGCCTTCAACTTCCTGAAGGGAGTTTCCAAAGAGGATGAAGAAAGGCTGTTCTCAGTAGCGATAGATGGCAGAACGAGGAGCAATAGTCTCAAGTTGTGGTGGGAGAGGTCCAGGTTGGATATTAGGAAAAACTATTTCACTTTGAGAGTGGTGAAGCACTGGAATGGGTTACCTAGGAAAGTAGTGGAGTCTCCATCCCTAGCGGTGTTTAAGTCTTGGCTTGACAAAGCCCTGGCTGGGTTGATCTAGTTGGGATTGGTCCTGCCTAGAGCAGGGAGCTGGACTTGATGGCCTTCTGAGGTCTTTTCCAGCTCTATGGTTCTATGATTCTACGAAATGCACATGATGCAACTTAGCTGTTACTCATGTTGATATAATGAATTTGCTGACAAAATGGATAAAAACAGAAACCGTGAAAAAATGTATAGGAAAAAATACCAGAAGACTCCAATATAATTGGAAGAATAGGAGAACTGTTGTGGATTAATACAAAATACTATAAAAAATACATACAAAGCACATTCTTTCTTGATTCCCAATCCTAATGTAACTTTTTAAAAAAAGAGACACATATCAGAGAACAAATGTTAGTTTTGTCCTAGAAAAAATCATAGGTTTTCCATTGGTGCCAAGGGTGTCAAAGCTAGCTTAGTCTTCTAGGTGAAGATTTGCCTGGTATGAGGAAAATCCATGGGTGATGCAGAGTGAGCATCGGATGCTCTGTGACACCCCCTCCTCAGGTGTAGGGGACATACCAGATTCATCTACACTCCCTTCATCCATCATGTAACAAAGTCTCCAGCCAAGATCGTAGCTCCTTGTGTCCATTTTACTACCGGCACAACACATTCTTACTTGGGTTTGCACCAGTGCAATTGCATTCAGTAGCTACAGTCGTGCAAAACTTTCCCGTGCAGGCAGCCCTTATACTTAAGGGGAAGGAAATATTTGTTAAATATTCATACGAAGCATAAAAAGAACTTACCACGCACAGTACCTGAGGCTGCAACTTAAGTGTGGTTGCATGTATATGCAAGTGTATATGCAAATACATGCAAATAGCATCTTTCACACTGACAGGCATGAATACAAAGATTAAGGCAAGACTACACAACACACAGGTCCCATTTAAGTCAGTTCTGCTGATATTAATACAATGCAGCATTTACCCAATTTCTACCATATGACAGCACTTTTAAAAAGCAATGACAGTCCAGGAATTTAACTACTAAAACACATATCAACAGAAGACCACCGTATTGACTACTTTTTTGTTTTGGCTCCCATCCGTGGGCCATGTGTTGAGCCCCACATAAACCCAAACCACTCCGTGGGCTGCAAACAAACAGGCCACGGGCCACATGTGGCCCATGGGCTTTGTGTTGAGTAGCCCTGCCCTAAGGAATGGCAAAGCAGAGTTCTATCTCATACCAGTGGAAATCTCAGCTAATTACAGTCAGAGCTTGGCACAAAGGGATAGACCTTAACAGAATATGTCCCTCTATTTTTAAAAAACCTTTGGGAGAACAACTTTAGCATGGTTTGAAGTTGATGAGTAAAAATGTTGTACATGTTTTAATTTTTACAGTCATTAAAAATGAAAACAATTGGGAACATTTTTGCAGCAAGCTTTGATTTAATTTGTAGAAAATGAAACAATATCATATAGGGAACTGATTTGTAGCACCCTGAAAAAGTAACCAAATTCTCTTGAATTGTGTTCTGTATTGTCTACGATGATCCCATAGGGTAATGGGATGTCAAACGCAGCCAGTCACAAAAGTGACACTGTGGAGATTAATGTCAACTTTTATCTGTCACTTTGACAAGTTCTCCTTGTGTGAACATGAAATTTTAAAGGCACAGTGTCAAAACAAAATGAAAAAGCCATAATACTCTCAATCTACTGTTCTCAGAGGGATAGAGCAAAGGAGCAGAATACAGAAAAATCAATTTAATGATCAAACACAAATATGTGCCATTCCCTGTCATTTTGCCTATTGACTTTTATCTGCATAGTCTGTTTTTGTCCCAGAAACAATCTGGCATTTAAAAGTAATAATATTAGCACTACCTTAAGTTTTTAAAAGAAATTATACTGAATCCATCCCCTGCTGGATTCAAACATGTAACTAATGCTGCAGTCAGCCTTACCATATGAATAAAGTGCAATCATACCCAACAACTCCATAGTGCTCCTTATGCACTTTTGGACCCAGTTCAGGATTGACTTTCTTCTTTCAAAAACTCTCTATGGGCTTGTTCCAGGATTTGTACAATCCCTTTCCTTCTCTGTGTATGCCTCTAGCACAGGTCTCTTCTAATGTTACTGGATATGCAAAGACTTCTCTACAGTAGCTGCTGTATGAAATGCCTTCCCAGTGCATTTCTGGCTTATTTTCATATTTAATCTGAAAACATCTCACATGCACACCTCTCCATTCCTCTCTCCTTGCACAACTGCATATTATTTTCTCCGTAACTATATTTAATCTGTGAAGCATTATGGATATAATTTCTCTAAAAGATGTTGTACTAAATAGTTTTATATTGTATTAAATAATTCTTTCCCCTTTTGTCCACTGTACTTGATTATAAAACACTGATTAATTTCTGAAGGATGCTGACTTATACTCTGTGTAAATGTAAAATGCTTCACAGACATATCATGGTCCTAATTAGGTGCACATACAATACTTGTTGAGATAGGTGTGATTCCTGCCCCAAACTCTCACCCAGTCCCAATGGAACACATTCCCTCTCCCCTCCTCGGGTTTGTAGTATGTTTTACTTTCTCCAGCTATGTCAAAGCAACTCTCTTTAGTGTAATGATTTGTGACATAGGGTATGATTTGCAAAAGCGCCTGAGGGACTCAGAAGCACAAACCCCATGTGTCCCAGACACAACAAACTCTCCTACCACTGCAGTGAATGCGCCACTACCCAGCTGCCCTTTTTGGTCTTCTACTTAGTCTTGATGCCTATGCCATTCATCTACCGTTCATAGGAGTCTGATTTCAAGAATGTAGTGGATGTGTATGCCTCCACTGTGGAGTAAGAGAGGCATGTGATACACATACCTGGAATACATTTTGTCCACAGAAAATGTTTTTTGCAGGTTGTAACTTGTGTTTCAAAGACAGGTTTAAAGAGCTGCTTGAAAACAACTTTGGGAAGAAGATAGTTTATGGCCTGTTCCAATTTGGAAGATTAAACATGAAAAATCACAATGTGATATTACTTCCAAATAAAACTACTGGAAAATGCTTTTCATTCGTGTTAATTCCTATTTTATATAATAGAAGGGGATACTAAAAGCAATCTGAGCACAAAAGAAATGTTAGGAAACAACTGCTAGCCATCATTGTCCCACTCAGGGAAGAAACCTCAAGCACATGGGTGACTTTGTTAAAAAAACTGGATGAAACTGTTAGATTTACAGAATGCAACACAGTAAGGTTACATCTACACTGCAACCCAATTTTGGGATACCAGAGGATCCTGAAATACCTATCCCGTGTCTTCACAGCAAGTCCGATATTTCAGGCTTGCTATTCCAACATCCCTGTAAACCTCATTCTACAAAGAGTAAGGGATGTTTCAGAACAGCGCTTTATTTCAAAATTTGGCTCGATCAAAATAAGCTATTTCGAAATAGCAAAGAATTTAGATACGCAATTTGTGTTGCTCAAATTGTGTATCTTATTTCAAGTTACAGAGCAGTGTAGATGCAACCTAAGTTATATGGGACTGAAGCACTACATCTGACCTTTGAAGTTAACTTGAAAATGTATTATCCATGCAATAATGATGCAGAGAGATGTTTTGATTATACCAACAGATTGTAACTTCAAATAATTATATATTGTCATATGATGAGACAAAGATCTCAGTTGAATTATTATTTGTGTTTATCCTGTGAAATTATCTGAAAATTAGATTTCTTTGAGGACGGTATGTATTTTCACAGGAAAAGCTGCACAAGCACAAAATACTTCATAATAAACAACATATTTCTCAGAATTTTAAGTTAATAAATAGGTGTGTAACTATACAATACAACATGCATGCTTAGCTTATAGAGGAAATACATTTTGGTACGTCATTGTAATCACATTATAGTAACATCAATGAAGCAAAAACACTTAAATCCTATCACCAGGGATGTTAAAATGTATGTAATTGATTAATCGTGTAACTGATGAAATTTATGAAATTTGCATTGGTTACAAGGTTACACATGGGGTGGCACCCAGCTCCTTAGGAGCTGGTGCATGCTGGGAGCCAGCTTTTGAGCTGGCTCCCTGTGCATATTGGCTCTCGCCTGCTGCCCCGCGCTGCTGCCTCTGATAGGCAGCAAGTGGCTCCTCAGGAGGCAAACCAGGAGCTGTGGGGAGCCCTTTGGCTAACCAATAAACATGAGCTTATCAGTTATACATTTAAACGGCAACACTCTTACATCCCTATCTACCACTGTTTGCTTTTTTGTCTTATTCAGAATTTGTTGCTGAAGTTTTACGAGACTTGTGTGTCAACCATGCGATAATTTACTCCTCACCAAGGTTCCTTCTAAGCTGAGTAGCCATGCAGCTACCTAATAAGCTGCCGGGACCCACTCCTGCAGCTGCAGCAGCTCCCTGCTGGGGCCGGAGGAGCACACCTCTCGCTGGCCACAGCAACTCCCTGCTGGGACAGGAGGAACAAAGCATGTTATACTGGCAAACTGTACACCTCTAGGCTCTAGTTCTGACCCAAATGAGCTCTTTTTAAATAATTTATGATCTTATTTTTCATTTTTGCACTAGATAATATACCATGTTCTCACTGTGAACTAAACCTTGCTATATAATCTATTTTACCTTCTCTAGGCAGTAAGGGGACAGAGTACAGCAACTAACAGCAACATGTGACTGGAAGTTGGTGATCTATCTTAGATAAAATAAGAATTGACCTGAGTAAGTCTTTGCCCCAGATGTAAATTAAACTCTTCCTGAAGCACAAGGGGGTGGGGAATCCTCTTCTCTTGGTATTTCTGGCCCAGCCAAAATCAGGAATTATTGCAAGGTACAACAAAAATCCCGATCCCACAAGAGTCATTTGTGGAGTAACAAGTTCTGGGTATGTTTGAACAAACCCTTGATGAAACAAACTTCTGAATTTTGGAGGTTCACATGTCACTACACATACCACATACTATAAAAGCTGGAAACATTGTATATATTATTAATCTCTATTTGTATTATTTTCCAGTTGTTGCATGTATTCTGGTAATATTGTCAGAAGAAGCATGGAAGGCAGTTGAATTTCCATGACTATTACTAGCTTGTGTATCTTGAGCTTTGGTGTAAAAGCACAGTTGTAGGGCTTATTAGCACTTGGAAAGGAAGGAGGACTAAAGCAAAACTCCAGACAGCATGCAACAGTATTCAAAATGCAAATATTTAAGACCTATTAAATGGGTAGGACTAGATCCAAGTTTTGTAAGCAGAACTCCTATTTCATATTTTACTCAGGGCTTATAAAAACTCTAACAGTTATTCTAAAAGGTTCATGGCTCCCTTCTTCACAAATAAAACAGCTTGTACTAAAAAAGCCCTCTAGTTTCCAGGTTTCATATTAATTCTAGTATGCCAAAGTGTATATCTTTATAAACATGCACTGGATGTAGCAACATACTATAGAGCTTAACAACATAGATTTCAGTAAATATAGATAGCAAAATAAACATGAGCTTACACAGGATTTCTTTTTCATTGCAATATTTGTACATCTTCACTTTATACAATTATTATTTGCACATTAAATAATAGACTCCAGCTTCCTAAAATGATCAGAAACTGTATCAGCGATTATGCTGAAGTTACATGCGAGACCATGTTAATGGCCAAACATGAACTAGGTTAAGTAAAAAGGAAAAACAAAAAACAAATAGTCTTGCAGCATCTTAGTGACTAACAAAACATGTAGATGGTATCATGAGCTTTTGTGGACAAAAGCTTCATGTTTTGTTAGACGCTAAGGTGCTGCAAGACTATTCGTTATTTTTTAAGTTTTTCCAGTTACAGACTAACTCAGCTACCCCTCTGTAGGTTAAGTAAGAAATTATCCTAGCCTTCAGCACCATCTACTGTTTCCCAAACATCTGACAACTATTTCTCAAGCTTCAGAGGGGTAGCTCAGTTAGTCTGTAACTAGAAAAACTTTAAAAAAGCAATGAATAGTCTAGCAGCACCTTAAAGACTAACAAAACATGTAGATGGTATCATGAGCTTTTGTGGGCTTGTGCCCCCGAAAGTTCATGATACCAACTATTTCTCAGTTTTGCCAAGCTTCTCTGTCTTAATCCCCCTTTCAGAACTACTTCAGGTAGCCCACCCATTCAGACACCATCAGACAACATCAGGTATGTTCAATAGCTCTTTCTAAGGTGAAATGAATGAACTACCACCTAGCTGGGGGCAGGGCACTCTGAGAGAGGGGCCCTTTCTCTAGAATTTGTTTTCCCCCAAGAAAGCCAGAGATTGAGACTCTTATGGGCAAGCAGAATGGCCCACCATTGATTTGGATTTTTCTGAAGAGTTGTGCTGAGCAGAGAGGGTTTTCTTTTAATTTCTTTAGCATTGTAGAAATGCTTAGGATTATTGGCATTGTGGAAGCATTATATAGTTCAAACAATTTAGTCATAGTGTATGTGCACCAAGAAACATGGGATAATTGCAAAAATAAATAAAAGATTTTTATACCTTAAAATTCTAGATCCCTAGCTAGTTCTTAATGTGCAATCTATGCACAACAAAGTATGCAGGATTTCTAAAGGCAATCAGTTAAGCACAAAGAGTCTTTGTCTGCATATGGGATATTGCAAAGAAATGCTCTGGAAATAAAACAATGTATGAAAGTGCCTTAAGAAATAAATTCTCAAACTTTCCACCTCTAGGTCTCACATTCAAATCTGATTTGGTTATTACTACCTGATGTATTAAACAGTCCATGACAAGGATTTCCTAAGTGCCTAGTGTGCCAATGTACAAATGAAGATACACTGTCACTATAACTACTATTTAGGAGTCTCAGCAGTGAGGCCAGAGGCCAAATGCACTTGCAAAGTTAAAACAGTATTTTCTTCTCGCTCTCAAGGAGTCAGAGCACCTTTCCTGAGCAATCATGGGAAATTTGCATTGCATCTCTTCTGTGAATTTACCAGGCATGCCAGTCCTTTATTATCCTTTATTTTAGAAAAAAATTACTCAGATGCATTTTCTTACACAGTATTTAGCTCAGATTAAAAGATGCAAAAGGAAATTTTAATATGAAACTTACTTGGGTCTAAAAAAAAAAATCATTCAAATCTTCCCAACTGACCTGTCACTAACAGTAATGGAACCTTTCTGGGTTAAATTAAAAGGTTTATAAATGCGAAGCAGTGTCAGTCTGTTTTGAAGCTGTATCATCAGCCACTAGCCACACTTTACTGCAGTGTTTCTTACACTTTTTAAGACTGAGGAACACCAAACAATATATTTTTTTAATGAGGAACACCAGGGATTTTTTGTTGAGGGAAAAAAAAAGGTCGGGGGGGGGGGGGAAAGGTTGGGGGGGGAAGTTATTGAGAAAAAAAGGGTTGGAGGAAAGTTTTTGAGCCAAAAAAAAAAGTTGCCTCCCCCTTTAAGGGCGGCCATTTTGAATTCTGTTGCTCTCCATGGTGTATGTATGACTGCCTCGTGGCACACCGGTGTGCCATGGAACACAGTTTAAGAAACACTGCTTTACTGGGAATGCATAGAACTACCCAAAGTAGTTGTGTTATTTAATCTAAAAGGCAAGAGAAATTAGGAGTGATAAAACTGCAGCACTTTAGTGTCTGAAAAATGTTAACAGTTCCCCCTCCCCCCGCCCCGCATTCTCTCTCATTTAAGCTAATGTCTGAAATGATTCCTTATAAGATTAGTCAGTGATCTGCAAAACCAGGTACAATCAAGCTAGTCTTACAGTTATAAACTAGCTTAATATGTGGGCACAAAAACACTATCACAATTGCCACAATTGTTTGGAGTTCAAAGTAAGTCTTTGATCTATTTTCATCCTATACATTTTTCTCCTGGAATCACATTCTATTTTTTGAAAGTTCTTGTATGTGCTTGCCATATGGCCAATGCAGGAGTCTCATGGCAGCATACTTCCTTGTCATGTAGGGGATCTAGGTACATGATTGTTGCTCAGTCTCTTTCTCACAGGCTAACAGAGACTTGCAACACTGTTGGGACAGCATACTCAGTTTCTGTGAGTATCTACTAGTGCTCTCTAGTGGCCTCCTCTCGCTTTTGCATGCAGTGCTCTAAACCAACCATAGTGGTAGAGATGTAGCCGTGTTAGTCTGGGGTAGCTGAAGCAAAATGCAGGACAATGTAACACTTTAAAGACTAACAAGATGGTTTATTAGATGATGAGCTTTCGTGGGCCAGACCCACTTCCTCAGATCAAAAAACCATGACACTGATACTTGAGGATCAGGCGTGGGGAAAACAAAGAAGGGAAAGTATAGGAGAATCTCGAGTGATACACTAGGGAGAAATCCATTTTGATCATTGGTCCATCTTCATCTATATCGTATATACGAATGGAGTAGGGGTTGGCCAAAAGGGGCCTATCGCCCTTTGTCAATATTAATGTAACCTAATTCGATTTAACATGACATTGTTTTACAAAAGATACGTAGTACTGTTCTAGTAACAGTGATTTTACTCCAGATGATTTTACTGTACATTTGATCTTAGGCTGTATTTCTACCAATGGAGATGCCGCGGAATGATTCTTGTTCCAGACCAATAGGAAAGAACAAAGGAAGATACCACATTAATCTAGTGTTGAAGAATGTAAACATCATCTCTTTAGGAAATGGAGTAGAGACAATATGGGATCTACTCACTTCTTGAAGAAAGTTTGTAATAGTGAAAATTAAAAATACAATCAAGAGTTCTGGAAAAGTTATAAATTCTCTGCTTCAGAAGCATAAATCAGTCACTAATATGACTAGGGAAATACAACCTAGATGGAGCTACTATAAGCTGGGTACATAACTGGTTCGATAACCATTCTCAGTAAGTAGTGATCAATGGTTCAGTCATACTGAAAGGAAATAACAAGTGGGATTCTGCAAGGATCAATTCTGGGACTGGTTCTGTTCAATATCTTCACCGTGGTTTGGATAATGGCATGCAGTACACTTATAAAGTTTATGGAAAATACCAAGCTGGCAGGTGTTGCAAATGCTTTAGAGGATGGGGTCATAATTAGGGATGTAAAAAGTTAGTTTAAAAGGTAACCATGTAACCGCTGAAAATCTTAGCAGTTACATGTTTACACTCACTGTGAGCGCTGCAGTATAAAGCTTAACTAAGCTTTATACTGCAGAGCACATGGCGAAGCCTCCTTGTGAGTAGGGCTACCTGGGAGGAGGCTTGCTGCTGCAGTGAAGCCACTTCCCCAGGTGCGGAGCTGTCAAGAACTGCCAGCCTTGCCCGTAGGGAGGAGGCTTCGCTGTTACAGAGAAGCTGCCTCCCTGGAAGCTGGGCTGGCGGGTGTGTTGGCTCTGCTCCCGGAGAGGCTTTGCTACAGGCCAGAGAGTTACCTGGAGGGAAGGGGAGAGCGGCAAGCCCACCACAAACAAGGGTTGCGGTGGGCCCTGTGAGGCTGGAGCAGCCCCCTGGTCCAATGTGGACAGGGAACTGCTCTACCTCCTAGGGTTAAACAGAACCAGTAAGAATTACCTGCTTATAATTAAAAATGATCTCAATAAACTGTAAAAATGGTCTGAGATAAATAGAGCGAGCCCTGGCTGGATATAAACTTTGTATCCTCATCTGTATCTGCAAAAATGAGCCGCAGATACTCACAGGTACAAAGCGGATATCCACAAAGGTAAAGGGCTTTGGATACAAGGTTTGTATCCACATCCATAACTGCAAAAATAAGCTGCAGATATCCACATCCACACATGTGAATGCCCACAGATATAAAGCAGATATCTGCAGATTTGCAGGGCTCTATAAATAGGATGAATTTCAATAAAAACAAACACAAAATACTCCATTTAAGAAGGAACAATCAATTGCACTCATACAAAATGGGCAATGACTGTCTAAAAAGAAGCACTCCAGAAAGGAATCTAGGGGATCATACTGGACCACAGGCTAAATATGCGTTAACAGCGTGACACTGTTGCAAAAAAAACCTCCCCAAAACCAAAAACCCCACATCATTCTGGGATGTATTAACAAGAGTGTGATAATCAAGACACTTCACTCCGCATTGATCAGGCCTTAACTGGAGAATTGTGTCCAGTTCTCAGCGCCACATTTCAGGAATGATGTGGACAAATTGGAGAAGGTCCAGAGAAAAGCAACAAAAAAGTTAAAGATCTAGAAAACAAGACCTATAAGGGAAGAGTAAAATAATTGAGTTTGTTTAGTCTGGAAAAGAAAAGCCTAAAAGGAAACATGATAAACTTTTAGGTGCTTGGAAACTGTGGTTACAAGGAGGAAGAAAAATTATTCTCCTTAACCTCTGACAGGACAAGAAGCAATGGACTTAAACTGCAGCAAGGGAAGTTTAGGTTGGACATAAGGAAAAGCTTCCTAAATGTCAGGGTGGTTAACCACTGGAATGAATTGCCTAGGAAGGGTGTGGACCACCCATCACTGGAAATTTTTAAGAGTAGGTTGGATAAACTCCTGTCACAGATGGCCTAGATGGTACTTGGTCTGGCCATAAGTGCAGGGGACTAGACTCGATGACCTCTCAAGGCTCCTTCTAGTTCTATTATGCTATGAAGATAGAAATAAACTGTCTGTGGGGGTAGGTTATCCCACAATTGCTTGCTGAAGGGTTTCTTATACAGGTTGGACCTCCCTGTTCCAGCACCCTTGGGACCTGACTGGTCCCAGATGAGGCATTTTGCTGGATCAGGAGAGGTCATTTCTGGGCCCACTGCTACCACCACTCCAGCCCTAGCATGGCTGCTGGTCTCCCAGACAGCTCGCCTGCTGCCACGAGCCCTGCTGTGCTGGTGCCACCAGGCTTCCCAGCCCTGCCGCCAGCCCTCCACCAGGATTCTCTGATCCTAGAATGTCTGTGGTCCTGCTGCACCACTGAAGTTGCCAGACCAGAGAATCCCAATTTAGAGAGGTTTAACCTGTACTTTCCTCGAAAGCAGCTGTTACCAGATACCATAAGAGACAGGACAAGACTGATCACTTGTCTGATCCACTATGGCAATAACTCCTGTATGCCTATTTCAGTACACTGAACAAGAGCCTATGTGATATGTGTCAGGAATACGGATGGTAGCGTATGTCTACACTACCACCCTAGTTCGAACTAGGGTGGTAGTGTAGACATACCCTAAGCGACTAGTCGACTACCCAATAAGCCCAGGCTTATTGGGTAGTTGAGTCACTACTTAACTAGTCGCTCCCCCCTTTGCTGCCTCTGTATCAGAAGCAGCAAGAGGGGAGCAGGAGCTGGTGCTGAGGGGAGCTGTCTTAAAAGCAGGTTTCCCCCAGCACCATCTCCATTGGGGGGCAGGGGAGGCAGAGGCACAGCAAGGGAAACAGTGCAAGCAGGGATTCAAGCAGTCCCCACTTGCGCTGGGTCCAACTGCTGTGCCTCAGCCTTTTAAATGTAGCAAGAGCCCTTTTGCTACATTTAAAAGGCAGAGGCACAGCCTGGATAGTGAGCACCCCCCCACACTTTATTGACCAATCGAGTAGTTGATGGAAAATCCATCGACTACTCGATTAGCTGATTAGTAGAAATTCAGGAAGAATGCTTGTCTGTTTTGATGGACTGAGGCTCTTCTCCAATTTAAAAATTTATATTTTTAGACTGCCTTCTTGTTTTTAATACTCTTGGGAGGCACTATTTACCACACTGTTAAGAAGTTACAGTATGTATATATTCGGTTCTGCCCCATAAAATGATTAAACCCTTAAAAATTTGATGAAAGTATAACGCGGTCTTCAGTTATTCCCCCAAAATGTTTGGTTTGCAAATTCAATTTTAGCATAGCTAATTTAATTGACTTTCACATTAAGCAGAATAGGTTAAACAATCACAGCTGTACTATATATTGCATGCAAATTTCTATCTGTGTGGCAACCAAAAAATTATCTTAAAATTATCAACTGCATTCAAAGAGCAGTTGGAGACAGTAAGGAGACCCCTGATACAAATTCCTATTTTATTTTATCTCATTCATTTTCCTTTCAGGGGAGTCAAAGACCAGTTAGATCCTGGTGAAAAAAAGAGATGAGTAAACACACCTCTCAAAATCCACATTTACTCCATGTCCCACAAGCCTGGGGCGTTTTCACTCTTATTAGTATAAATTATTTACGACAGAAATGTTTTATGGGGGAGCTGAACTTAGCAGTTGGTGATCCAGTGTCCTGCATGTATCCCAGAAGATTCTGCTTTCAATCAAATCACCGCATTCCCTACAGCCCACTACTTCACCTGCACCTCTCGTCAAACTACATAGACAATTTACTCCACTCATTAATCACATTCCTATGGCTATCAACTCACCCGTTTTCCTGTAGGATTCCAGGTAGTTCTCCGTTTTCTTATAGCATGAGAAGAACGCTGATGTTCTGATCATATGTCTGGTTTAACTTTTAGAATAGTTCAGATTTTATTGGATTTACAAGAGAGCGTAATAGTTCTAATACCAAAATACAGTCACCGATTAAAAAATGAAAAACAAGCCCTTGTTTATTTTCCCGGCAAAAAAAGAATCCCTCCAATCTGGGTTTCTCACAACACTGTCTGATGCCCATTTTAGCAGAATACCACTAAGCTTAGTCACCTAGGGCAAAATCTTTATTTCAGCAGCAAATTCTGCTTTACCTGATAACAGATAGCTGAGAACAAGAGTAGATCAGATGGCAGCCTAACCCATGAAGGAGATCAGCATCTAGAATTGAGATCTACCCAGCCATTGCTAGTTTCCAATTTATATTTAGACTATAGTGCTACTTTTCAAAAGAGAAAAACAGGAATGTTTTCATCTAATCCCAAATCCGCTTCAGTCACCAACTAACAAAGCACCAAGGAATGTTCTTTTTAAATGTTAGTATCTTTAATCAGAGAACATTTAGTAAGTCAGGAAAGCACCTTGCAGAATGAAAGCTAACTACCACAAGATAAAAGGGAAGTCAAAATGTTGACCATATTCCCAGCCATTTGTATTATTTTAGTTACTGACTCTTAACACTTGACATATACATTATATAAACATAATTATTATAGCGTGGCAGTGCTGGGTTGTTTTAGTGGTTCCATGGCCATATAAGCTTTGATTTATTTTCTGGGTCTGTGTTAGAGTTGCCAGGTATCTGTTATTGACTCGGACAGTCCGGTATTTTCGCCTCCTTTCTGGTAAAAAAATTCAGAAAATACTGGACACCTAAAATGTCCAGTATTTTCTGATTTTTTTTCCCGGCCAGATGGTGCTTATCTGGTTCCGCAGGGGAGCTGTTCAGCCCAGAGCAGGGAGACAAGATGGCGGATGACCACTGACAGCCTGTTAGGGCCCAAAAGCCTCCAAAGCGTTTCTTAAAGGGCCATGCTGTTTTTTAAAAACAATTTATTTGTTTATTGCTTAACAACTCTCGGGTCCTTTTTTTTTGCTCAACAACTTTGGTCTCCCTTCTTTTTTTCTCATGAGAATTTTTTCCCTGTGGTTTTTTTTTTTTTGCAGGAGGGGATTTGGGTGCTGACTATGGGAGGGTCAGGGCTGGGGCAGGAGTCTGAGGTGCAGAAATGGGTATGGGGTGGTGGCTCTGGAAGGGAGGTCAGGGCTGGAGCAGGGATTTGGGGCACTGGCCCTGGGAGGGGGAATCAGGGTTAGGGCAGCAGTGCATGAGGGGTGTTGACTATGGAAGGGGTTGGGTTTGTGGTGTGGTCTCCTGCCAGGCAACACTTACTGCTAGAGACTCCAGGTTGGTAGCACAGCGAGGCTGCCCTGGCCCCATGCTGGAGCCTTGTGCAGATACAAATGTGTACCTGCAGATACAGATATCTGCAGATAGACATGAGTATCCCCTGATCTGCAAGGCTCTCCTTCCTGGAGACACTGCGGCCAAAGGACAAGAGCCCAGCCAGGAGCCAGCTCCCCACACTGCTAACTCCTCTTGGCTGTGTGGCTGTACCACCTCCAGTGGCGCTGTATGACCCAAGAGGAGATGCAGACAGCAGCAGGGCTCAGGGCAATGGAGCCACGCAGCCAGGGGCAGTGCAGCTGCAGAGCTGAGAGAAGCTGCCGGCCCAAGGTGCTGGTTCCTAGATCCAGGCTTGTTTCCTTTGGCCACAGCCTCTCCCAGGAGCAGAGCCCTGTGGATCAGCAGATGCCAATGTCTATCCTCAGGTAGACATTTGTATCCACACAAGGCTCTACCACTGCTCCCAGAAGGGGCCAACAAGCCTCTGTGGCCTTGAGGATGTAATGTTTCCTTACATTTTTCAATCCATGTGCAGAATAAATTGAATATGAACTGAGGCATGTGTGCATGTGCCCCACCACAAAAACACATTCTGGTGGCCAGTGGTGTTCTGCTAAGCAGCTGGGTGGCACTCTAATCTCTCCTGAGTGGCAGTCAAAGCACACAGCTTATAGGGAACACTAATCACAAGTTCCTTGCAAAATCAGGGCCTAACTCTTTAATATGGTCTTCTCTCTGGGTAAGTCTCCGCAGCAGTGTATTTTTGGAATAACTGACATTATTCCAAAATAACAAAGTCCACATCTACACTACAAGCAGTTATTTCAACATAATGTCAAGCTGGAGGACTTCTTACTCTGACTCCTGTAATCCTCATTTTATGAAAAAAGGGAAGTCGGAGGAAGAGTGCTCTTTCTTGGACTTCCTGCTGTGTAGATAGTGCCAAATGCCAAAATAAGCTATGTTGACTTAAGCTATGCAATTGATGTAGCTCAAGTTGCTTAGCTTCTTTAGGCTTTAGCCCTCTTGGGTAGACGTACCTTCTCATTCAGATTTGTATTGTGAATGATTTTATATCAGAACACGAGTGAAGTTCAACTTCATACTTGCCTACCACAGAACAAATATGAGAAATTGGATAGCTCAGAGAACACCTGAAAAACTTTGAGTACTGTTTAATGCTCTTCTCAGCAGCCTCTTATTGCCAGCCACATTCCTTATATAGAACACATGTGTAATTGCTTTGCCTCTTATGGGAGTCCAGTCTGACATAAAGCATCCCAACAGGGGACAGCAGAACTAACTGTTCAAACTAGGGATGTAAGAGAGTAATGGTTTAAACAAGTAACCGATAAGCATTGATTGCTGTCCCTGCTCCCAGGGAGCCAGTGTGTAACCACTGTAATTTTAAACGGCTACACAGTTACAACAATAACTGTTTTTTAACATCCCTAGCTCATACCACTCCTCAATGAAAGGCTGCTGCAAGTGTATTCTCACCCCAAAGCTGAAATTATACATAATATACAAACCAACTCTCTGCCCGAGGTGCTCTATTTGATCAAGGAACAGTTGCTCCCCAACTCTGCCTTAACCCTACACATGCTTCTCTGCACCTTTGCACTAGTCCCACATTTGTGCGGTGACTGAGCTGTGCCAAATGCCCTTGGGTAAGTTTATACGGTAACCGGGCTGTGCCCAATGCCCTTGGAATGTTTGTGCGGTGTCTAGGCTGTGCCCAATGCCCTTGGGTAAGCTTACACAATGACTGGGCTGTGCCCAATTTCTTTGAGTATGTTTGTGCAGGGAATGGGTAGTGCCCAGTGCCCTTTGTTATGTTTGCATGATGACTGGGTTGTATCCAATGCTTTTGGGAAGCTTTATGTGGTAACTGCGGTGTGTCCAATGACCTTGGGTAGGTCTGTACAGTGACTGGGCTGTGCCCAATGCCCTTGAGTAGGTCTGTGCGGTGACTGGGGTGTGTCCAATGCTTTTGGGTAGATATGTACGGTGACGGAAGAGTGTCCAATGCTTGTGGGTAGGTCTGTGCGGTGACGGGGGGTGTCTAATAACCTTGGGGCGGTCGGGGCGGTGACGGGGGGTGTCTAATGCCCTTGGGGCGGTGACGGGGGGTGTCTAATGCCCTTGGGGCAGTGATGGGGGGGTGTCCAATGCCCTTGGGGCGGTCTGTGCGGTAACGGGGGGTGTCTAATGCCCTTGGGACGGTCTGTGCGGTGCCGGGGGGTGTCTAATGCCCTTGGGGCGGTGACCGGGGGTGTCTAATGCCCTTGGGGCGGTCTGTGCGGTGATGGGGGGTGTCTAATACCCTTGGGGCAGTCTGTGCGGTGACGGGGGGTGTCTAATGCCCTTGGGGCGGTCTGTGCGGTGACGGGGGGTGTCTAATGCCCTTGGGGCAGTGACGGGGGGTGTCTAATGCCCTTGGGGCGGTCTGTGCGGTGACGGCGGGGTGTCTAATGCCCTTGGGGCGGTGACGGGGGGTGTCTAATGCCCTTGGGGCGGTCTGTGCGGTGACGGGGGGGTGTCTAATGCCCTTGGGGCGGTGACGGGGGGGTGTCTAATGCCCTTGGGGCGGTCTGGGCGGTGACGGGGGGTGTCTAATGCCCTTGGGGCGGTGACGGGGGGTGTCTAATGCCCTTGGGGCGGTCTGGGCGGTGACGGGGGGTGTCTAATGCCCTTGGGGCGGTGATGGGGGGTGTCTAATGCCCTTGGGGCGGTCGGGGCGGTGACGGGGGGTGTCTAATGCCCTTGGGGCGGTCTGTGCGGTGATGGGGGGTGTCTAATACCCTTGGGGCAGTCTGTGCGGTGACGGGGGGTGTCTAATGCCCTTGGGGCGGTCTGTGCGGTGACGGGGGGTGTCTAATGCCCTTGGGGCAGTGACGGGGGGTGTCTAATGCCCTTGGGGCGGTCTGTGCGGTGACGGCGGGGTGTCTAATGCCCTTGGGGCGGTGACGGGGGGTGTCTAATGCCCTTGGGGCGGTGACGGGGGGTGTCTAATGCCCTTGGGGCGGTCTGTGCGGTGACGTGGGGTGTCTAATGCCCTTGGGGCGGTCTGTGCGGTGACGGGGGGGTGTCTAATGCCCTTGGGGCGGTGACGGGGGGTATCTAATGACCTTGGGGCGGTCTGTGCGGTGATGTGGGGTGTCTAATGCCCTTGGGGCGGTGACGGGGGGGTGTCTAATGCCCTTGGGGCGGTCTGTGCGGTGACGGGGGGGTGTCTAATGCCCTTGGGGCAGTGACGGGGGGTGTCTAATGCCCTTGGGGCGGTGACGGGGGGGTGTCTAATGCCCTTGGGGCGGTGACGGGGGGGTGTCTAATGCCCTTGGGGCGGTCTGGGCGGTGACGGGGGGTGTCTAATGCCCTTGGGGCGGTGACGGGGGGTGTCTAATGCCCTTGGGGCGGTCTGGGCGGTGACGGGGGGTGTCTAATGCCCTTGGGGCGGTGATGGGGGGTGTCTAATGCCCTTGGGGCGGTCGGGGCGGTGACGGGGGGTGTCTAATGCCCTTGGGGCAGTCGGGGCGGTGACGGGGGGTGTCTAATGCCCTTGGGGCGGTCTGGGCGGTGACGGGGGGTGTCTAATGCCCTTGGGGCGGTCTGGGCGGTGACGGGGGGTGTCTAATGCCCTTGGGGCGGTCTGGGCGGTGACGGGGGGTGTCTAATGCCCTTGGGGCGGTGACGGGGGGTGTCTAATGCCCTTGGGGCGGTCGGGGCGGTGACGGGGGGTGTCTAATGCCCTTGGGGCGGTGACGGGGGGTGTCTAATGCCCTTGGGGCGGTCGGGGCGGTGACGGGGGGTGTCTAATGCCCTTGGGGCGGTCTGTGCGGTGACGGCGGGGTGTCTAATGCCCTTGGGGCGGTGACGGGGGGTATCTAATGCCCTTGGGGCGGTTGGTCGGGCAGGGCGGGGCTGGCACGCGGGCCCTGCTTACCACGGCGCCCGGGCAACGGCCTGAATGTCGCGCGCTCGAGGCCGGCTCTAGGCGAGGTTGCAGCCCGGCGCCCTTAATGGAGACGGGTCAGTTCCGGCGCCGCGTGACCCGGAAGCGAATGTGCACAGGAGCGTGGGGAAGCGCTTCCGGGTGCTGCCCGTCCGAGGCCCGGCAGGGAAGTCGCGTCGGTGGTAGCGGCGGCCGGGACCCGCCATGTGAGAGGCCCCGCTGCTGCAGGTGAGGCCCTGTCCGGGCTGGAGGCGGGGGCCGGTCAGTCTCATCCCCCCTCGCCCCAGAGCCAGGCCGCTTTGCGCCGGGCCCGGCCGCTGTTGGGGGGGCGGTTCCTGGCCCGCTGGCTGCCGGCTGGGAAGGGCAGCCCGCCCGGGAGAGCACTCTGTGAAGTCACGTACAGAGCAGGGAAGCGAGGGCGAGGGCGACACCGTTCGGGAGAGTGGATGTTTTGGGTCCAAGAGCATAGGACAGAGGCGAGAGCTCGAACCACAGATTGTCAGAAATCAAAAAGTGGGAATGAGGTGAGATTACAAAGGATGATTATAAACAAATAGCAGGGACGTGAGGGCAAAATTAGAAATGTTAAGGCACAAATTGGTAACAAGAAATCATTCTACAAATACATTAGAAACAAGAGGAAGTCCAAAAACAGGATAGGGCATATTCTTAATGGGGGAGCTGGGTTATTAATAGGAACTGTGGAAATTGCAGAGATGCTTAATGATTTCTTAGTTTTGGTTTTTACTAAGTAGGTTGCTGGCGATTGAACTCTGATGTGAGGAGTGTCAATGAAAATTAGTTAGGCTCAAAGGCTAAAATAGAAAAGAACAAGTTAAAATGATTTAGACAAATTAGAGGTCTTCCAAGTCACTAGAACCTAATAAAATACATCTTAGAATACCCAGGGTGCTAATTGAGACAATATCTGACCCATTAGTTGTTATTTTTGACAAGTCATGGAAGTTAGGAGAGATTCCAGAATATTGGAAGAGGGCAAATATAGTGTTCATTTAGAAAAAGGGAAATAAGGATGAAGAATTACTGACCAGTGAGCTTAACTTCTGTACCAGAAGAGATCATGGAACAACTAATTAAGCAATCTGTTTGCAAACATCTAGAAGTTAATAAGGTGATAAGCAGTTGGCATGGATTTGTCAAGAACAAGTTGTGTCAAACCAATCTGATAGTTTTCTTTGCTAGGATAACAAGCCTTGTGGATGGGGGAAATGGTAGATGTGTTTATATCTTGACTTCAGTAAGGTTTTTGAAACAATCTTGCATGACCACATAAAAAACTAAGGAAGTACAACCTCATTGGAGTTTCTATAAGATGGATGCAAAACTGGTTGATAACTACTTTCTGGGAATGGTTTCCTAATGATTCATAATCATGCTGGAAGGCATAAATAATGGGCTTTGGCATGGATCAGTTCTAGTTCTGCTTCTGTTCAATAACTTCATGAATTATTGAGACAGCGACATAAAGAGAGTTCACCTATAAAGTTTGTGGAGAATACCAAGCTGGGAGGGGTTGCAAGTGTTTTGTTGGATAGGATTAAAATTCAAATGGTCTGGACAAACTGAAGAAATGGCCTAAATGAAATTAAATAATGACAAATGTGAAGTACTTTTTTTTTTTAGGAAAGAACAATCAGTTGCGCACACACAAAATGGGAAATGACTGCCTAGCAAGTAATATTGCAGAAGGGGATCTGGGAGTCATAGTGGACCACAAGCTAAATATGAGTCAACAATGTAACTCTTGCCAAAAAAAAAAAAAGATTAATTCTGGGATGTATTTGCAGGACTGTCTTAAGAAAGATACACAAAGTACTTCTGCTCTACTCTGCATTAATTAGGTCTCAGCTAGAATACTGTGTCTAGTTCTGGGCACTATATTTTAGGAAAGATGTAGACAAATTGCAACAGAATTGCAAGAGCAACACAAATGATTAAGAGTCCGGAAAACATGACCTGAGAGGCAAGATTGAAGAAATTGGGTTTGTTTAATCTGGAAAATGAAAGCCGTTATGTCCCTTCTCAGTCTTCTAAGCACACAAATGGTTGTTGCAAATAGGAGGGAGAAAACTATTCTTCTTAATCTCTGGGGATAAAATGTGAAGGAATTGGATTAAATTACAGCAAGGGCAGTTTAGGTTGGACACTAGGAAAAACTGCCTAACTGTCAGGGCGGCTAAGCACTGGAATAAATTGCCTATGGAGGCTATAAAAATCTCCATCATGAAGATTCTTAAGAGCAGGTTTGACAGGCACCTATCAGGGCTAATCTAGATTAGGTTTTCCCGAATTTTTTTGGCTCTGGAGCCCCTATAGGGTCCTGGAAATTTGGGGTAGCCCTTACTAGCTCTTTCTCAATGTCAGCAGCAAGTTCTTGAATGTGACATGCAACAGTATTGTTTGATAGCAGTACTGCTTCCACTTTTTTTTTTTAAACTAGAATACTCATCAGGCATATATATTGCAATATCTTTTGCACAAAGCTTGATGGAGCTTTTCTGCAATTGTATATGCTTCTCCAGTGAGTGCAATTCTGTAGTTCATGTTGTAGGATGCTTCTGTTGTGTATTCATTGTCTGATTTATCTATTTTCATCCCTGATACTTTACTATTTGAAAGTGTCAAGCTTTCACTTGAAAAAGTGCAGGTCTATATGTTCAGAATGATCTGTTTCTAAATGTCTTCATTGTTTAGCAGGCATCAGAGAACTTTTGGAAAGTACTTTGTTGCACAAGACACACTGCACGTCAGGATCATCTTTATTTCCAATGCAAGTACATCCAAAAGACAAATAATTCTCATTATACTTTCATTTCTTGTTGCCCGCTGCTAATCTGGTGGAGAAGGGTGGTTTCCTCTTCAGCAACTCTGTTTTTTTGATTTTTCAGTGACAAAAGCCTGTGATTATGTCTGTTTTCCTGTTCCGACATTTTACTTATTCGTTTCAGCCGAAGTTTATTTTTTTAGCTATTTACCCATTAGGGATGTGAAAGATTAATAGAACAGTTGGGGGTTGGAGCAGCTCCCTGCCTGTCCCAGGGATAACCAGAGCAGCTCCTGTCTGTGGTGAGGCCGCGGGCAGAGATTGCTCTGGCCAGGCAGGAGCAGTGCCTGCCTGTGGCAGGGCGGCTATTTCAGCCCAGAAGGGCTGCAGTGCCCCTGCTCTTCCCCATGCCGTCTTTAATCAGTTAACTGGTTAAATACCACGTTTAACTGGTTAACCAATTAAAGGGAATTTTACATCCCTAATGCTTTTGCAGAAGATATTTGGTAATAAGGGTAGACTACAATGTATTGCAAAACATTGAGCAAAAGTACAGCATGAAGAACACTGTACTGCAACAGGCTTTGGTCCAAAGAAAGCAGGATATAAATATCTTCTGAAATGTTTGACTTATAAAGAGCTAGGCCAGTCAATTGAATTGGGTGTTTGAAACATCTAATATATGTCATTGGGCCTGCAGCTCACATAGCTCACAACTTGCTATATGCTACTGCAGCACGCCTTAGTCAGCTGTAGGCTTAGTGTTTCATCAAGCTACACATAGCTTTATATATCCCCTACTCTCATTTTGTGTTGCAGTGTCAAGCTTATTTTTTGAATATTGCCACAATAGTTCTCAGTATAAGAAGTTTATTTATAAAAACAGTCTTCTAAAATGTTATCAAAAAACATTGCTTCATACAACTGTCATTTATATTTTCTTGTGGAGCTCTTGGAATAGAGATGTAATAGTGTCATCGACTAACGAATAAGTAAAAGCTTATAGGTTAATGCTATAGACTACACGCATTCCCCTGCACCAGTACATTTTTTAGCAGGCTGACCAGCAGCCTGTTGCAGTCCCAGCTTGCGACGGGTCCCAGACCTACCCTCCCTCCGTGACTGTGCATTTAAAGTGTATTAGAAGGTAGGCTGGCGGACAGGACAGGGGCTGCTGCCACCCCTATATCAGGTCTGCAAGTGGAGCTGTTTTTTAAACTGGCTCCCCTCATGGACCAGCTCCCACCTGGCACCCAGCACTGCTGCCTCTGATACAGAGGCAGCAGCCCGTGGAGTGGCAGGGGGCTCCTCGGGAGTGGAGCCAGATTGCACAGGCTGCTGGCTCCACCTCTGGGACTATAGAATACTCGAGTGACCAATAAGAATTCATGAGGTTACTCGACTATTCAATTAATCGATATTTAACATCCCTACTCTAATGTACACTTTGGGAAATCCTGGGTCTAGATAATGCTTGGTCCTGCCATGACTGCGGGGGCCTGGTCTAGATGACACCTCAAAGTCACTTCCAGATTTTATGATTCCATTTATACTGTACTTCATAAGCAGCACCTGTTGTATATCAAAAGGCATGAGGCTACAAGGGCAAATCCTTCTTCTGGGTACAGTTCCTGTAACCGCCTACAAACTGATTTAGAAACCTGGGATACACCAGTTAGTTTTGCTGAACTTCAACATTCTATAAAATAGATATACTATATTGTCTTTTTGTGTGTTTTTTAAATTGTAAAATCTTCTGGACATGATCTCTAATACATATAGAACAGGCAATGTGCTTGAACCTTGAGGTGGTCTGCAAAATAAATAATAAAAGTAACAAATTTTGTAAAAACAAACTTTTATAAAATTTAAAACCAATTATTTATTTCCAAATATAATTCTGATTTATTTTGTAATATTTGAACCCAAACATCGTAGTACTAAGAGTATAGAACTCTCTCTAATCAAAAGGGGAAAGGTTTTATTGACTTTCGTTGTCCAAGACGAAGGAAATACAACAAGGAAACACAGTAAATAGGGAAGAGAAAGCTACATTTTAAAAATATTTCACTTTTCATGTTTAACTTATATTTGTTTACAGTATGATTGAGTTGATTGCCTTTATGTAAACACTTATTTTTAATAGTAAACTTTGTATGCAAAAAGCAGGAAAACAGATCCCCTCTAGAAATGTTATCATGTTGAGCCAACATATATTCTCTTCTGTACATCTTTATGGGATTAGGATGTATGTTTATTGAAAGATGGTAGTTTACACTAGTCATACATTATTATCCAGCAGTGCCTTTCAAAAATTTATTTAACTTACTGTGCTGAAAAACTCGGCTTATACTCGAGTATATACGGTAGCTTTTGTTACAGAGAATAAGAATTCTTACAGCAGGATAATCATGAGACACAAGTAGTTCCTAAAACATATGTAAAGAAAAAGAGGTGATGGTGATAGCTATCTGCTTCTTCCTAAATAATAGTATTTTTCATAGTAAGATGCAAAAAAAGTGTATGACTCAATAGATGCAGTGTAGTAGAATGACCATGAGCGGCCAGTAATGTAAGGAAGGCAAAGTCAACAGTCCTGGTCTCCCAGCCACCCAGGAATGTTGGGGCCATAGCGCAGAAGCCTGGCTCCCCTGGCCATCTAGGGAGGCTGGGACTGGGACCAGGGCCAGGGTTGCAGCATGGCAGCCCTGGCCCTCTAAGTGACCAGGAAGGATTGGCTGGGGGCGGGCGGAGCTTGGCTCCAGGGGCAGGGCCTGGGTTGGAAGGTGCAGGACTGGAGCTTGCCTTCCCAAGCTGGGCCTTCACCAGCTGCCCATGAAAATGACTGTTGCCTGTTGTGCTGTTACTGAAGAGCTACACTTCAGTAGCCTTGTCATTTGCTTCTGCAAAGCAGAAAATAACTTATCCATGACCATACTGGTTTTGTGTCAATGCCATGATAGCCTGGATTGGCTGGATTCTTGCATTGGAGCTGGGCTTCTTTCTTTATCTGGTATGCCTAGAGCCCTGACATACGCATAAGGAGAATGAAGCTCCTAATAAGAGCTGATTGCATTCCTGTAAAACAAGAGCAATATTCTTAGGAAAGAGTGAAAAAAAGCAAATGAGGATTGCTCGTAAATACTAAGATTAAATTTACGGACGCCAGTATACCTGTAGCCGGCTCCTACCTCCCAAGAGAGCACTCTTAGAAGTAGATAAAAGGCAATTAACTGGCTGGGAATATCCGAGAAATAGCTTTCCTTATAATAAGAGATTTTAAAAGCTGATGTTTTTAATAATACAGTGATTTAAAAGGAAATCAGCCATTTAGCGTTCTGATTAACATTTTCTATGCACTATCGGACAAATTGATCTCAGATAATGATCATCCATGTCATCCTATGACAATTCAGTATCTGTTTATCTTCTATAGATGTTAGTGAGGTCAGTAGGAATGCTAGTTAGTTACACCACAAATGCAAGTAAGTGTAACATGATTATTTACTGCCAGTAAAGCACTCAATTTTTTTGTAGTCTTCCAACTAAATAAATAAGGTAAAGCAATTGTGTTGCTTTAATTTTTAGCCTTAAAGGAGAGAGTTTGTTCCCCAGTTATTAAATTTTGAAAGGATGACCTTTGACAGCTTCTATTTTGAATGCAAGGTCTATCTCCACCTCCAAAATTACCAGGAAAAGATTATGTAACCATGAATTATTGTTTGATTCACTTCGTTTAGTTTGTGCTTTGCATGAAGAAAGTGATGCTGTTTCTTTAGCATCTCCTAAATTAATTAATAATAATTGTCAAATTTTGCATACATGTGCTTGTCTGTAATGAGAAGAAGTAATTAGCTTGATTTTAAGCAAAGGTGTGCTAAATTTAAGGGAAGTCAGTCTCTAGGGAATAGTTTCTAATGGAGACAGTGGAAACCCCATTTTTTGGAAGCTTTTAAGAATAGATTGGACAAATATCTGTCAGGGTAAGTCTAGGTTTACTTGATCCTGTCTCAGCACAGGTGACCAGTATCAGTGGGCTAGCTGCATTAGTCTGTATCTACAACAGCAAAGACTAATAGATTATTTGGGCATAAGCTTTGATGGGCTAAAACCCACTTTGTTAGATCTGAACTTCATGTCCAAATAATCTATTAGTCTTTAAGGTATCACAGGATGTCTCGTTTTAGTGCAGGGGACTGGACTTGATGACCTCTTGAGGTTCCTTGCAGCCCTATGTTTCTTTGACTCGTTAGTGAATTGGGGCTTCTTTCCTAGATTTTTGTACAATCTCTGTTAAACATTAGAAAAAACTTTTTATGAAAGTCAGAACATTGTTCTAAGAGATAAACATGTCAACACAACAGATACTTTGAAAAAAAAATCTAAATACTGTACCTTGAAAAGTGTATTCCTGTGACTGACTGTCACAATCGAACATAAAAAATAGTAAAAAATTTCAGAGGGGGTAGCCATGTTAGTCTTTAATGTTAAAGACAACAAGTGGTCCTGTAGCACCTTCGAGACTAAACAAAATCTAGAGAATCTTGAGCTTCTGTGGGAAAAACCCGCTTTATCAGATGAATTTCCAGTCCAATTTGTTTGCCCACAAAAGTTCATGATGCTATATAAGAAAATAAGAACAACCATATTGAGTCAGACCAAAAGTCCATCTAGCCCCGTATCTTGTCTTCTGACAGTGGCCAATGCTAGATGCTCCAGAGGGAGTTAACAGAAACAGGTAATCATCAAGTGATCCCTCTCCTGTCATCTAATTCCAGACCCCGACAAACAGAGACTAGAGACATCATTCCAATACATTCTGTCTAATGAGTATTGATGGACCTAACCTTAATGAATTTAGCTAGTTCTTTTTTTGGAGCCCTGTTAAAGTCCTTGTCTTCATAAAATCCTCTGACAAGGAGTTCCACATGTTGGCTGTGTGAAGAAAAACTTCCTTTTGTTTGAGTTTTTTGTTGTATATTTTGGTTAGTCTCTAAGGTACCGTAGCACCACTTGTTAGTTAAAAATAGTAGGTTTTCTATCAAATTGCTGATGCACAAAAATTTCTGGAAGCTCAAATAGCATCTGACCACTCCACATCTGATTCAAGCTTGTGCTCTTTTAAATTTTCTACAAATCTATCCACACAGCTAAAGTTGCTTTTTTATCGTTCTTGACCACATTAGCAATTCTGTTTCTTTACTATCATGTAACAGGGCTCTCTAGGGACTTCTCTTTTTGTAACTAAACAGCTGAATTATTTGAGGCCCTTAATTACCTTCTGTTTCTTTAAAGAATTTAGTCTTGTTAGACTCTACTTTAAGCAAAAAACAAGAAACAATCAAACAAAAAATACCCCCATCACTGCATTTAAAAGATGCTGACTCAAGGGAATTTATAACATAGCGTTTAGGAAAATTCAAAGTTTGTGTCACTAAGTCTTTCAGGTACAAATAGTAACAGGTACTACTTTTTCCTTTTACAAAATGAGTGGCAGAAAAATATTGTTCATAATAAAGTTAACTAGTTCTGCCCTATTTAAGACTGACAGTCGCTTTCTGAACTATGAAATAACTTTTTTTTTTTAAACTATAACTTAAAGTGAATTTACTCTCTTAAAGGGAGTCAGTTTCCTCTTATGGAAAAGGTTTGAGGAGATGATTTGGCTGGCAGTTGGAAAACAAAATTGATTTCTCCCACTTGAGAAACTCTAGGAAATGGTGGAAATAGTTAAATAAGAAAATCAAGCAACCCTCATCAAAATAACCACTTTTTTTTACTCTTGACCCTTCTAATCACGTGCATGAGTAATCCCCATATTCTCATAAAATAACCAGCTGTACAGGATATGCTTATATATCCAACCTTCACGTGTGTACCAATGGTGTAGCAGCTTGTAATCTTGTAGAACATTTTTAAAATTGAAAGACTAAGAAAATAGAAAAGGCAGGAACAGACTGGCAGCTTTTGAGGTTCCTAAAACTCAACTAGTTTCGACTAGTCAGTAAGCCCACTTACTTTAAATATGTCAACCCACGCAAGTGTCCCTTCCTAAAAAAGCTTCAGGGGGTAGCCGAGTTAGTCTGTTACAGAAAAAAACAGCAAGCAAATGGTCTGGTAGCACTTTATAGACTAAAAAAAATGTCGATGGGATCATGAGCTTTCGTGGGCACAGCTCACTTCTTCAGATTAGGATCCTCTAATCATAACTCCAGTCATCTGAAGAAGTAGGCTGTGCCCACGAAAGCTCATGATCCCATCGACATGTTTTGTTAGTCTGTAAAGTGCTACCAGACCATTTGTTTGATGTTTTTTCCTAAAAAAGGAAAGACTTGAAGATAAGAAAGTTGAGTGAGAAAATTTAGCCTCATGATAAATTCTGCTTAGTTACATTGAAACTCGTTATATTTTCCTCTCTCTTGCAGCACAACACTAGATTTGTAATGAAATGGAGTCTGGGACAAACTCTTTTCGAGTGGAATTTCCTGATTTTTCTAGCACCATTTTACAGAAGTTGAACCAGCAGCGCCAGCAGGGACAGTTATGTGATGTTTCCATTGTAGTTCAGGGCCATCTATTCAGAGCCCATAAAGCTGTCCTTGCAGCCAGCTCACCTTACTTCTGTGATCAAGTACTTTTGAAAAATAGCAGGCGAATAGTCCTGCCTGATGTGATGAATCCAAGAGTGTTTGAGAATATCTTGCTGTCTACTTACACGGGACGGTTGGTGATGCCAGCTCCAGAAATTGTCAGTTATCTGACAGCAGCAAGCTTCCTTCAGATGTGGCATGTGGTAGACAAATGCACTGAAGTGTTAGAGGGGAACCCAACAGTTCTCTGTCAGAAGATGAATCATGGCAGTGACCATCAATCTCCAAGCAGCAGTAGCTATAATGGGCTTGTTGAAACCTTTGAGCTGGGCACTGGAGGACAGCCAGATTTCCACAAAGCGCAGGAGCTGAGGGATGGTGAAAATGAAGAAGAAAGCTCTAAAGATGAGCTGTCATCTCAGCTAACAGAACACGAGTACCTTCCTAGTAATTCTTCAACAGAACATGACAGACTCAGCACAGGAATGACAAGTCAGGATGGTGAAGAGGGAGCCAGTGACAGTGCAGAGTGTCAGTATACGAGGCCTATCTATAGCAAACCCAGCATCATGTCGCACAAGCGTTGGATCCATGTGAAACCAGAAAGATTTGAGCAGGACTGTGATGGTGTAGATGCACATATTTCTTATGATGAGCACCAGGTGTCTGAATCTATGAATGCCATTCAGACAGAACATTCGATCCAGTCTTCAGGAGTTGAAGACTTTCATGTAAGTGACAAAAAGATGGAGGCAGAATTTGATGAACAGGCTGATGAAAATAACTATGATGAGCAAGTTGATTTCTATGGCTCTTCCATGGAAGAATTTTCTGGTGAAAGGGCAGATGGAAATCTAAGTGTTCACAGACAGGATGTTATGATAGCAGCAGGGTACGGCGAGAACATTGAAATGGCTACAGGAATTAAAGAAGAAACCACTCTCTCTGGATTTTCATCTGCTGACAAACTATATCCTTGTCAATGTGGCAAAAGCTTTACACACAAGAGTCAGAGGGATCGGCACATGAGCATGCATCTGGGTCTTCGACCTTATGGTTGTGGTGTCTGTGGTAAGAAATTCAAAATGAAACATCACCTTGTCGGCCATATGAAAATTCACACAGGCATAAAACCTTACGAGTGTAATATCTGTGGGAAAAGATTTATGTGGAGGGACAGTTTTCATCGGCATGTAACTTCTTGTACTAAGTCATACCAAGCCTCCAAAGCAGAGCAGAATACTACTGAGATGAACTAAAATATAGGACTTCTTATTGTTCAGCAGAGTAAGCAAAATAAACTAATTATGCAAATATTGTCTGGTACTTGCTATTGTGAAAATTAAGTTTTTTTTTTTTTTTTTTTTAAAGTTCTAAGGATGTTTCTAATACACGTTGAACCTCTCTAATCTGACACCCTCAGGACCTGACCGGTGCTGAACCTGATAATTTGCTGAACCATGGGAGGTCAGTAATGCTAAAGTTTCCACTGCTTACTGGGCTCTTAAAAGACATTTAGAGGTAAATTCAAGCTAAATAACAGCACAGAACACTGAGAGCCAGGACTGGTGGCTGTAAACAAACTTTATGGGACTGTGGGAAACTTGGCCACACCATGATAAGTGGACATCTGGCTAACTAAAATTATGCTGAATCACTGATGTTGCTGGGCCAAAGAGTGCCAGACAAGAAGGGTTCAACCTGTACAGCTGTGAGCAGACCAAATTTTTGTCCATCTACTGTCTCCACTGCAGGTGCTTCAGCCCTGTCCAGGTGGGACCCCTTCAGAGGAGAAAGGGAAGTTCAAATCTATAAGGCTTATTTATAGAAGCCTCTGTTGAGATAGTTTTTGTTGTTGCTGTTTGTTTCACAATGGTACTCGGAGGCTCTGATGGAGGCCCCATTGTGCTAAGAGTTAAAGAAAACATAATGTAAGTTCCAGAGCAAAAACCACAACCTTAAAGCCTCAATCCTGCAAACACTTATTCCTGTGCTTGACTTTATGCATGAGTAATCTCATTGAGAAGGTGGCAATAAGGGTAATAATAGCACAAGGTTGCATAGATTAGCTATGTATAGAAATTGCAGGATTTAGGTGTTTGATTTATTTAAAACAATCAAGGATTTTAGTTCTATAGAACTTGCTGTCAGCATGGAACTGAACAGATACCACCAATTTACTTAACATGGGTTATTAAATAGTCTTCAGATGGCTATATCTCTTAATGAAAAGCACTTTGAGTTAGGCCTTTCTTTACTTTTTTTCCCCCCTCGGGCAGTGTATGTTTCTATCTACATTTCTGGGCTTAGTACTATTTTTTTTCATTTTTGTAAAAGCACTTGAATATATCATGTGTGCTGAATAAATTTAAAACCCAGTTACATTGAAACTTCATTTGTTTGTACCTTTGCAGTGCATAATGTTAAAGTCAGTCAACCTGTCTTTCAAGCTTGGCTGCCACATCAAACAAGAACTTGTAGAAGTGTGTGTAGCAAGAGGGTATTTTATCAAAATGTTTTTATTTTTTTAAGTGCACAGTTGGTGGTATTCCAGAACTCAATAAAGCCTTTAATCTATAGTTTCAGATTTTCATGGCTTTACTGACTTGGGGTTTTTTTGGGGGTTTTTTTTGTTTTTTGTTTGGTACTAAAACTTGTTTGAAAATTTGTTTTAAAACAGAAATTTAAAAGACTTCCTTCAGAAGTTGTTGTTAGTCATTGATAAACTGGCATTTAAATATTTAATCCTCTGAACAGTGGAGTCCATAACACATGTTCTTGATTGTCAACCGCTGTGACTGATCACGTTCAGAGGCAGAAGCTGGTCAGAGCTGTTTGCTCTCCAAATGAAATCCCTTGCTGACAATTGAAATTACCTTGTTTGGATCTTTTTAAATTACACAGTGGGATATGATGCTGTGTACAAGTTTTAGGTGTGTGAGCAATTTCTGGATTCTTGGTTGTGGGAAGGTGGCACTGGTGCTCCATGAGGAGGGTATATTTTAGCAGATGGAGCAGCGTTATAGTTTTGGAAGATAGTGCCAACTGTCAGGCCAGAGGGAATGCACCCATTGTAAAGGTGGAGATAAGATGTAAGATGAGGGATAAAGAAGGCAGCTCAAAATGGTTGAAAGTCTTTTCATTGCTACTCAGAAACAGTTAACCTTACAAGGTAGTTTATTACCTGGTGTAAGAATGGAGGACCCTCCTTCACACGATCAGATGAGGTGAGTCCACGTATGTGTAACCCTTTTCAAGTGCTGGTAACCTTTACCAAAATAGCTAGCCAGCACCAAGAGGCTACCAAGCCTAACTGGCCCCAAGTTGCATCCAGATTCTGTAATCTGTAGAATCATGGAACTAAAATACAAGATGACCCTTTATGTTAAAGCCACATATGTAAACAAAGAGAAACAACTAAAGAAGGAATGATCTAACAGCCCAATTAAAAAATTAACATATAACCAAACTGTATCCTGAACATAAATGTCTGACACAAAGGTGAGATTCATTACTTGATGGGCTGCTATTACTACAACTTTTTGGTATATTACTTAAATGGATTTTTTTAAAGGCTCTCAAATTTTATTCTACCAATTCTCAGATATTTTTCATATAGAATGTGGAGTACAGAACATGAGTCCATTGCTGGCAACGGACATATAAATTATGAGCATTAAGGAGTTCCTGTTCTTAGCACTTACTTGAACTCTACATTAAAGCAGGGTAGGGGTGATACTTGCTGTCTAACCCATGTACTCAAGGTAACTAGACAGGTATCTGTTCACTAACATTGTAACCTGATGTATAGAAGCACTTTGTATTTAAAAATCTTTATACATGGTTTTTTACATTTAGAAAAATATATTAGTCCCTCTGTGGTTTCTTTCCACATTAACACTGTCTTTTTAATCCTGAAATTTATTATACTAGCAGATTATTTCCTTGTGTGTTTACATGACTGTAGGGAGAGGATTCCTGTACTCACTGGCTCCATTTTTCCATTCCCACACTTCTTTACCACATACAGAGAGTATTTCTGTGAGTTTCATGGTTACATTTGGAGGAGACAGTGCTCCTGTTCTCTTCACGATTGTTCTAGTACAGTGGCTCTTGTTCTTTTCTATACTGTGACCCCCAAATGACAACAGAATATTTGGGGACCCATCTGGCCATAAAAAAGAAGATGGTTTCAACCCCCAGATTGAGAACCTGGGCCAAATAAAGTGTATTGCCATGAGACCTAGACCAGTGATGCCCTTTCATTTACTAGCTTGAGATTACTTTTATATGGGAATTTTAAAAGTTAACTTCAATACGAGTAATATTTAGATAACTTTGAAATGGAGCTTTAAAATAAATGTACTAAGAGACACTTTAAAGGTTTTATATATGTGTAGTGCGGTGTGTGTATATTTATATATATAAAAAACCTTATCCTTTTAATGACTTCATGAATAGTAATTGTTTTAACATCTAATACTGTTCTGCCCAATAGGTTGAGATATTTTGTGATGAAATTCCAACAGACATGACTCCATTAACATTTGTAATCCTAGACACTTGGATTTTTGGTATTAAGCCACATGAAATGCTTTGGTTACAGGTAGACATTGACGTGTAGACTTCATGTCTTAATCTAGAGGGAGGGAAGAAACTAGTAGGTGGTTCTCCAGAATCCACACTTCAATGTGATCTACATGTAGTTACAGAGAAGCTGGATGCAGCTTCTTCCAGAGCTTAAGAGCACCTCTGTTGGGATGGGATTGTGCAAGGAATAAAAGGTGCATTCTGGTCTGGGGAAACAAGGGATCCACTTAAGATATATTTTAAGGTAAATGTTATGCTTTTATGCTTATGCTTTATGATTTTAGATGAGACCATTTAAACACATGGTTTTGTTAATTTATCCTTCCTGTTAAAATAGCCCCTCCTTTGGCTAGTAAACGTTAGCAGAGGGCATGTTTTATAAATATCTGGATCATTGTAGAGAGATAAGTGATAATTTCAGAATCTTCTTACTTCAAGTCCACTGCATGGCCTGCTGATAAGAACTACTAAGGAGACTAAAGTTAAATTGTTTCTAGTTTCATCTCTAGGTTTGTAAGATGATCATTACCCACAGTATCTAAACAACTGAAATTCTGAAGTAGTCTCCTGCAATCAAGGTGAGAAGTATCTGATTTCTTTTCTCAGTGGAGCTGTGAGTCTGTCTGTTAGGAGTCATTTTCCACCTTTCTTGGGTTTATATATTAGCATTCCCATTTTGCACACTAGTATTTAAAAAAACAAACAAAAAAGCCTTCCCAGTTTCAGGTAGCAACCATTCTTGATCACTTCATGAACAAGATGCAGGACAATGTAGCACTTTAAAGACTAACAAGATGGTTTATTAGATGATGAGCTTTAAAGTGCTACATTGTCCTGCATTTTGCTTCAGCTACCCCAGAGTAACACGGCTACATTTCTATCACTATTCATGAACAAGCAGAGAGATCCTAGATCAAGGTGGGCAAGAGGCTGCCAAGCGGACCGGATCTGGTCCAAACCACTGGATTCAGCCCGCGGCTGCCTTGCTGGGACTCTTAAGCACAGCACAGGGGCAGTCACTTTAAATGTGGCTGCTCTATTCTGAAAGTGAAGAGGGAGGCTTTGTGCTATGCCCTGCTCCTCAGCAAAATCTCTTCATTCCCATTGGCCCATTTGACCAATAGCAGCTGAGAGATTTTACTGATGGCAAGGGCAGCCAATGAAGCCCCCTCTTTCACCCTGCCTGGAGCAGGGCCAAGTGGAGCAGCTTGCCATTGCAGCCTTCAGGTTCCTGCAGGGTTGCTTACTAGGAGCTGCCTAGGTAAGCACCTCCCAGCCAGAGCCTGCCTCTGGCATCCCCTCTTTTCCCCCCGCCCCCCCAACTACCTGCCTCAGGCCACCCAAACCCTCTGTACGCCTTTCCCTCAGGTTACAACTCCCTCCCAGACCCTGCACCCTCTCCTACACCCTTCTCCCAGGCTAGAATCCTCTCTGGAACCCATACTCCCTCCCTGCCCCTGCACCCCATTCCGCTGCCCCAAGTAATCACTCAAATCCTTTGCGCCCTCTTCACTCAGGTCACAACTCCCTCTCAGACCCTGCACCACCTCCTACCCCCCTCCCCAGGCCAGAATCCTCCTGTACCTATACTCCCTCCTGAACTCTGCAACCCATGCCTCTGCCCCTGATCACAATCCCCTCCTTTACCCAAACTCCCTTTGACTCCACACTCCCTCCTGCACCTCAGTCTACTACCCCAAGCTCCCTTCTGCACCCAACCTTTGTCCCAGACTCCAAATCCTCTTGGTAGAAATGCAGCCCTTGACTATTTGCCAATATCTTGGAGTGGCTCCCCATTAAAAATTATTGCCCACTCCTGTCCTAGATGATACTACTAGAAGACCTTTGGTCTCAATTCTTCCCTCTAATGTAGCTTCTCTGTCAAGACTAACAAAATACAACACATCAGAAGCTAAGAGGGAGCTCTAAGATTCCCATATTTCAGTGTCTTTTTATTGTAAGGTCCATACTTGACATCACTGTACTTTCGGACATGAGAGAATGGACACCCTTCAGACCAACTAAGGTTATCATTATTGGGCTGGTGCCATAGAGTTAATCCATCTTTGAATCTTGAGAGCCTAACCCTAAGTTTTGTATTTAGTTTGTCATCTTTATTTAGTAGAGTTGAGAATTTCCAAAACAACAAAGGAAGGTTGCTGCTTTCTTCCTTTTAATTATGTTTAACTGGGTAGTTAAAGTTTATAGCTAAGCTATCTGTGCCGCAAGGGGAGATGCTGGAAAACAAATACATTGTCAATGTGACAAAATTATCAGACTTTGATAACTTTGCTTGAAGCCTGTGTCATAAGTCAATTGCTGCTGCGTTTTTGTTCTCCAAGGAATTTGATCTTTCTTCCAGAGATGTAACTGTTTATGCAAGTGAGTACAGAAGTTTTAATTACAAACAAAATGTTATAATAGTAAAGTTCCATATCTTATTGATACTTTGTGAAATGTTATGCCTGTATTGCAAAAGTTGGATAGTTTTGTCTATATAATATTGCTGTCCTAATTGCACAGCATGGTTTTACTTAATTTAATGTTGCTGTTAAATATTTTCTTCTTATAGAAGAGATCTGTGCCCTTTTTGGTATAACATGTTTTAATAAATGTTATCTGTCAACTTTAATTGTTTTCTTTTTAATTGAGTAAATAAAATGAGTGCCTGTTTAAGCTGTTATCTTTCACGCCAATAGCTAAACATAATTTCAGTAGATCAAAAAAGCCAGTATAATAAAAAGTTATCCTGTATTTTATTAAAAAAATAAGTAAAATTTCACCTCGCAGTGCATCTTTTCTGACATCAGGTTTACCTGCTAATTTTGCCTAATATGTTTTTATTCTAAATACACTTAAGGCTGATAAACTTTAACTATATAACGAGAGTCCTGTGCCTGCTTAACCAAGATAATTCATTTTCTTGATCCTTTTTTCCTTTACATTAGAAAGGCCACTGTGTTCCTTGTGTGGGCTTGGCAGTGAGAGTTGGAAATTTTGTCTTAAACTACGTGACTGTCAATGTCACAGAAATCATTGTCGGTTCCCCTATTTCTAACACCTGTAGTAAGAATAAAATGTTCATATTTTGACAGCCACTGTTGCCAAACTATGGGCTGTGGCCTGGTACTGGTCCACGGGGGGGGGGGAAATACCTGGCCTCAGTGTGGCTGCCAGGGTGTTCCGGGCTTCCGGAGTGCCCATGTGGCACCGGGTCCCCCAAGCCCTGGGCTAGGCTGGGCGGAGGATGCAGCTGGAAGTTCTGGGCTCCCGGCAAAGGTGTAGCAAGGGAGGAGTTGCCCCCGGGCACCGCATTGGGGTGGGGGGGGGTGGGGAGGGAAGAGGTGCTGGGAACCTGGGGCTGGGTGGGGGGGGGGGGGGAATCAGCACTGAGCTCAGCAGGTCTGCACGATTTGGGGGGAGGTACAGGGAAACGGAGCTTAGCTGGGCTGCGAGAGTGAAGAGGTGTGGTTTGCTGGACTGCAGGAGTAGGGAGGTGCAGGGTGCTGGGCTGCAGGGGAGGGGGGAAAGTGTGGCGCTCAGAGCTCAGTTTGGCTGTAGGAGGAGAGAGGTGCCAGGAACGGAGGCTAGACTCAAGGGGAGGGAGAGGCAGGAAAGCAGTGCTGGGTCAGTAGTTTAGTAGTTTTGTGGGGCTTGGGAAGTGGTGCAGGGAAATGGGGCTCAGCTGTGCTGTGGGGGAGGCATGCAGGGAACCAGTGCGGGGCTCAAGTGGGCTGAGGTGGATGGGGGAAGGCATAGGGAACAGAAGGACAGCTCAACTGGTCTGTGGGGGCTGCAGGGAACTGGTGCTGCACTCCCTTGGATTGTGGGGATGGTTTTGGGAGAGGTGCAGGGAACTACTAGGGGTGGGCAGCTCAGTTGGGTTGCAGGGGAGGGAAGTGCAAAGAAGCCTAGTGGGGTGGGGGGATCCAGGGGCCCTGAAATGCCCTCCCCTGGTCCAAAAAATCCCTCATGTGGGACCAGTCAGGTCCAGAAGATGCCAGACCAGGGAGGTCCAACTCCTACCCAAGTCCCCTCCTTGCACCCTCCCTCCTAGCCAGATACCCTATCTCCAATCTGCTCCTGCTCCCACCTCCCGGAGTGCCCGTGTGGCGCCGGGTCCCCCAAGCCCTAGCCTAGGCTGGGCAGGTATCAACTGGGTGAAACAGTGAAAATGTATTCATTTTTCGGTTTTTTTATATGCGTTTATATTTTTGGGCTGCAAAAAGCTACTGGGAAAAAAAAACGGGTTCCAACTAAAGTAAAAAGTTTGGGAAACCCTGGTGTAGCCAGCTTTCTATCCATCTTACAGTCCATTTATCCAATCCATATTCCCTTAACTTGCTGGCAAGAATATTATAGGTGACCATATCAAAAGCTTTGCTAAAGCTGGCACTGGGGGCTTTGGGAGGACCAGAAACAACTTATTTGCATATTCATAATTTGCTTAATGAATATGCAAATGAATGTTACCAGTCCTCCAAAAGCTCGTGAATGGATTTACTGGTTCCTGTGTCAAAGTTTGGGAACCCCTGGTCTATATTATGCAGGTTGGAATAGATCATCAAATGGTTCTTCACACTGCACTTACATCACTATTTTTCATCTAGGTAAACAGCATACCATAACTAGTTGTTCAGATCCCAGCATCTGTTCTGCTGTAATACTTGACTTCTACTGTGCCATGTTCAGTTAGGTAGGCCTTAACTAGGAAAAAAAATTGCAGCTTCAAAGGGTGGGAAACTTGTAGGTTGATTTTACCTGCAAGCCTCTTCATGTTCCTCAATATGTAATCTTTAATTTATATAAAAAAAGTTTGTCTTAAACTTCCTAGTAAGTTGGTAGAGAGCAAAAACCCAGTGTTGCTTCAGCCAGGACACAGGGACAGCGCCACATCCCCAAGGCTGCAGACACACGCTGTAGGCAGCACTGTGTAAAACCTTTTCCCAGCATTCAAGTACACAGCCCTCTGGGAAGCTGAACCCCAGATAAATCTGTATTATGCTGAATAGCAGTGTTTCTTAAACTGTGTTCTGGTGTGCTGCGAGGCAGTCAGAAGTGTGCAGCGGAGAACAACAGAATTAAAAATGGCCACCCTTAAAGAGGAAGGCGACCTTAACTTCCCCCCAACCTTTTGTTTTTTGTGCTCAACAAAAAATCCTTGGTGTTCCTCATAAAAAAAAATGTTTGGTGTTCCTTGGTCTTAAAAAGTTTAAGGAACACTGCTGTACAGAGAGCTGTATTGTATAAGCTCATGAAATTCATTGTCTTTTCCAATGTAAAGAGGTACACACACAATCCTCGTTTCCCCACCCCCACCAGCAATTATTTACACTAAGTAATAAGTGCTTTTATTAAGTGGCCATAAGAGATCACACAACAAAGTCTAACAGAACAAGCTAACTGAGTCAGTGTGATGCAATTGCAAAAAAAGCAAACGTGATTCTGGGATGCATTAACAGGAGTGTTGTGAGCAAGACACGAGAAGTCATTCTTCTGCTCTACTCTGCACTGATTAGGCCTCAATTGGAGTATTGTGTTCAGTTCTGGGCACCACATTTCAAGAAAGATGTGGAGAAATTGGAGAAGGTCCAGAGAAGAGCAACAAGCATGATTAAAGGTTTAGAGAACATGACCTATGAAGGAAGACAAAGAATTGGGCTTGTTTAGTTTGGAAACGAGAAGACTGAGAGGGGACATGATAGCGGTTTTCAGGTATCTGAAAGGGTATCACAAGGAGGAGGGAGAAAAATTGTTCTCTTTGGTGTCTGAGGATAGGACAAGAAGCAATGGGCTTAAATTGCAGCAAGGGAGGTTTAGGTTGGACATTAGGAAAAACTTCCTAATTGTCAAGGTGGTTAAGCACTGGATAAATTGCCTAAGGAGGTCAAGGAATCTCCATCTCTGGGGATATATAAGAGCAGGTTAGATAGACATCTATCAGGGATGGTCTAGACGGTACTGTTTAAAACTAATAAAAGAAAGTTCTTCACACAGCAAGTAGTTAACCTGTGGAACTCCTTGCCAGAGGAGGCTGTGAAGGCTAGGACTATAACAAAGTTTAAAGAGAAGCTAGATAATTTCATGGAGGTTAGGGCCATAAAAGGCTATTAGCCAGGGGGCAGAAATGGTGTCCCTGGCCTCTGTTTGTCAGAGGCTGGAGAAGGATGGCAGGAGATGAATCGCTTGATCATTGTCTTCTGTCCACCCTCTCTGGGGCACCTGGTGCTGGACACTGTTGACAGTCAGGCTACTGGGCTAGATGGACCTTTGGTCTGACCCAGAACAGCCGTTCTTATGTTCTACTGGGTCCTGCCATGATGGCAGGGGACTGGATTCTGACCTCTCGAGGTTCCTTCCAGGTATAGTGTTCTATGATTTAGCCAACTCTGATCTCTGTGAAAGTCGGTTACTAAGTAAAATAAAACAGAACACACAAGCTAAGCTTAATACACTAAGAAAACTAGTTACATGTAATATCTCTGTAAAAAGGTGCCCTGATAATCTTTAGATTAGACATCCTTCCTGTATGGGTCCAGTTTCTTCCCCTTGTTCAGTCATAGTTTCCAGCAGTCATCTTGGGTGGGGTAGCAAGGAAGAACTGATGATCTAGATGACCTCACCCTTAAATAGGTTTTTGCAAAGAGAGGAATCTGTGTTTAGGAAACTTTCCCTCTGCTCATGTAAGAAAATACAGTATCCAAAATGTATCCCAGCATCAGGTGACATGGACACGTGTTAGTTGGAGCCACCATAGTCCCTGCTCACAGAAAAAACAAGTCCATTTACAAATCATAGTCCTGAGTATTAGACCATTAAGTTGAGTATTACTAATAGTCCTCACTTAGCATGACTTCATTAGTCACATAGGCTTTTACTTATTTCTAACTCCAAATATAGGAATGATAATGAATACAAATCATACAAAAGAGCTAACTGTATTCAGTGGATTATAGCCTTTGCAGTGATATATAAAGCAGTCCAGATAGGTCTCATTCATAAGCAAATTCCCACAAAGAACATGGAATATGCCATTACAACAATCATTTACAGCATTTTTTTAAATTGCAATACTGAACATTTTAATTCTGAACATTCTTGACAACAGTCTACCTTAGAGGTGGACAAGACTGCCTCTGCGAGCTGGATGTGGCCTGCCAAGCCAATCAAGACCTGGGGACAGGGGAGGGTGTAAAGTCTCTCTCTCTCTCTCTCTCTCAACGCTCCCCCCTCTCTCCCCTGCCGGGTGTATGGCATCAGAGGGAACTGCCAGCTGTTTTAAAACAGCAGTTCTCTCTAGCCACTGTATGCCCTTGGCAGGGCGGGCGGGAGGCAGGGAGTGAGAGACTGTGTGCTCCCTCCCCACCCCCACACAAGATCTTACCCTGACACCGGGGTGGGGGGATGTGGCATCAGAGGGAACCGCCAGCTACTTTAAAACAGCCAGCAGTTCTCTCTAGCTGTCCTGTACCCCTGGCAGGACAGGGGGCAAAGGACTTTGTGTGCTCCCCAGGCCCTCATGGGCCTGGGGGCAGTGGGAGTGTACGAAATCTCCTTTTGCTGTGGCGCCTAGTGGGAACTGCCAACTGTTCTCACTGGGGGCAGAGGGGCAAAGACTGGAACAGGCCCTTCACTTCCTACTGGATACCCATTCCTTGTATCAGCAAAGATTACCTTCTACTGAATTGGCTTTTATAACCAATATTGGTGGGGGAAAATATAAAAAAAAATCCTGTAACAGGAGACTGCTAAAAGAGTTTAATAAAACTCAACTTCCAACATTACTGCTCCCATTACTTAAATTTCTGATTAATGTTTTCAGAGAAGTTTAACATAGTATATGCTGTTTTTAAGCAGTGTGGGTTCATGTGCCAGTCTTAGTAGTGATAAATGGGACACTGTGATGGTAATGAGCGGGAGGAGTAGTTAAAAATTGTGCTAGAGAAAAGAAAGGATCTGTTTAAAAAAAAAAAAAGAGAGAGAGAGAATGAGGTGAGTGAAAGGAATTGTGAAGGAAAGAAGCCAGCAGGAAGAGGAATATTTTAATGGCTGTTGGGTTTATGTTGCCTGGCATTTCACCCCTCTGCTGAGTAGCTCTAAATGAAGAGCCTTAAAATGGGTAACAATGCATCATTGTGACAAGTGTTTCTAAATAGGTTGTGGCAATCCCAAAGTTCTCCAATACTAAAGTCAGTAATAACTATGGAGTTCTCTTCTTTGTTCATGCGTAAAGCACCCACTAACTTAAGGAATGCAAATACAGATCATGTTCAAGTGAACATACAAGTGCAGCTTTACATAGTTCAGATTCTTTGTATGTGACTCTGGAATGAAAGACAGTAATTTCACAGTGCAATTGTAAGGGATGGAATTTAATCTCCTCCTCACCACCCCTTCTCCTCCTATCCACATTTAGAGATTTCTATTGAAAACATACCAATAATTCAGCTTCAGTCCATTTGGCCTTCATTCAGCTATGAAAATTGACATTTGTTGATCTAGATCAGGAAGAATGTTTGATTTCCAAACAAAGACTGGGCCTACTTCAGTTTAAAAAACAGGTCATTCAGCTAATCTCTAGAGAAATCAATATTCACACAAAGCTCCTTTTTCATGCTTAGCAACTTTTCTTTGACGCAGTGTGACATACAGCAATTCATTCAACTTTTTGCATCCAGTGAATACAGACATTGCCTTAAATATACTATTAACTGAGTTTTAGTTGTGTGACTTCTATCATCAGTGGAATTCCATTTGTGCCTCTAAATTATTTCCTATTATGCAATGTTACATATTTATATTGCAGTAAGGCTGTAAGAGTGTAGGCAATTAACTGATAAGCAAAAGCTTATCGGTTAATGCTATAGAGTATAGACAACATGCATTTCCCCCAATCCCAGTAAATTTTTAGTAGGCTGGCCAGCAGCCTGGTTCAGAATGGGTCCAGGACATGCACTTTAAATGCAGAGGCATTAGGAGGCAGGCGGGTGGGACAGGCAGCCCAGCTCAGTTCCAGCTCGTGCCGGGTCCGGGAGCTCAGCCCCCCTGCTGGACAGGGGCTGCTGCCTCTGTATCAGAGGCAGAAGCGCAGGGCACAGGCAGTTGGTCCATGCAAGGAACTGTTTTTTAAACTGGCTCTGACAGATGCAGCAGTACAAAGTGGCTGGGAGATCCTCTGGAGTGGGGCCGGAGTGCACTGGCTGCTGGCCCCCAACCCCAAGGGACTATAGAATAGTTGAGTAAGTGACAAGAATTCTTGAGGTCAATCGACTGTTCTATGAACTGATATTTAACATCCCTATATTGTAGTAATGTCTGTAGGCCCCTTGTGGGGATAACTTGGTAAATGTGCTGAAGGATCTGAGCAGGGGCCGTGCGCACCTTGACCTGCTGTTCACAATCAGGGAGGAACTAGTAGAGGAAATAGAGGTGGGTGACAACCTCGGAAGCAGTGACTGAGATGGTAGATTTCAGGATCTTGACCAAAGAAAGAAAGGAGAGTAGCAAAATACACATGCTGGACTTCAGAAAAGCAGACTTTGACTCCCTCAGAACTGATGGGCAGGATTCCTTGGGATGCTTACAAGAAGGGGAAAGAGTCCAGGAGAGCTGGAAGTATTTTAAAGAAGCCTTAGTGAAGGCACAGGAAGAAACCATCCCGATGTGCAGTAGGAAAAGCAAATATGGCAGGCAACCAGATTGCCTTACCGGGGAAATCCTTGGGGAGCTTAAACACAAAAAGGAAGCCTAGAAGAAGTGGAAACTTGGACAGATGACTAGGGAGGAGTATAAATATATTGCTCAAGAATGCAGGGGAGTTATCAGGAAGGCAAAAGTGCAACTGGAATTGCAGCTAGCAAGGGAAGTGAAGGGTAACAAGAAAGGTTTACATAGGCATGTTGGCAATAAGAGGGTGATCAGAGAGGGGGTGGGGCCCTTACTGGATGAGGGAGGTTACCTAGTGACAGAGGATGTGGGAAAAGCTGAAGTACTCAATGCTTTCTGTGCCTCTGTCTTCACAGACAAGGTCAGCTCCCAGACTAATGCACTAGACAGCACAGTGTGGGAAGGAGGTGGATGCCTCTTGGTGGGGAAAGAACAGGTTAAGAACTATTTAGAAAAGCTAAACATACACAAATCCATGGGTCTGGATTTAATGCATCCAAGGGAATTGGCAAATGTCATTGCAGAGCCTTTGGCTCTACACTCGTGGAGATTGGGCGAGATCCTGGATGATTGGAAAAAGACAAATGTAGTGCCCATCTTTAAAAAAAGGGAAGATGGACTTTCCAGGGAACTACAGACCAATCAGCCTTTCCTCAGTCCCTGGAAAAATCATGGAGGGGATCCTCAGGGAATCCATTTTGAGGCACTTGGAAGAGGGGAAAGTGATCAGGAATAGTCAACATGGACTCACCAAGGGCAAGTCATGCCTAACCAATCTGATTAGCTTCTATGATGAGGTAACTGGCTCTGTGGATATGGAAGAGTCATTGGATGTGATATATCTTGACTTTAGCAAAGCTTTAGATATGGTCTCCCACAGTATTCTTACCAGCAAGTTCAGGGAGTATGGATTGGATAAATGGACTCTTAAGATGGATAGAAAGCTGGCTAGAATGTCAGGCCCAACGATTAGTGATCAATGGCTCGATGTCAGATTGGCAATCGGTTTCTAGTGGAATGCCCCAGAGATAGGTTCTAGGACTGGTTTTGTTCAACATCTTTATTAATGACCTGGATGAGGAGATGGATTGCACTCTCAGCAGGTTTGCAGATGACACTAAACTAGGAGGAGAGGTAGATATGCTGGAGGGCAGGGATAGGGTTCAGAGTGACCTAGACAGGTTAGAGGATTGGGCCAAAAGAAATCTGATGACGTTCAACAAGGACAAGTGTAGAGTCCTGTACTTGGGACGGAAGAATCCCAAACATTGTTACAGGCTGGGGACCGAATGGCTAAGTAGCAGTTCTGCAGAAAAGGACCTGGGGATTACAGTGGATGAGAAGCTGGATATGAGTCAACAGTGTGCCCTTGTAGCTGAGAAGGCTAATGGCATATTAGGATGCATTAGGAGGAGCATTGCCAGCAGATCTAGAGAAGTGATTATTCGGCTCTGGTGAGACCATACCTGGAGTATTGTGTCCAGTTCTGGGTCCCCCGCTATAGAAAGGATGTGTACGCTATAGAAAGGATGTGTCTGGAGAGAGTCCAGGGGAGGGTGACCAAAATGATTAGGGGGCTAGAGAGCATGACCTATGAGGAGAGACTGAAAGATTTGGGTTTGTTTAGTCTGCAGAAGAGAAGAGTAAGGGGGGGATTTGATAGCAGCCTTCAACTTCCTGAAGGGAGGTTCCAAAGAGGATGGAGAAAGACTGATCACAGTAGTGACAGATGGCAGAACAAAGAGCAGTGGTCTCAAGTTACAGTGCGGGAGGTCTAGGTTGGACATTAGGAAACACTGTTTCATTAGGAGGGTGGTGAAGTACTGGAATGGGTTACCTAGGGAGGTGGTAGAATCTCCATCCCTAGAGGTTTTTACGTCTCGGATTGACAAAGCCATGGCTGGGTTGATTTAGTTGTGATCGGTCCTGCCTTGCGCAGGGGCCTGGACTTGATGACTTCCTTAGGTGTCTTCCAGCTCTGTGATTCTAATGAACTGCGTGATATATAAATAATAGGAAGGCAGAACTGGTCCCCATATCCAAAAAGCATAACTTCTCAGAAGACCTGCAATGTCTGATGGGTGGGGAGTAGGGAAAAGAGAGATACAAAAGTATATATATGCCCTAAAATATGTGCAATGGGTTGTGAACTCACCACCATGGTGCCCTGGTCACACTGGGAATTAGCTCTGTCCACAGCAGGGTGCCCCCCTCCTGGCTGGTGTTTTACCCATCATTGCTCCACACACTTTCCTCACTGTTCTGGACCTGTATCACTCCCCAGATCATGACGTCCTCTTCAGGACACTACCCTCTGGCAGTGCCCACCACACTGGTTTCTCACCCCGTTTCTGGGGGTATTAGCTGTCCTCAGTCTCATGCTTGCCACCATGGCCAACTGTAACCTCAGTCTAGCCCCTCACCTCAGGTGCAAGCTCTAGTCCATAAAGGCCACTCCTCAGCGTGGCTAGGTACAGTGCAAGGGGAAAGGGAAGGGATCCAGCGCACCCACTACTCTGAGTCCTGACCCGGGAACCCTCTGGCGGCAGCCTTGCCCTGCCCTCCTCAACACCTCTACTGCCTCCTGTGACCTGGGCCACTTCCTCTGTGATCCTTGACCCTTGCATCAAGGTCTGCAGTCTGGCAGATGTCATGCTGAAGCTTCAGTCTCTCCTGCTCCCCTGAGCCTGTGTAGCAATGATTTCTCTAAGGTGCTTCCCTGGGAACCAGTCCTGCACCCTCCCTGATCAAAATCCAACTGCTCCCTGCTAAGAAGCTCCTTTTATAGAGGGCTGCCCTCTGATTGGCTTTTTAAAAGTCTCTTCCTAATTGGCCCAGGTTTTGCACATGCTCCCTCTAGCCTGCTTTAGCCCCCTCCGGCTAGAGTAGGGCAACTGCCAGTACAATTTGCTATTTTGTTCTTATAAATTCATAAAATAAGAATCAACTATCTTTTCCTTAATCTAGTGAATTGTTAATTCACTAATTGATAGTCTTTGAATCATAAAGTTTAAGGCCTGAATGAACCATTACATTATCTAGTCCAGTGGCTCTCAGCCTTTCCAGAATACTATACCCTTTCAGTAGTCTGGTTTGTCTTGGGTACTCCCAAGTTTCACATTCATTTAAACGCTACTTGCTTATAAAGTCAGACATAAAAATAAAGTTCACACACATTGTTACTGAAAAATTGTTTACTTTCTCATTATAATATAAATCAGTAGGAATTTAATTATTGTATTTATATTTCAGTGTATAGTACATAGAGTAGTATAAACAAGTCATTGTATGAAATTTTAGTTTTCACTGTCTTTTATATGTAGCCTCTTGTATTACTAGGCAAATATCTAGATGAGTTGATGTACCATCTTGGAGACCTCTGCATGCCCCTGGTTGAGAATTACTGATCTCTTCCTACTATGATCGCCTCCTGTACATTACAAACCACTGCTGCCGCCACCGGACCCATACACTAAACTGTAGAATTTGAATGAGAATTGGATAGAGGCTTAATGGGTCAGCTGAGGCAGGGTGTTCCCTGTGTAATGGGGAAATATAGTTTAAATATTTTTTTTTTTTGAAAGAAGCCTCAAATTATGGGGTCACTCGCTACCTATGCTTTTACTCAGGTGCCTCTTATTCCTCATTTCCAATAATCCGGGATCTAGTAGGATCACTGCTAAGCTCTGATCTAAATAAAAACCACCGTAATGCTGAGGAGGAGGTATAAAGCCCCTTTCTTATATGGATGTTTGTTGGGTAAATTTGGATGTTGATACTGATCAAATAGTGAAAGGTTCTCAGCCACATTATGAAAATCACCATTAGACCATTGTATGTCCAAATATTCACAAGGAGGAGGGAGAAAAATTGTTCTCCTTCCCCTCTGATGAAAGGACAAGAAGCAATGGGTTTGAATTGCAGCAAGGGAAGTTTAGGGTAGACATGAGAAAAGTTTCTTGTCAGGGTGGTGAAACACTGGAATAAATTGCCTACGGAGGTTACAGAATCTCCATCGCTGGAGATATTTAAGAGTAGGTTGGATAGACATCCATCAGGGATGATCTAGACCAGTGGTTCCCAAACTTTTCGGCATCACGCCCCCTTTTTGATTTTTGAGAAACCCTCACGTCCCCCCCCCTCCAAAATAACAGCAAAACTCGTTGAGGGGAAAAAAAAAGGAACGGACTGGGGCAGCAAAACTTGATGGGGGGGTTGGATCACCTCGTGCCCCCCCTGGAATTTCTTCACGCCCCCCAGTTTGGGAACCCATGATCTAGACAGAGCTTGGTCCTACTGAGAGGGCAGGGGACTGGACTTAGAATACTACAACTGGAAGGGTCCTCAAGAGGTCATTGAGCTTAGTTCCCTGCCCACCTGATGATCTTTGAGGTCCCTTCCAGTTCTAGTGTTCTATGATTCTATTATTTCTATAGCTGACCTTCCCTGATCTGAGCTATTGGTTTGAATTGATTTAGCTGCTACGTTTTTAAATGTTGATTTTACTGTTTTTGTGCTTGCTAAATGCATGCAATGTGAAGTAACTATGCATATCATGACAACAAGCTCAGCTATCAATGCACTGAGAATTATTCTGGCTTTAGATCAGAAAATAGTATCTAAATTTTGCAGCCTCTAAAACAGTGAAATTTCTGATGCCACATGGAACCCGTCTTCCCCTAACCCTATCACAGTGATTATAATAAGGAAACAGAATGACTTATTGCGACTTTCAAAAAGATTATACGGAGGGCACAATGTAAACACCTTCAAAATTGCTTACTGCTAAGTACACAATTAGCTGTAATGAGACCTGATCTTTCTAACAGCTTGTCCCCAGAGAAATCAGAAAGTCAGCAAAGGTTTATGATTATAAGAATCTGACGCTGGGAACCTGTGTAGATCATTTGAGAATACTGGACCTGATACAAAATGAATTTCAATGTACGGTTTTATTATAATAAACACACAAAAAATCTTTACTAGTATTACGATTACAACAAACTGAAAAAATGTTAGCAAACAGGACATCTTTTATCAGGGTTGAATGTCTTTCTAACAGATGTGCCCTACTTCAACCTTAAGCAAGTCAGTGGGTTAGATTCAAGGATCATTGGGTGAAACTCTATGATAAGCATTATTTAGGTCAGCCTATATGCTCATAAAGGTATCTTCTGACCTTAACATCTGTGGAAAAACCGAATATTAATATTGAATGCCATCCTTAACACATACCATTATATTTATAAATTACAGCCAGTGGCAGTTCAACCTTTATGGACCTTGGACCACAATGAAAAGATACAAACTTAATTAAATAAAATAAATATACCTTCAGCTTATCTTGTATATCATTCCTAGTTGGAAAATGGGCCACAAGTTATACCAGTTGTAAAACTAAAAACCAAAATAACCCTCCTAGGAGAAAAGACAAAAACAAAAAGAAAGGCTGTTGTTTCTGATTTTACTATCCAGAAAAGCATGCAACTGAAAGTGAGAAAAAAGAGATCAGAACATAGTTTTCTCACCTTGGGCTTTCAATCAGAGATTCAGGCCAGAGAAAGAAATTTTCAAGTCTTGAAGCTGCCTGCAAAATCTCAAGACTTATGACTGGACGTCACATACTACAACCACAAAAGTGGCCTGCAATAATGAGTTGGCTCCTTTTTAGGCAGGCTACAAAGCAGACAGTTTTTAAACTCTAGTATTATATATATTTATATGAAGCTAGAGAGATTACTATTCTCAGTTAATGAACTCAAAGTATTCTTAATTGAGTAAGGAAGGAGCACTGTAGAAAGGGATCTAGGGAGTCATAGTGGACCACAAGTTAAATATGAGAATAGTGATAGAAATGTAGCCGTGTTAGTCTGGTGTAGCTGAAACAAAATACAGGACTATGTAGCACTTTAAAGACTAACAAGATGGTTTATTAGATGATGAGCTTTCGTGGGCCAGACCAGGAAGTGGGTCTGGCCCACGAAAGCTCATCATCTAATAAACCATCTTGTTAGTCTTTAAAGTGCTACATAGTCCTGTATTTTGTTCAAGTTAAATATGAGTCAGTAGTGCAACACTTGTAAAAAAGCAAACATCATTCTGGGATGTAAGCAAGTCACAAGAAGTAACTCTCCCACTCTACTATGCAATGATTAGGCCTCAACTGCATTATTGCGTCCAGTTCTGGGTGTCACATTTCAGGAAATATGTGGACAAATTGAAAAAAAAAGTCCACAGAAGAGGAACAAAAATGATTAAAAGATCTAGAAAACATGACCTATGAGGGAAAATTGAAATAAAAATTGTTTAGCCTGGAAGAGAGAAGATAACTTTCAAGTACCGAAAAGGTTGTTAGAGGAAGATTCTCCTTAACTTCTGATGATAGGACAAGAAGCAATGGGCTTAAATTGCAAGAGTTTTAGGCTGGACATTAGGAAAAGGTTCCTAACTGTCCAAGTGGTTAAGCACTGAAATAAATTGCTTTGGGAGGTTGTGGAATCTCCATCATTGGAGATTTTTAAGAGCAGATTGGACAAATACCTGTGAGGGATGATGTACGTGGTGCTTGGTCCAGCCATGAGTGCAGGGGACTGGACTTGATGACTTCAAGGGAGTGCAGGGGACTGGACTTGATGACATCGAGGTTCCTTCTAGTTCTATGATTCTATTTTATGTCAATTATTTTTTATTTTCTCCAAACAACTGAAACATAGAGGATGAAGTACCCTCTTGTGTTTTCCACTACAGGCAACTATGGAAAGTAGACTATTTGTGTATGTAAGAGACTGAGGTTCATAAGGAAGAAACGGGAGGGGGGGGCATCAGGGAGAAAAGGGGAGTTCCACAATTAGGGATGTTAAATATCACGTATTTGATTAATCAGTTGATGCATTTTGCATTGACTATTCGATTAGTCAATAGGATGCCTCTGCCTTTGAAATGTAGCTACAGCCCTAGGGCTGTAGCTACACTTCAAAGGTGAAAGTGCTGTGTGGAGCCTGGTTTCAGTGGGGGAGTCTCCAATTGACTCCAGGCAGTGCTGCCTCTTTGAAACACTGCGTGTAGCCCAGGACCAGCTAGGGTGTCCCCAGGCAGTGCTGCATGGAATCCAGGGTCAGCGAGGGAGTCCCCAGCTGATCCCAGGCCCCATGTGGCACTGCCACTTTGAAATGCAGTGTTTCAAAGCAGCAGCGCCGCGTGGAGCTCAGGGTTTGGCCCCAGGCTCCACTTGGTGCTGCTGCTTTGAAACACCTCTACCTCTTCCCGCTCTTGCTGCCTCTTTCTGATAAAGGTAGCAAATGGGGGGGTGGGGAAGCATCTAGTCGACTAATCGTTCATATCCCTATCCCCAATCAGATCAATGAAATGATTCCCTATTATCAATCATGTTTTTCTGATTAATATCTTCCTTTTTGCTAATTTGGATCATAGTTTTCAGCTCTGTTTAGTTAGCCCTATTAAAGAAATGTATGTATATAACTAGTCTGGACTACTTTTTTCCTGAGTACACTTTTCCCATTAAGGGAAGCAGGAATTTCTGGATTTTCCTAAGCATGCACTTGCAGGATAAAGAGCCATGCTATCTGAAATTCTCTCTTGCTTTTTGAAGAACATTTTCACATGATACCATAGAATCATCACATCCAAGTACTGTATTACAAATGTACTACTATGAAAGCCAGACTTAGGAATTTGAAGGATTCCACATAGGTATTTTATAATGTACAGTAATTCGTCATTTAACACGATAGATACGTTTCAGAAAATGATTGTGTTAAGTGAAAACGTGTTATGCGGGGTCAACTTTCCCATTGAAAATAATGGAAAATAGGGGGATTGCATTCAAGCGGTGGGGAATGGGGAAACCTAGCCGCTGGCCTGCAAGCTGGGTTGGAGGAGAGGGAGCAAGGTGTCCAGCAAGAGGGGGTCTCCGGGGAATGGCGCAGCGAGCAGCAAACCCTCCGCCGCTTTGAAGGGAGGCGGGGGAAGCCCAGCACAGCCACTGGTGACTGGACAGCTGGGGAAACCCAGCCACTGGCCTGCAAGCTGGGTCGGAGGAGAGGGAGCAAGGCGTCCGGTGAGAGGGGATCACCGAGAAACAGCGTGGCAAACCCTCTGCCGCTTTGCAGGGAAGCAGGGGAAGCCCCGCACAGCCGCTGGCAACTGGCCAGCTGGGGAAACCATGTTATTTTGGGGACGGTCATGTTAAAAAAATGTTCCCCTCCAAAAATCATGCTCTCAAAAACGTGTTAAGCGGGCACGTGTTAAGCGAGTAATTACTGTACACTGGATACCTGCAAGAAAAAGTGTTCTACCTTGAGAATAATGTAGTGACATTTTGTTTTACAAATGTTTTGGTCTCATCTGGAATTTTTCTCAAACAAGAAAGGTATTTTCTGCAAACAAAAGCCAGGCTATTTTGATGTGAAAAGCTCAGGTAATTTTTGTGCAAGGCTCCTTTTCCCCTCCCCCATGAACTAGCCTCTTTCTGATTGTGAGTAAGATTAAGACAAGAAGAGAAGTATTTGCTAACTTAGAAGCTGCAGTGCAAATGTAGTAGTGTGGATTTCCTGACTGTCTGCACATTGCTGTCCCAAAGAACTAGTAACATTCCAGGAGCAGTAAGGAGACATGACTAAGGAAACAGTCCTTGACTTTGGGTGTCTGCTATGAAGACGTTGTTTTTTGGAGTATACTCAGAACAGTGGAAGAAAAGAGTGAGGGGATAGTGAACAGTGATACTGATAATACTGGAATTTTTCTATAACGCCTGGCAGTACCCTTACAAGATACTATGGCCATATTACTGCTGTGACCTTCAAAATCTGACTCAGTTGACCTCTATAATTTGGCCTTCAGTATTAGTTTTGCAAGATATTTAAGCAATTTATTACACAAGATTCATCCTTCTCTTTTATTATCAGCTCAAAACCCACATCCATTCAACCTCACCATGCATCAGCCCACAGGTACTATTGGTAATCATTTTTATCAGCAATTGCTGAAGAAGTACAAAAACAATTATTTGTGAAAAATAAACACATAGGCTGTGTCTACACTGGCAAGGTTTTTCCGGAAAATCATCTGCTTTTGCGGAAAAACTTGCCAGCTGTCTACACTGGCTGCTTGAATTTCCGGAAAAGCACTGACGATCTAATGTAAAATCATCAGTGCTTTTCCAGAAAAACACAACTCGTGTCACAGTCTGTCTCACACAGTGTGTGTGTGTCAGCACACACAACTTGTCACAGTCTGTCTCACACAGTGTGTGTGTGTGTGAGCGCACACAGCTCGTGTCACAGTCTGTCTCACACTGTGTGTGTGTGTCAGTCAGCGCACAGCTCGTGTCACAGTCTCTCACAGTGTGTGTGTCAGTCAGTCAGCGCACACAGCTCGTGTCAGTCTGTCTCACACTGTGTGTGTGTGTGTGTGTGTGTGAGCGCACACAGCTCGTGTCAGTCTGTCTCACACAGTGTGTGTGTATGTGTGAGCGCACACAGCTCGTGTCAGTCTGTCTCACACAGTGTGTGTGTGTGTGTCAGCGCATACAGCTCGTGTCAGTCTGTCTCACACGGTGTGTGTGTGTGTCAGCGCACACAGCTCGTGTCAGTCTGTCTCACACAGTGTGTGTATGTGTGTGTGTCAGCGCGCACAGCTCGTGTCAGTCTGTCTCACACGGTGTGTGTGTGTGTGTGTCAGCGCACACAGCTCGTGTCACAGTCTGTCTCACACAGTGTGTGTATGTGTGTGTCAGCGCGCACAGCTCGTGTCACAGTCTGTCTCACAGTGTGTGTGTGTGTGTGTGTCAGCGCACACAGCTCGTGTCAGTCTGTCTCACACGGTGTGTGTGTGTGTGTCAGCGCACACAGCTCGTGTCAGTCTGTCTCACACGGTGTGTGTGTGTGTGTCAGCGCACACAGCTCGTGTCAGTCTGTCTCACACGGTGTGTGTGTGTGTGTCAGCGCGCACAGCTCGTGTCAGTCTGTCTCACACAGTGTGTGTGTCAGTCAGTCAGCGCACAGCTCCTGTCAGTCTCTCACACGGTGTGTGTGTGTGTGTGTGTCAGTCAGTCAGCGCACACAGCTCGTGTCAGTCTGTCTCACACGGTGTGTGTGTGTGTGTGTCAGCGCGCACAGCTCCTGTCAGTCTGTCTCACAGTGTGTGTGTGTGTGTGTCAGTCAGTCAGCGCGCACAGCTCGTGTCAGTCTGTCTCACACGGTGTGTGTGTGTGTGTCAGCGCGCACAGCTCGTGTCAGTCTGTCTCACACGGTGTGTGTGTGTCAGCGCACACAGCTCGTGTCACAGTCTGTCTCACAGTGTGTGTGTGTGTGTGTGTGTGTGTCAGCGCACACAGCTCGTGTCAGTCTGTCTCACACGGTGTGTGTGTGTGTGTCAGCGCACACAGCTCGTGTCAGTCTGTCTCACACGGTGTGTGTGTGTGTGTCAGCGCACACAGCTCGTGTCAGTCTGTCTCACACGGTGTGTGTGTGTGTGTCAGCGCGCACAGCTCGTGTCAGTCTGTCTCACACAGTGTGTGTGTCAGTCAGTCAGCGCACAGCTCCTGTCAGTCTGTCTCACACGGTGTGTGTGTGTGTGTGTGTCAGTCAGTCAGCGCACACAGCTCGTGTCAGTCTGTCTCACACGGTGTGTGTGTGTGTGTGTCAGCGCGCACAGCTCCTGTCAGTCTGTCTCACAGTGTGTGTGTGTGTGTGTGTGTGTCAGTCAGTCAGCGCGCACAGCTCGTGTCAGTCTGTCTCACACGGTGTGTGTGTGTGTGTCAGCGCGCACAGCTCGTGTCAGTCTGTCTCACACGGTGTGTGTGTGTGTGTGTCAGCGCGCACAGCTCCTGTCAGTCTGTCTCACACGGTGTGTGTGTGTGTGTGTGTCAGTCAGTCAGCGCACACAGCTCCTGTCAGTCTCTCTCACACGGGGTGTGTGTGTGTGTCAGTCAGTCAGCGCACACAGCTCGTGTCAGTCTGTCTCACACGGTGTGTGTGTGTGTGTCAGTGCGCACAGCTCGTGTCAGTCTGTCTCACACGGTGTGTGTGTGTGTGTGTGTGTGTGTGTGTCAGTCAGTCAGTCAGCGCACAGCTCGTGTCAGTCTGTCTCACACGGGGTGTGTGTGTGTGTGTGTCAGTCAGTCAGCGCGCACAGCTCGTGTCAGTCTGTCTCACACAGTGTGTGTGTGTGTGTGTGTCAGTCAGTCAGCGCACAGCTCGTGTCAGTCTGTCTCACACAGTGTGTGTGTGTGTGTGTCAGTCAGTCAGCGCACAGCTCGTGTCAGTCTGTCTCACACGGTGTGTGTGTGTGTCAGTCAGTCAGCGCACAGCTCGTGTCAGTCTGTCTCACACTGTGTGTGTGTGTGTGTGTGTCAGTCAGTCAGCGCACAGCTCGTGTCAGTCTGTCTCACACAGTGTGTGTGTGTGTGTGTCAGTCAGTCAGCGCACAGCTCGTGTCAGTCTGTCTCACACGGTGTGTGTGTGTGTCAGTCAGCGCACAGCTCGTGTCAGTCTGTCTCACACTGTGTGTGTGTGTGTGTGTGTGTGTGTGTCAGTCAGTCAGCGCACAGCTCGTGTCAGTCTGTCTCACACAGTGTGTGTGTGTGTGTGTCAGTCAGTCAGCGCACAGCTCGTGTCAGTCTGTCTCACACTGTGTGTGTGTGTGTGTGTGTGTCAGTCAGTCAGCGCACAGCTCGTGTCAGTCTGTCTCACACAGTGTGTGTATGTGTGTGTGTCAGCGCGCACAGCTCGTGTCAGTCTGTCTCACACAGTGTGTGTATGTGTGTGTGTCAGCGCGCACAGCTCGTGTCAGTCTGTCTCACACAGTGTGTGTATGTGTGTGTGTCAGCGCGCACAGCTCGTGTCAGTCTGTCTCACACAGTGTGTGTGTGTGTGTGTGTCAGTCAGCGCACAGCTCGTGTCAGTCTGTCTCACACTGTGTGTGTGTGTGTGTGTGTGTGTGTGTGTCAGTCAGCGCACAGCTCGTGTCAGTCTGTCTCTCAGTCTCTGTCCAGCGCTGAGCCCCGGGGGCGGCGGGGGGAGGGGCGGCCCTTGCCCGCTCCCAGACTTGCGAAGCGGCCCCGCGCCGCACGTTCCCGCCCGCGCGCGCGCCGCGAGCCAGTCAGGTCTCTCGACGGGCGGGGGCTGCTCCCTGAGGCGCCGCGCGCGCAGGGCCGCGAGCCGGAAGGGAGATGGACTCGGCCCGGGGCGAAGGGACACGCCCCGCTCCCCCTCCCCCCCCCGGCCAGGGGATCCACCAGGTCCTCGCCCAGCCCGGTCTGCGGTGACCCGGAAGTGCTGCCCGGGAACCACTTCCGGGTGCAATTCGCGGTGGGAGCGGGCGGGAAGCAGCGCTGAGAGCGGGCCGGGCCGGGCCCCGCCATGTGAAAGACCCCGACACCCCAGGTGAGGAGCCGCGGCACAAGGGGCGGAGCCGGGCCCGGGCCGCGTCCCTCCCCCTGAGCCCGTGGCGGAGCCAGGCCTCCGGGCGGGGGTCCCTGCCCGCCCCTCCCCGAGGCAGGGCGGGGCCTTGGCGGCTCCCGGGGGCGCGGCCCTCTCCCGCCCCGCCGGGCAGCGCCCCTCGGCCGGCGCCCGGGAGGAGGCGGCGCTGGAGACGCCGGGCCTGGGGCGGGTTCGCTGGGGCTGTGCCCGGCCCCTCGGCCCTGCCCCCGGCGCAGGAGAACCCGTCCGAGGGCTGAGCTCGCCGGGAGCCCGAGCCCCGCTTCCTGCGGGACGGGGTCCGGTCTCCCCGCGAGCCGCTCGCCCGGCGCCGCCTGCCGGCTGTGGCCCGACGCTTTGCGCAGATTCAAACTTTCCGGGAAGCTCCTCTGTCCACGTCGTGCCCCGACTGCAGCCAGCGGTGCTGATGGGCTGGGCAGAGCCGCTGTGCTGCAGGGCGGTGACACGGGGCTGTCAATATTTTGTCTGGCGACTTTAAAACTAGAGTTAATTGTCAGTCGAGATAGAGCTTTGTTTTTCCCTTGGGGGTTGCATGTCTAAACCAGTTTTTAAAACCTTCCATCATGCATACATTAGCTTATTGCAGGAACACAGGAAAATAAGCTTGTTGGGTTTGGATGTATTTGTGAAGCCCTCTTTCTTCCTCTTAACTTGGAAAGCAATTGATAATAACACAATTACTAGATTTTAAAGGTGAGGAGGAAAGGAGGCCACAACTACTTAGTCCAAAATAGCTACAGTACAGCCCTTTGCAAAGTAGACGCACATTATGGCAGACATGGGTGAGGGTGAAAGTGTCAAGGTGTTCGGAAGCTGCCTGAGATTAGGAAGAGACCACACTTTCCCATCCATTTTTTTTAATGACAGCTGTATAGTGTCCAGTCTACAGGTCTTATGGAGACATTTTTTTAATTAAAGCTAATGTTTTTAAAAAATACAATAAAGAGTCCAGTTGGAAGAAAGTAGTGTAACAAAGGAGAGATGGAAAGTACTGATATGGACAGTACAGATGGGTGTCACATTCTTTAAACATACTGTAGTCATGATTTTGTTGTAGAAGTCTCCATAGAGGCTATAACTGTGATTTAAGAACCACTGAATACTTGACTGTAAATGGTTAGGGTGACCAGATGTCCCATTTTTAAGGGACAATTATGTGTTTAAACACTTTGCAGATGTGCCAACTTTTTCTTTAAAATGGGCAAACTATCCCATATTTTCTGTCCCTTCCCCCAGTACTGGAGGGTTCTGCTGCTGGCTGGATCCCTGCTCGTAAACCACCTGCCCACCAGCAGAAAGTGTATGGGAGAGGTGAGCACAGGGTGGGTGTACAAGGCTGGGGGTGGGGTGAAGATGCTGCATGCAGGGCCACCCGTTCCCCCTGTAATCTATCAGCACAACTCCTCCTGTGTGCTGGCTCTTGGATAGCAGACCCCTCCACCCTGTTTCTGACTGGCATTAGCTATGCACTGCAAGCTGCAGTGGCTAATGACTGCAGGTGGGCACCAGGTACCATCTGGTTACATGTCATCTCTGCTTAGCTGGTAGGCTCCTTCCTTCCCCCACTGCCTCTGACTGGGCCAGTGTTCCAGGAAAGCCCAAGTCCCGTCATCCCAGGATGCTGACCAGGAGGAACCAAGCCCTGCATGTGTCCAAGCCCTGTACAACTTGGGCATGGGAAAGTTTCTCTGTCCCTCATCTAAGCTCTAGAGTGGCAGGAAGGTGATTTCTAGCCTGTTCATGCCTTCAGCCTGCAGGCTCCACAGTAAGGATGTAACAGTATACTCGATTAACCGATAAGCAAAAGCTTATAGGTTAATGCTATAGACTACATGCATTTCCCTCTCCCTGCTGGTAAATTTCTCAGTCCTGGCTTGTAGGTCTGGAACCTACACCTGCTGCGACTCTGCATTTCAAGTGTATTAAGAGCCGGGCGGGCAGGCAGCCCAGCTCAGTTCTGGCTCGTGCTGGGTCCAGGAGTTCAGACCCTCCCCTAGACAGGGACTGCTGCCACCCTGTGCTGCCACCTTTCTCTCAGAAGCAGCAGCACAAGGCAACAGGCAGCTGGTCCGTGTGGGGAGCTGGTTTTTAAACTGGCTCTCCTCGCGGACCTGCTCCCTCCTGGCATCCCTCTGCCTCTGATATGGTGGGTGCTGACCCCGCCCCCAGGGACTATAGAACAGTCGACTAACCAATAAAATTTCATGAGGTTACTCGACTATTCACTTAACTGATATTTAACATCCCTACTCCACAGCAGCCCCCCAGGCGGGACACCCTCTTTGCCCACCCTGGGTCCTGCCCCCAGGGAGCACAGAACTGCTCTGTCCCCTAGACACCCTCCCTTGTTGCTCCATCTCTCTCTGTGTGCTGAATTCCCTGCAGTTAGGTTTCCTGGGCTCTGGCACACACTGCATCCCTAGGTCTTAACCCAGCTACCTCCTGTTCCCCAACTACAGTGCAGGCAGGAAAAGGTTATGTGAGTGGCCTGGAGATGCCAAGTGCCTTTTTACAATGCAGGCAGAAAGGGACAAGCTGTTTCCAGCTAGAGAGGAGGGGAAAAGATGAGTTCTGCAGAGACAGCCAGGTTATCTCTTCGCCCCCTTCTCCTCCTCTGCAGCTGGAAACAGCTCCTGCCCTTTCTCTCCTGCATAATGCTGAAAGGCTGCTGCTGGCCACGTTCTGGTGTAAACCCTAGCAGAAATCCGGAAGAGGGCATGTGACTCAGAGTACCACCACTCCCCAGATGTTGCCTCAGGAAGATGTGGTGCCAGGTATCAGGAGAGGTGGGTCCATCCCAGGGGCTCAACCAGGAATAGAATGCTGGACAGGAGGGCTCTAGTTAATCTCTCTCATTCTTTCTCTCTTCCTCACACTCTCATGCTATATCTAGATGCTACATGTTCTTGATGCATTGCAAGATGCATAGAAAATATAAAAGTCTGGCAGGAGACAGAGGCATAAAGGATAACAAGAAGATGTTCTACAAGTATACTAGGAGCAAGAGGAAGACCAAGGACAGGGTAGGCCCATTGCTCAGTGAGGAGGGAGAAACAATAACAGGAATCTTGGAAATGGTAGAGATGCTTAATTACTTCTTTGGTTCAGTTTTCGTCAAGAAGGTTGATGGTGATGGGATGCCTAACATAGTGAATGCTAGTGGAAATGGGATAGGTTTAGAAGTTAAAATTTTTTTAAAAAGTTAAAAATTACTTAGAAAAGTTAGATGTCTTCATGTCACCAGGGCCTGATGAAATGCATCCTAGAATACTCAAGTTGCTGATAGAGGAGGTATCTGAGCCTTTAGCTATCATCTTTGAAAAATCATGGAAGTCAGGAGAGATTTCACAAGACTGGAAAAGGGCAAATATAGTGCCCATCTTTAAAAAGGGAAATAAGAACAACCCAGGAAACTACAGACCAGTCAGTTTAACTTCTGAGCCAGGGAAGATAATAGAGCAAGTAGTTAAGGAATTCATCTGCAAACATCTGGAATAAAATAAGGTGATAGGTACAGATGTAAAGAACAAATCATGTCAAACCAATCTGATAGCTTTCTTTGATAGGATAACAAGTCTTGTGAATAAGGGAGAAGCGGATGTGGTATACTTAGACTATTAAGGCATTTGACATGGTCTCTCATGACCTGAGTCATAGTTGCGTTCTGTTGGACCTAGTGAATAGTTAAATTATGCAAATTAGAAAAATTTCAATATGAGAGCCCCAAAATGGCCTTTGCTCAGTTGAGAGTGTACTTGCTTGGGCTGAGAGAGATGTAGGTTCAAATCACTATACTTAAAGGTTGTTACAGTGAATAGAATGCTCTCCAGGGACATGCATCAATGTATCCAGCCTCTCATGAGCTGTTGGCTATCACGGGGTGAGTCTTGTGTTTTAAAAAGGTCTTGGTTTCGTCCTAATGTGGAATGGAAACAATAAGCTAAATCTGTTTTGCAAAATGGAATTCTTGTTTTTTGTCCAGCCATAAAAATTACATATTTCTCCTCAGATAGATAAAGGTCCTGCCACTGAAGTGTTGGACCTGTTCTCAATGTGTGTGATGAGAACACATTCACATTGGCGTGCTCTTCTATTTCCTTTTTAGTTTCTGTTAGGCAGAAAGAATAAGAATTTTTCTTAAAATTTATACTCTTCAATACCCTGCCTCTGCACAAAAATAAAGGGATTGGATTCTGCAGCATTTGCTTCACGTGCTGTCCTATCAGCTCCTTTTTCTCAGGTGCTGGGTTTTTTGGGAAGGAGGGGAGAGGCATGATTTAAATTGTTCAGTTATTTTAAGTAGTCCTATACAGGCAGTCCCCGGGTTACATACAAGATAGGGACTGTAGGTTTGTTCTTAAGTTGAATCTGTATGTAAGTCGGAACTGGCGTCCAGATTTAGCCGCTGCTGAAACTGACTGCCAGTTCTGACTTACATACAGATTCAACTTAAGAACCCCCAAGCTTCCCCAAGTCAGCTGCTGCTGAAACTGATCAGCAGCTGATTCCAGGAAGCCTGGGGCAGAGCAACTCTGCCTCGGGCTTCCTGTATTCAGCGCTGGTCAGTTTCAGCAGCGGCTGACTTGGGGACGCCTGGGGCATAGGCATGGCACCGGCCCCGGGAGTGCAGCGCATGGGTGGCACCAGCACTGGGCACACAGCATATGGGTGGCCCCGCCCCTGGGTGTGTGTGCGGCCCTGCCCCCGGGTGCCCGGCACGTGAGTGGCCCCACCCCCGGGCGCCCGGCAGTCCCAAAAGGTTGGGAACCACTGTGTTATGTGATCTGTACTAGGGATGTAATAGTGTAATCAATTAACCGATTAAACCGACAAGCAAAAGCTTATAGGTTAATGCTATAGACTACACACATTTCCCTCTCTCCACACACACCCCCATGTTAGTAATTTTTTTTTAGCAGGCTGGCCAATAGCCAAGCTCAGTCCTGGCTCACACCAGGTCTGGGACCTACCCTCACTGTGGCTCTGCATTTAAAATGTATTAGGAGCCACGTGGGCAGGCAGCCTGTCTCAGTTCCAGCTCATGCTGGGTCTGGGAGATCAGACCCCTTCTGGACAGGGGCTCCTGCCACTCCATGCTGCTGCCTCTGTTTCAGAGGCAGAAGCATGGGGTGACAAGTAGCCAGTCCATGAGGGGAGCTGTTTTTTTAAACTGGCTGCCCTTGTGGACCAGCTCCCTTCACACTGTTGCCTCTGACACAGAGGGTGGCAGCAGCCTCTGTCTAGGAGGGATTAGAGCTCTTGGACCTGGCATGAGCTGGAACTATAATGTGCTTTGAATGTTGAGCCACAGCAGGGTAGGGGATTCCTCGGGAGTGGGACCAGAGTGCACTGGCTGCTGCCCCTGTCCCCGGGTACTATAGACTAGTCGACTAACCAATAAGAATTCATGAGGTTACTCGGCAGTTCATTTAACCTGTATTTAACATCCCTAATCTGTACACTGTTCTTAATAATTAATAGAAAATATTTGGTATCTTTGGCTTCTGTATTTGGTTTTGGGACATGGGTCATGACTCCAAGGAATAACCTGGCATCATGACCAGTTTTCCCTCTGTCATTAAGTGCCATTCATGCATTCAAGGAGCATAAGCTATTTTTATGTAAAAAGTGGTTCTTTGGCTACCAGTATCTAACACAGTACAATATAAAGTATTTTGAGGTGACCTTAAACACGAAAGGTGCCATAGGGAAACTGCATTTTGTGCTATATATAATAGGTGTAAATATAATAGCAGCTGCAAGATTGGAAAAAAGCAAAGGGGAACTTTCTAAGGGTATGTCTACACTACAGCGTTTTGTTGGAAAAACATCCTTTTTTCCGACAACTTGAGGAACGTCCACACTGCAGTTGTGTTCTTCTGCAAGAAAATCGAAAGAATAGAGGGGTTTTTCCAGCATTGGTAATCCTCATTCTACGAGGAAGAAGCCTTTTGTGAAAGAGCTCTTTTGCAAAAAGGCATGTGTGGAGGAGGAAGAGGGAGTTCTTTTGGAAGAAGAGGAAAGAGGAAAAAGCACAGGTGCCCTGGTGGCCATTCCGTCCATAGCAATCACAGCTTACATGCGAGAGAGCATCCATTCAGTCTGGATGCTCTCTTTTGAAAAAGCAGATCGTTTTTTTGATGCACGTTTGCAGTGTGGATGCTGTCTTTCAGAAGGTTTTTCGGAAGATCTCATCCGAAAAAAGCTTCTTCCAAAAGAAACCTGTTGTCTAGATGTAGCCTAAGTGAAAAATATCACTGAAAAGTCCTCATAAGTGATATATAGTAGTGGTGTATAAGATGTGCTGGACAGATTGTATTAAAAACTTATTTCAGATTCTAACAAACTAGTTGAGTGAGCACTCAGTTCAGATAAGGTCATCATGAATATCCGTTACAGCATACTATTTTATTTTAGATTTCTCCCATACTTTGGTCAGAATCGGAATGCTGTAGCCAATCTCAGTGTTATGATAGCTTTTTTTCCCCCCTTCAAAACAAAGTATGAGGTTGTAGTTAATGACAGTTCAGTCTAAATTTTATTGGGACTGAGAGAAATACTTAGAAAAGTTATTTTTACACATTTGTTATGGTAGTAACCATGTGTTATTGTCTAGAGTTATATTAATGATCTTTAAAAATTATATTTGCCAAGGCTTTGGCTTCCATATATTTAAAAACATGATTTATGAGCTAGTATGATTTACAGACAGTTTTGATAGACAGGTATGTATCAGCAAGTGAATGTAACTAAACAGGTGCAGATTTAGAAACAGAAATTAAATATAGAGTTTGGCAAGTGAGTGACTCCATATAGTAGTTACACAGTGCTTTCCTGCTGTTACTATTATAGACATGAAAATTAAATATCAAGTATATTACATCACCTTCTAATAATTTCATTATTTTAAATTACAAAAAAGATTTTTGGGGGGTAGATCTTGGTGTTAATATATTACTTTAAGAAACTGCTCTAATCTGAAGTAGGGATGTGAAAGTGTAATTATGTACAAGGTTAAACGATGAGTCTGGGCTCATTGGTTAATGTCCATGGTTACACGGAGGTCTGCTGCCACGCTGCCTCTTGTCTAGTACTGAAAAGTCCTGTGTGCACTGATTCCCGGGGGCTGCCTGTATTTCCCAATCCTTGGCCCGAGGAACTGGTATTTTTGGGATCAGTCTTGTCCTCTCTCTGCTGTCCTGATCTCTAGGTCACTTCCTATCCAGACTTCCAGCTGTGTGCAATAAGTGTTGCAGCAAATCAGACTCTCTCAGATAAATAATTTTTTTCTGACATGTCATGGAAAAAAATGCAAAACATATTTGTTTTGCTTTGCTGCTGTTAGTCATGTAACAAGTTTAGTTACAGTAGATAAAATATTAGCTGTTAGTTCACCACTTTGGAAGATAATTGGCTGTAGAAAATTAATGTTCAATGTAAAAAGTGTTTATATTACACAAGATGCTAGAAATGTGGCATTGTCTTCCTCCTTTTGAGCAAATCATAAATGAGCAACAGCAGTAAATTTGTCTTGCATAGAAATGCTAAACTTTAGTTTTGCGTGAGTCTCACTTTTTAATGTCTTATGTCCATTTTTGTTGTTTAACAAGTTCAAGGTAATACATTTTCAGCATTAATGAATTTTGCAAACACTTTTAGGATTATGAACTTCTGTAATTTCGGGAAGATGGGTTTGGCGAGAGTACTTTGTATTGTAAGTCAACATTCTCTTCAGTGTAACAATCTTTTAATACAGCGGTTGGCAAGATCTAGCCCGCATCTGCCCCTGAGTAGGGAGCAGTGGCGATAAAAGTGGCTAGCTGCTTGTCTTCCTTTCCGCATTGCGGGAGAGGGGATGGAGGGAGAGGCTTCAGAATGCTGCCCCCACTTGCCAGCAAAATCTTTTTTCTTATTGGCTGGAAACTGGCCAGTGTGAGCTGAAAGATTTTGCTGGAGGCAGGGGCAGCGTAGAGAGCCAAATGCACAGCCAGCCAGCAGTCTGGGGCCAGAGCCTGCTTCTAACACCCCAGCCCTTCCCTCCCCCCAACTCCCTTCTAGACTCTGCACCCCTCCTAAGCCCTCCCTCAGGTCACAATCTTCCTCCATTCCTACCCCTTCCTGGACCCTGCATTCCAATCCCTTGCCCCAGGTCACAACCAAACCCCCTGTACCCTCCGCCCGAGGTCACAACTCTGCCTCCCCCCGACTTTCCACTGCCTCCTGTACTCTTCTCCCAGGCCAGAATCCTCTCTGCACCTGTACTCCCTACCAGATCCTGCACCCCAATCCCTGCCCCAGATCTTACAGCCTCCCTCCTTCACCCAAACTTTCTCAGACCCCATACCCTCTCCTGCACCCCAGTCCCTTATCCCACATAAGCTCCCTTCTGCACCCAACCTCTGTCCCAGACCCCACAGCCCCTCCATAGAAATGTGTGGCCCTTGACCACTTACCAAAATCTTGGCGTGCCCCCCCATCAAAAATGATTGCCCACCTGTTTTAGTAGTTATCTTTCAGAGAGTGAAAATTATTATTGTATTGATTAGAATGAACTATTTATAAGCAGTGACAAATAGTCAAGCACCATTTTAGTAAACTGTTATCAGGGTTTTCCACAAGATACCTGTAATCTAATATTTTGTTAGCTTTCTTCTTTAGTTCTTCTCGAAGAATTTGAGAACAACTATCCTTGTTTATCTGTGGACTATAAATATGTGGATACATCTCTGCGATTTGTGTTGTGTGGTGTTAATTGTACACAAATAATCTCTTCAATGGCAAATAAAGGACAATTGCTACAGGCTTCTTTTCCAGCCCACTCATTCTGATTGCTCAAGATTTTATAGAAAAGGTGATTCTCTTGGGGGTTACTTGCTGTGTTTTGGGGGTTACTTGTGTGCTGAGCTTGTGTTTGTCTGTCTGTTTGTTTGAAGGAGCATGTGCTGTGGTTGGCAGTTGGAAACTGTGAGCTTCTAAAGGTTTGAAATTTAGAAGCCTCTGTTCATTGGCTGAGCCTTAGTCAGGGAGCGGGGCTATCAGGAAGGCCAGGGCTTTATAAAGAAGTGAGTCAGCAACCAAGGGCAGGAAACAGGGAGTTTTGAGAGGGAGTTTAGAAGGGGAGTGAGAAGGGGCCGAAGTACACTTGCCATTCTTTAAAATAAACTAAATCAAACTAAACTATAATCAGAAGTTTCTGATTTAAATAAAAACCTTATCAATAGTCTAGGTAGCTGTAGGAGAGAATGCATGCAGAAGCCCAGCAGCAGAGTGAGGGCTATCCTGTTTATTGCACTCAGTGTAGCATGTATGATTACCTGCTCTGTGGGCAGGTGGCGTATGTGTGCATTCGGTGCAAGGAGCTCCTGGTCCTCAGAGACTGCATACGGGCTTTGGAGGTCAGGGTGGCTGAACTGGAGGAGCTGAGGGAGGCAGAGAGGTATATTGATGAGGCTTTCCAGGACACTGTAGTATCGTCCCACCTCCAGTCAGACACCCCGTGTGCTGTTAAGGAGGATGAAAGGCTCAGGGAAGGAGAGCAGCCAATGGGAGCAGAGGGAAACTTTTCCATAGATGGGACCCTCACCCCAACAACATCTCGATTTAGTCCTGAGTAGTGCACAGGATCTGGTCCAAGAGGTAACTATAACAAGACCGCTTGGAAATAGTGACCATAATATAAGAACATTGAACATTCCTGTGGTGGGAAGAACACCTCAGCAGCCTAGCACTGTGGCATTTAATTTCAGAAAGGGGAACTATGCAAAAATCAGGAGGTTAGTTAAACAGAAATTAAAAGGTATAATGACTAAAAGTAAAATCCCTGAAAGCTGCATGGACACTTTTCAAAGACACCATAATAGCGGACCAACATAAATGTATACGCCAATTTAAAAAAAACAGTAGAAGAACTAAAAAAGAGCCACCGGGGCTTAACCATGTAAAAGAAGCAGTGAGCGATTAAAAAAGCATCTTTTAAAAAGTGGAAGTCAAATCCTAGTGAGGTTAATAGAAAGGAGCATAAACACTGCCAAATTAATTGTAAAAATGTAATAAGCCAAAAAGGAGTTTGAAGAACAGCTAGCCAAAAACTCAAAAGGTAATAACAAAATGTTTTATAAGTACATCAGAAGCAGGAAGCCTGCTAAACAACCAGTGGGGTCCCTGGATGTTCGAGATACAAAAGGAGCACTTAACGATGACGTCGTCATTGCGGAGAAACTAAATGAATTCTTTGCTTCAGTCTTCACGGCTAAGGATATTAGGGAGATTCCAAACCTGACCCGTCCTTTGTAGGTGACAAATCTAGGACTTGTCACAGATTGAAGTGTCATTAGAGGAGGTTTTGGAATTAATTGATAAACTTAACAGTAACATGTCACCAGGACCAGATGGCATTCACCCAAGAGTTCTGAAAGAACTCAAATGTGAAATTGTGGAACTATGCACTATGGTTTGTAACCTGTCCTTTAAATCAGCTTCTGTACCCAATGACTGGAAGATAGTTAATGTAACGCCAATATTTAAAAAGGGCTCGAGGCAATCCCAGCAATTACAGACCGGTAAGTCTAACATCAGATACCAGGCAAATTAGTTGAAACAATAGTAAAGAATAAAATTCTCCGACACATAGAACAACATAATTTGTTGGGCAAAAGTCAACATGGTTTCTGTAAAGGGAAATCATCTCTTACTAATCTATTAGAGTTCTTTGAAGGGGTCAGCAAACATTTGGACAAGGGGCATCCAGTATATATATAGTGTACTTAGATTTCCAGAAAGCCTTTGACAAGGTCCCTCACCAAAGGCTCTTACATAAATTAAGTTGTCTTGGGATAAGAGGGAATATCCTTTCATGGACTGAGAACTGGTTAAAAGTCAGGAAACAAAGGGTAGGAATAAATGGTAAATTTTCAGAATGGAGAGGGATAACTAGTGGTGTTCCCTAAGGGTCAGTCCTAAGACCAATCCTATTCAACTTATTCATAAATGATTTGGAGAAGGGGGTAAACAGTGAGGTGGCAAAGTTTGCAGACGATACTAAACTGCTCAAGGTAGTTAAGACCAAAGCAGACTATGAAGAACTTCAAAAAGATCTCACAAAACTAAGTGATTGGGCAACAAAATGGCAAATGAAATTGAATGTTGATAAATGTAAAGTAAAGCACATTGGAAAAAATAACCCCAACTATACATATTATATGATGGGGGCTAATTTAGCTACAACTAATCAGGAAAGAGATCTTGGAGTCATCATGAATAGTTCTCTGAAGATGTACACACAGTGTGCAACGGCAGTCAAAAAAACAAACAGGACGTTAAGAATCATTAAAAAAGGGAGAGAGAATAAAACAGAGAATATTTTATTGCCCTTTTATAAATCCATGGTATGCCCACATCTTGAATACTGTGTACAGAGGTGGTTTCCTCATCTCAAAAAAGATATACTGGCATTAGAAAAGGTTCAGAGAAGGGCAACAAAAATGATTAGGGGTTTGTAACGGGTCCCATATGAGGAGAGATTAAAGAGACTAGGACTTTTCAGCTTGGAAAAGGAGACTAAGGGGGGGATAGGATAGACATATATAAAATCATGAGTGGTGTGGAGAAAGTGAATAAGGAAAAGTTATTTACTTGCTCCCATAGTATAAGAACTAGGGGCCACCAAATTGTTTTAAACCTGCTGCCCATTAATTTAAACAAAAGGAAGTGCTTCTTCACACAGTGCATAGTCAACCTGTGGAACTCCTTTCCTGAGGAGGTTGTGAAGGCTAAGGACTATAGTAGGGTTTAAAAGAGAACTAGATAAATTCATGGAGGTTAAGTCCATAAATGGCTATTAGCAGGGCTCGACAATCTATGTAATCTATTCGCCTATGGCGAGTAGATTACATCCTGGAAGAGCCAGGTTTGGGTGATCTGCGCATGCGCAGAAAGATCTGCACATGTGCAGAATGCCGGACAGCGCTCTGGCTATTAGCCAGTATGGGTAAGGAATGGTGTTGCTAGCTTCTGTTTGTCAGAGGGTGGAGATAGATGGCAGGAGAGAAATGGCTTGATCATTACCTGTTCAGTTCACTCCCTCTTGGACACCTGGCATTGGCCACTGTCAGCAGACAGGATACTGGGCTGGATGGACCTTTGATCTGACCCAGTCTGGACATTCTTCTTTTCTTCCCAAGAGACCTGCCATACTCCATGGTAGAGTGATCTCTTTTGTTCCCTTACCAAACAGACATTTATGTTAAGTACCAGGATTAAAGTAAAATGGTTAAACTAGCCTGGTTTTTCAGCCTGGCTACAGACTTGGGAAGGTAGCAGTGTAGTAGGTGTATCAGTTTGTGTATAGAAAGTGATTGCAAACAAAAGCACTAAAATTTTCTTAAAAATAAATCTTTAATATTTTCAGGAAACATTGGAAACAGTACAGTGACACTTTTCAAACTGGTTAAGTATAGGTCAACATAGAGAAATCTGAAATAAACAGGTAAAACATTACCCTTGGGCTGAGTTCTTTCTGGCCTTAAATCAGGCATTCTGATCTAGTCTTATCGCCTACCTAACACATGTTATAGAATTTCATCCCAAAGTTCCTGCACGAACTCACAATGTAGAGCAGACTTTTCAGAAAGACATCCAGTCTTTAAAATAAAAATTTCAAGTGATGGAAAAATCCACCATTACCTTGATAAATTGTTCTAATCGGAAATTTTCCTCACTGCTTATGAGGTTCAGGGCAGAACTGAATGTTGTATTTCTAGTCTGAATTTGTCTAGCTTCAGCTCTCAGGCATTGGATTATGTTATGTTATTGTCTGCTAGATTAAAGAGCACTGTACTATCAAAAATATTATACTCATCTAGGTACAGGTTGAATCTCTCTAGTCCAGCACTCTCTGATCTGGCAGCTTCCGTGGTCCAGCAAATTGTAGTTAGCTGGATGTCCACTTACCTTGTGTTTGTCCAAGTTTCCCATGGTCCCTTATACTTTGTTTACAGCCACCAGTCATGTCTCTGTGTTCTGTGTTGTTATTTAGCTCTAATTTACCCCTAAATGTCTTCTAAGATCCCAGGGAGCAGTTGAAGTGTTGGTAATGCTGCTAGACCAGTGTTTCCCAACTGGTGCTCTGCGGGACCCTGGAGTTCCGTGAAGCGAAAGTAGGGGTTCCGCGAACAGCTGATATTTCCCTGCCCCCTCTGAAAGAGAGAGAGCTGGCTAGCTTGTTTCCCGTTCCTCCCTGGCGACTCAGAGGCGAATGGAGGCGGAGGCAGAGGGAACAGTTGCTCCCGGCCAGCACCCTGGGGGTGCTGCACAGGGGTGACTCCATGTGACCATTAGCGGAGAGAGACGTGCTTCCCTTCCCCAAAGGAGCCGGTGTGTGCTGCCTGAACAGCTGAGGCTGTGGTACCTGACAACTTAGTTCCATCGCCTTTCTGTGCGAGGGGGGGTCAGGAGACCCGGGGCTGCGCAGCTCTGACTGTGCAGGCAGCGCGCTCTGCCCTGGGACTCATCTTCCCCCCCCACACACACACAGGACGGCATCGCGGAAGCCACCCACGCCAGTGCCCAGAAGGACCATGTCCCTGACCCCAGCATCCTGCCCCAACACCCCACCACCTGTTTCAGCATCCTGCCACCCAGCAGCACCCTCTCCCCGGCCCTGCCACCCACTACCACCCTGTCCCCTGCCTGCACCAGCACAGTTGGGACCACATTAATAAGGCTTGGGGGTTTTTTTGGATCTCACCTGTGTAGCCCCAACTCACTTTTCTGTGGGTCAGTGACCCTTGACTCAAAACAGGTTCCTCGCCCCTCTCATAAATAAAGACAGTGCTAAAACCTTTTGAGTTTGACATAATATTTTATTTAAAATGAAGCCTGGCCAACATGTCCCCAATTGGGGCCAAATCCCAATCTTACTGCAGCATCATAACACTCCTGCACCACCTGACCCCAGATCTGAGCCTATCATACAGTGGAATCCCCTGTCCTGAGCCTCTTACATCCCCAAACTCCTGCATCCCCACATCCTCAGTCTTCTGCCACAACACTTCTGCACCATCCACACATGGCAAATCTGTGTCCTGAGCCCATCATACTCACAGCCTCTTTGCCCTGAGCCCCTCACATATCCAACTCAAACTCCTGCGCCCTCACATCCACAAACCTGTGACTTGCTCAGCACCCCAACCTTCCACCTGAGCCCAACACTCCCCAACCTGGAGCTCCCTCCCCGAGCCAGCACCCCCTTCTCCTGCATCCAGATTCCCTCCCAGAGCTTGCACTTCTCACCCCTTCCCACACCCAAATCCCTCATTCCCACCCCAGAGTTCGCACCTCCTGTCTCAACCCAGTGAGAGAGTACAAGGGCTGGGGATAGCAAGTTATGGAGAGGAGGGGAACGGAGAGGATGGAGCCTCAAAGGAGTGGGGTCTTGGGGAAGGAATGTGATTTTCATGCCTTGGTGGGTCGTCCCCCCCTTTTTTTTTGCTTGACAAACCTAGGGGTTCCTTGAAAAGCTGAAAAGGGTTCCATGGCCAAATAAAATTGGGAAACACTGTGCTAGACGATATTGACCATCTGTGGTTCAGCAAATTCTCTGGTTTGGCACTGGTCAGGTCCCAAGAGTGCCAGATTAGAGAGGTTCAAACTGCATTTCTATACTTCAATCAAGTAATCTTAACCTTTTCATTGTATTGCCTTGTTTCCTGCTAGTACATGGTGCTTGAATACCATTGTCGGTGTATTAGAATTGTAAAATATGCTTTACGTGAATAAACATATTCATAAATGATTTAAAGAAAGGGTATCAGTGAGGTTTCAAAATTGGCAGATGATACAAAGCTGCTCAAGATAGTTAAGACCAAAGCAGACTGTGAGAAGAGCTTCAAAAGGATCTCACAAAACTAGGTTAGTGGGCAACAAAATGGCAAATGAATTTTAAAGTTGATAAATGCAAAGTAATACTTATTGAAAAACATAATCCCAACTATACATACAAAATGGTGGGAACTAAAGTAGCTATTACCACTCGAGAGATCTTGGAGTCATTATGGATAGTTCTCTGAAAACTTCCACTCAAAAGTGCAGCAGCAATCAAAAAAGCAAACAGTGTTAGGAATAATTAAAAAGAGGGATAGAGAATAAAACAGAGCATCTTATTGCCTTTGTATAAATCCATGCTATACCCAAATCTTTAATATTGCGTACGGATGTGGTTACTTCATCTCAAAAAATATATTTTGTCATTGGAAAAAGTTCAGAAAATGGCCCCCAAAATAATTATGGATTCAGAATGAATGCTATATGAAGATAGATTAAAAAGGCTGGGACTTTTCAGATTAGAAAAAAGGATACTAAGAGGGGATATGATAGAGGTTCATAAATCATGACTGGTGTAGAGAAAGTGAATAAGGAAAAGTTATTTACTTGTTCCCATAAATATAAGAACTAGGGGTCACAAAATGAAATGAGTATGTAGCAGGTTTAAAACAAACAAAAGGAAGTATTTCTTCACACAACACACAGTTAACCTGTGGAACTCCTTGCCAGAGGATGTTGTGAAGACCAGGACTTTAGCAGATAACTTCATGGAGGACAGATCCATCAATGCTTATTATCCAGCATGGGTAGGAATGGTGTCCCTAGCCGCTGTCTGTCAGAGGCTGAGAATGGGTGACAGGGGTGGGATCATTTGCTGGTTCCCTGTTCTGTTCCTTCCCTCTGGAGCACCTGGCACTGGCCACTGTCAGAAGACAGGAAACTGGGCTAGATGGGCCTTTGGTCTGACCCAGTATGGTCGTTCTTATGTTCTAAACTTTTCTAAATCTATGTAGCAAGCCTTACAAAGTGGCTACTAGACAGATGGGGTTTGAAGATGTCAGACTATAATTCTGAAGTAATCCTAACCTCCTCCTAAGCAGGGCGTGGGGTGAGTTTAAAGGAAAGAGAAAAACAATGAGCTTCATTTTCTGAGTGTGATATAATATTTGATTTCAGATATTGGTTCCCCTGCTGTGTTGTGTAGAGAAGTGCTGCCACCTGTGAAGATGACTGTGTAGCTGGGTTGAGTGGGGGATGGCACCCTAGACAGCAGAGAAATCCTGGGCTGCGTCTAGCAGGTTTCACTTTGCTGTCTACTGGTGGATTTTAAAGTTTGTGAGGGGAATTCATTAGCTGTTGTGTAATTTAAATTAGATTCCATATCTATCATATCTCTCATCACAGCACACAAGGTATAAACAGGAGATAAATCCAGTGGCATATTAAAGAATATTGATGGATGTGTGTTCTCTGTGACACCAATAAGCCGTACTGACCTTGGGATTCTAGTTTCTCCAGCTAGAGAAACCAGGTGCAGTGGGTGTATAATGTGGTTGGACTTCAGAAGGAAAAGAAAAGAAATAAGTAAACGAATTTGAATGCTGTGGACATTTAATTAATGACAGTATTGGAATTGGAAAGTGGTGTGTGCTGTGAAAGTTGCTGAAGGGAAGGAGATCAGTGGTTAACTAAATGTTTCCCCGTGTGTGTGTGTGGTGGGGGGTGGAGGGAGAGTTGGGTTTCAGGAACATCCCTGTAGTGAAAAAATTACAGAAATGCCCTTCTGTTTAGTTTTTGTACTTTGAAACTATTTTTTCCTGTGGACCCTTTTTGAGCAACACTTCCTGATACACATTCAAAAGTTGAGGATGTTTGGGGGGATTTTTTTTTTTTGGCTTTCTAGATAATCATTTGTTTGTATGTTTGTTGCTATTTAAGATTTATAAATGGGATTATAAGAGAACAGTTAATATCCCAATAAAATCTGAAATGCCTAGATAACATATGAAAAACAGATATGCTGACATAAAGGGAAGGAAGGAAGAAAATAATCATTTCAAATACATATGTATAACCTTCAAATAGTAATGGGGCAGGCTGAAAACCACAAAGAAGGAAGTCCAAAGATTGTTGAAAGCTGATCCTTTATTATTTAGTTAGTTGCTAGTTGAGTATTGTGGCACACATGGTGTGTGAGTGTAGCAATGGCTGCACACCTCTGATACCCAGGATTAGAAGTGCAGATTAAGAATGGAATGTCACTCTTCAATTGGAATTTTCTTGCTTTTGCAATTCTAATTCCAGACCTTAATATTTTCAGTATAAATTTTGTAATTCATTTCTGAGCAGCTAAAATATTGGGAAAGTGGAGACAGAGAGAGAGAAACATCCAATATATGTTGCTAGTCTCCTTTGTATCAGATATGTAGTCTATGGGCCAATTAAGAAATAGCTGTTACAGTAATTTATATGCAGACCTCTAGTTTCTGTTGATTAAAACAGGATACTACTCTTCTAGGTCATTAAGGAATCATTTTCTGTCACCACTAAAAATAATGCTACAAGATTTACCTCCCCTGCATACTGCAGGAACACCACCCTCTATTCTATTAAATGTGTTTAAACACACTCTTCTTATGAATCTTTTTGGCAGTATATTAGTCAGTGAATATCTTCACGTTGGAGATAGATACTCAAAATTCCTCTGTATAATAAGTCCCAATCACAAGAAGCCAACAATCTGTAAGCTTGTGGTTTTCTTTAACAATCTCTAGAAGATTCTGTGGCACCTGATGAAATAAGCGTTTCAGAAAAAAATACTTTTAGATGGCTGACTCAAGGACAGGCCTAGTGGCCAGCAGCAGCGCACAGCACTGCAACAATATCTGTTGGGCGTATGAATGGGGCCTCCTGTTCCATGGTCCAGCATGCACTTGAGGTTATAGCTCCTGTAGGCAAGTTGACTGTTAATCAGGTTCCTTAATCTTGCTCTGCCTTCCTACCAGATGCTGTTTTAACAGGGGTTCCATTGGGTAGGACAGAGTGGGCAGGTTCGTTCCCCCCCAATCTGTGCTTCATCCCATGTGTGAATAGTTCAGGCTCCCAAGTCAGACACTGTCTACACTCCCTGAAATTCTCCATGTCCTGCGAGCATCTTGGAGCCTTCACTTCCTACATGGAGCAGCCCCAGGGACCTTTCTGTCTGTCTGCAGTCCTGTTCTAACCTCATCTGTTGTCACTAATTGGACCCAGTGCGTGACCAGTAACAGCTCTTCCTGTGCCAAATTGTTCCCCCTCCTTCCTGGACCAGCGTGTGGATAGTAGGGCTGCCAACTTAGAACCTCAGGTTTTTCTAGAATGAATGCAGTGAAAGATCTCCCCTTGAAGCTGTGATTGGGAGTGACTGGTTATGGATTTTGACATTTTTTCCTTCACAAAAACTCAGAGAGCTTCCAGGGCCCCCACTAAGTTGCCCTCCCCGCCCAGTTGAAATGTGAAATTGCATCCCTGTGTTATAAAGCTACTTTTAGATTGGATGTGAACATTCATAAAGAACCATTGATATATGTCCTCTTGTACAAGAGCCCCTGAGCTGTAAATAGAGAAGACAGTTATTCAGCAGATAAAGATGTAAGTAGGGGACAAACCACTTGTAGAAATAATCCTGACCTTAAAATGTACCTTAAACCTTTGTTTTAACTTGAATTAATTTGTCATCACACACAGCATAGACAGGCAAAATTAATAATTCCTCTTCAGCCATGTGTTTACACTTATCTTTGAAATGTAAAATGTGTGTAAATCAGGAGTGTTACAGCTTTCTGTTTTCTTTCACAGATTATACTCTACACCAGTAGAAATGGACAGCAGCAGTTTCATTCAGTTTGATGTGCCCGAGTACAGCAACACTGTTCTGAGCCAATTAAATGAGCTTCGTCTGCAAGGGAAGCTATGTGACATAATTGTGCATATTCAGGGTCAGCCATTTAGAGCCCATAAAGCAGTTCTAGCTGCCAGTTCTCCATATTTCCGTGACCATTCAGCATTAAGTACCATGAGTGGCTTATCAATATCAGTTATTAAAAACCCTAACGTCTTTGAACAGTTACTTTCATTTTGTTACACTGGCAGGATGTCTTTGCAGCTGAAAGATGTTGTTAGTTTTCTAACTGCAGCTAGCTTTCTACAGATGCAGTGTGTCATTGACAAATGCACACAGATATTGGAGAGTATCCATTCAAAGATCAGTGTTGGTGATGTTGACTCTGTCACCGTTGGTGCTGAAGAGAATCAAGAAAGCCACAATGGAGTAAAAGATAACAACTACTTTGCCAATCCTGTTGAAATATCTCCTCCTTATTGCTCTCAGGTGCGACAGCCAACAGCGGTTAGTGATCTAAGGATGGACACTGCCACAGGGAAAACTTTACGCAGTCGTCTGCATGAAGAAGGGCACTCAGATCGAGGAAGCAGTGGAAGTATCTCTGAATATGAAATTCAGATTGAAGGTGATCACGAGCAAGCGGACCTGATAGTAAGGGAGAGCCAGATTGAAGAGGTGAAGGTTAAAATGGAAAAATCTGACAGGCCAAGTTGTTCTGATAGCTCCTCACTTGGCGATGATGGATACCATACTGAAATGGTTGATGGAGAGCAAGTAGTTGCAGTAAATGTAGGCTCTTTTGGATCTGTATTACAACATGTTTATTCATTTTCCCACGCCCCATCCCAGGCTACTAGCATTTCTGAAGCCTTTGGAAGCCTGAGCAATTCAAGTCCTTCAAGGTCCATGCTGAGTTGTTTCAGAGGAGGTCGTGCACGTCAAAAACGGGTATCTGCAGGTCACTTGCATAGTGATGTTCAGGGTTTAATGCCAGGGGTTGATGGTGAAACCATAGTGAGTAACCCAGGATATGAAAACAGTCCACGGGAAAGAAATGCAAGAGGTCACTGGTATCCATACAATGAGAGGTTAATTTGTATTTACTGTGGGAAGTCTTTCAACCAGAAAGGGAGCCTTGATCGACACATGCGGTTGCACATGGGAATCACACCTTTTGTATGCAAGTTTTGTGGAAAGAAATACACACGCAAGGACCAACTTGAGTATCATATTCGTGGCCACACTGATGATAAGCCCTTCCGCTGTGAGATCTGTGGGAAATGTTTTCCTTTCCAAGGGACACTAAATCAGCATTTAAGAAAAAATCACCCTGGAGTAGCAGAAGTAAGAAACAGGGTAGAATCTCCAGAAAGAACAGAAGCATTTCTTGAACAGAAAATAGATAATGACACTTCAGCCTCTGAAGCTATGGATTCTAGTATGGAAATTCACACAATGTCTAACACGCCTGATTAAAATACTAACTTCTAAGTGCAACCCAAACAAAGCACATTAATCAATGCATTTTTAAATGTTTTGCTTTTTTACTAGTCTTCAGTACAGGTATATCAGCCTTTTAATTTTCCTGACCTTCTGGAAATCTGGTCAATATGGTTTCTGAAGGAAGCTCTATAATTATCCATTGTTTTGAAGGAAGCTGGGTACTTTTCACTGTTGAAGATGCTTAAAGTAAAAAGGACATTTCTATCACTAAAGTAAAAAGGACATAGTATCTTGGAAGTGGTAAAATTGTTCTTTACTGACTGATCTGGCAAAATACAGATTCCATCAGAGAAGGATATTAAAATAAGACTAGCAGCCCTGCTGGATACACTAAGAGGGTATATTCTCCCTCATTGTGCTTCCTAACTTCCATTCCTAGTAATGGGGGTTACGCAGCAGTGTGGGAAAGAGACTTTCCTCATGAATCCCCTCTAGGTGTCAATGAAACTTTTTTAGTTTTTGAAATAGCTATTTTTCATAGCTTGCATATCCTGTTCTGGTTGGAGTGAATGTAAGAGTATGTCTAAGTTAATATAATGTACAAGGCTTTCAACTCTTAAATCTCATCTCTATCTAGGGCTTAGGACTTTGCTGGGATTTTTTTTTAAGAAAGTTGCTTGGTTTTCATTTCTTAAAATATTGTTTTGTGTCAAAAAGTAAGCAAAGTGAATAACCTTGTCAAGTATCCTGGCTTTATAGCAGATATGTAAACCAAATGCCATAAATCTATCAAATTAGGGTTGAATTGTTTGGAGTTTTGTTCATTGTCTAGAGTTCAAGCTAGACAAGCTGTGGTGCTGACCTTTTTTATAGAACTTGTATTGTTATATTAGCAAACCCAAGAGTAGCATTGTGGTTTTAAATGTTTTTACTGGCCTCAGAATCTACCTTCATTTTGTACTGTAGAAACATACCAGGTAACTAAATCTAACTTAGTCGTTCTAAATGGTTGGTTGATACTAGCCAGAAAGGGATGTTGTAGTTTAAACTACAGTACTTCCAAGCAGTATTTTATCTTTTTCCCAGACAGCTGTTTCAGGTGCACAGTAACTTCCTACTTACAATTCCAGGTGATGTCTCAGCACTTGGGATTTGTACCTTTTTTTGTAAAAAATACTATATGGGAATTGCGAGCAATATGTCTGTTATTATATATGTGAGTATTACAGAGTCACTATGGCTTCCCCATTACTTCAGTGGTTAATGTTTTCTTCATAAAGTGACCACCAATAACAGAAACTCTAAAAATACTCTAAATAGTTTTGTATTTCCAAATGTGTTTTTGTTTTTTGGTTCTTATGTGGTGCTATTTTTAACTTTATCAACTTAGGTCAGTATAGTATAGAAAATGTGAAACCTAATGGTAACAGTGAAACAAAAGCAAAACCTATTCAAAAGAGATGATCGCTTGAAAGAAACCTCAAAACCTGGCTGGCAAACATTACTGTATAAAATTCTGCTTGATCAGCAGAATTAAGGAAGTACAATTTTGTTAATCATGTTTTTTTTTTTTTTAAATACATAAGAATGAAGCTTTATGTAGATTTGGGCCTATATTTTTATTGAGATTCATTTTGCAATGATTGCTGATGTTCTTGTGATTATACTATTATACTTTTAAAATAAATGCTTATTTTTAAGTTACAGGAAAGCAAAAAGGTAAGTCTGCTGGCTTGTAATGCTTTTTGGGCTCCTATAACTCAAATAGCTTTGTGTGGGATTTTAAATATTTTTCAGGCCCTTAGTCCGTGAGTCCAAGGTATATTTGTGCAGTAACTTTTAAAGTACACTATCTTTAATATTGTGTCAGTACGCAATAAGGATTAATGTTATTAAATACAGACATACACTATAAACCCCAGCTGCTCCATAGGAGTAGTTTTAGTTAAATCGGGTACATAATCTGCCTTTTCCTCCTAAAACTGCCTAAATAAGAGATTTGTTCCTCCCTGAAGCAACAGAAGAACTCCTGTTTCCATTAATGGAAATTGTATGTGTGCATCAAGGAGAGGCTAGATTGCTACATGTTTACCATTTAAACACATGTTGGTGTTTCAGATTAATGTTTTTTCTTACATAAATGTCTAAGTAAATGCAAACAATTGTGTTTTGATAAAATTAAGTTTGACACACATGGAAAAGTCAAGAAATTAAGAGTTAAGCTTGACCCTTTATATTAAACTTGTGTTGTGGTGCCTTTGGGTTGGCTTATTTCTATAGTAGTGTAAGTTGAAGGGAGTAGGGAAAGGGCTGTTAACTTTGTATTTCTTGACCTTTGTCATTGTGTCACAGTCTTAACATTATTTAAATATAGTTCTTTGTATCTATAAATTTATTAAACTGGTTTGATTTTACCAAAGAGTGACTTATCCAAAATTGTCTCTGACAAAAATATACATCACTTTGATTGTACAGGTTCAGGTTCAAAACATTGTAATGGGACTGTTAAGGGGCAGGAAATTATCACTTTTTCTACAATATAATGACCCAACAGTTTGCAGGTTCCACTTGCTCCTATTTATTTTGGTATAACATTTACCTTTTCCACTGCTAGCAGTGTTAAGAATTATCAAGCCATAACACAGTACTGTAAGGTTCAGCAGTGCTTCAAAGGATGCATACATGTAGGCAAGCATAGAGCATCTTTGAACATTACATTAAAACTTATAAAGTGTGTGAATCTGGTAGAAAATGAACTTCAAATCTGGCAGCAGCAATTAATTGTGCCTTGTCACATGATGGTTTGCCAGGATTAACATTGCCATGAAACTTAAAACATTTTATCCACTTGAAGTTCATTTCACAAGTTTACCAAGACAAAGTATGCTGTGTAGTTATTTTAAGCAGTCTTTGAAAGCACTGTACAGTACCTATTTCTGTACAGTTTTAAGTTAGCACAGAACTTACACATTTCATTTATGGTAAATGCAGAAGTCAATAAAATAAGTAATATGTGAAGAAATATTTGGCAGTGAAATCCATCATTAAACCATACAAGGCTGGTTCATAATTGAGTCTCTTCTTGATCTACCTTTTGATTACATAGACAAATGTGAAAACAATGACAGTGTCCTTTCCTCTAGATGTTTAACCTATTATTACAAACTGTGAAAACAAAGAATTTTATACTTTTGCTAATGATTGTGGTTTGTTTCAAATAGTTATTTTAATTTTCCTAATCAGTTATCTTCCATGTAATTTCTATTAAAGTTGTAAATACATTTAGGGAATAAGTTTGTAAATACCTTAATGTTTCAGTTCAGCTTTAGTCAACAGAGTCTCATGAATGGTTCTGCATTTTATTGTGATATTTAATAGCATAAAGGATACTGTTTGTTCACTGTTCTGCAGAATATACTGTAGGCCTAAATTTATAGTTTTTAAATATTATAATCTTCCCAAGCATGAGGAAATGTTTTATGCTGAAGCCTTCCGTTTTATTTCTAGCCAAAACAATAAGGCCTGTTATAACTTTGTTAGGTTGAAGTATGGGAAGAATAGCAGGAGTACAAGTAGGAGCTGGGAAAAGATTGACATTAATGAGCTTCATCATTTTTCAGATATTTTATTTGAATCTTTTAGTTTACTGTGATTGTTTTTATTGTCATTTTCTGAAAGGGTTTCCTGTGAAACCACTGAAAGGGACTCAAATATGCAACACCTAATCTATTTTCCAAGGGAAATTTACCCTTGAATGGTGCTTTTAGACTGGTCAGGGTTATTTATTAAATTTTATATTTGAAAGTATTTGGGAATTGTGTAAATTCTTTATATGAATCTGTTTCATTCATGAATTGTATATTTCAAATACTCAGTGATTGAACCAGAAGTTTAGTAAAGTCATTCAAAATGTTCAAGTGTATAAACCATTGTGCATTTCTTACATATCTTTTAACAAGTGCCAGAATAATTATATTTAATATAAGTAAAAGTCCAGTGTATTATTCACCCATCCCTATAAAGAATATTGACTTAATTATACAAGTTTACATAAAAATGTTAATGAGTAAGCCTGAGACAAATCTGTTCCTGTGTTTATTCAGAGGATGTGAAGCATCAATAGCTGAGCAGGCTTGCTTATAGCTTGTATAGGCAGCTACTGTTACAACAGATGCAATAACTCACTGTCTCCCCAGTTTGCGTATACTATGAATTGAACCTTTGGACTTGTTATTGCAAGTCTTTGGTTGGAGGTTTGATTAGAAGTAGAACTCGCTACTTATTTGCACAATGTTAATAGCATTTATTTCCCTTAACAGAAAAATTGTATTTTTAAATAAATTTTATTATTTGTAGAGTTGTTTTATGATAAATATTTGAACAGTTTGAATGACTTAACTCAGTGTCATTATCTTGCAATATAAACTGGTAACCTCACAACTCCACACTTCATCACTATATGAAGTAAATGAAGCTAGCTAAGCTGATACTGTAACAACTAATAACTTGCCATTAAGGATTATTTTATAGCATGGATTTTAAAATATTTATTCAAATGATATTTTACACTTGTATTCATTTTGTTTTAGATTTGTGACATGAATATTTCAGTGCTGCTTTATTTTGTTCTGATGAATTTTTGTTTCTTGCGTGTACATTGCTTTTTTTATGGTATAAATAATAAGTCAATGGGAATTGCTGTTTGTAAATTAAAATGCTTGTAGAGCAAACCAGTGTTGTCAGTGTATATATTCAGTTATTTAGTGTAAATATTAATGGACTTGCATCATGTCGCATTTTATAAAATCTCAATATAAAAGGTTACAATTTAATAAAGATGTTCCTTTATTAAACCCCAGAGGCAATCTATTCCTCTTAACTTTACTGAGCCAGCTAGTGAGTCCTCAGCAGCTTCCTGGCTTGGTACCATACTGCTGAAAGCATGACACACATCGTATCATCGATCCTAGAAAGGTCACAGATGTATCATAGAAATGTGAAACTTCTCAGTATTATGTGTGATTGTCTACAGTTAATTTATTTGCATGGACATGTGAATGTAGCAGCTGTGTTCTGCACCCTCAGCTGGATATTATTCTATGCCTTTGTGGAGAAGGAGAGGCCATCACACACCTCATGAAGTACACAGTTCATTTCCTAACAAAAGGGAAGCATGAGATTAGAAATGTGGGAGCCCAGCAATTGTAGACAGGTACTTAACAAGTCTCTCTAAAGTAAACCGATAGTGCCTTACACCTTGCTTTCACAGGTAGGCTGATGAACTCTCAAGGATGTGCCAAATCACCAGTGATTTTCAATATTGAAATATTATCCCACCATCAGCCTAAGCAATAATTCATTAATCTGTTGGGATGGACTAGTCCTTCCTTTAGTGGTTTGCAGAAGAGGGATGGGTTTTGTTTTTGTCTTATAAACTTACTAGTTTCCTGTTAACTATAGAAAGAACATTTGTGTACCATCAAGTGGTCCAAGAAGCTGTTAAGAAAGATGTACAGCAGCTACTGTGTAGCCACTCAGCTATTTCTGTGAAATCTTCGCCACTTTTCTACTTCAGTGCACAGAGCAGCCACTGTTAGTGCTGCAATAGCAGTTCCAGAAGCAAGGCCAGGAGCTGAGTGGATTATTGCATTTAGAGCTGATACTTCCCTCAGATGCAAGGTATTGTATAGCTTTGTTTATAGGAGGCAGAGGATGTGCTCAGCGTCAGCTGTCTGTGAGTACACAATGTCCATGGTAGAAATCACTATTGGCACAAGAGTGTACAAAGAGCTGCCATGCTGCTACAATACAGCAACACTCAAGTTTCTGTAAAGCAAACTCGTTAATAGAGAGAAAAAAAATCCTTGTTCCGCAGGTGCCTTTGGGATTAGAGGCAAGAGGAAGTAATTTCTGGTACATCTGTAATTTTTCTGTTTGTCTACCAAAGTCCATCAGCTTTAGCTGCAGGGGTTTAGAAAAGTGCATTCTGTAGAATGTTGTGCTATCATCACCTTTACTTGTGTCTTGGCAGACTATTGCAAATTCTTTAGGTTGCCAGACCATTTTGGGAAATGAAAACAATTTTATTTTTCTAATTTATTTTGCATAGTGTAACCCACACACTTGCTGGGTGTGCTGCACTGTCCCCTCCAGTGGCACATAGATGACTTACAAAGAGAATGACGAGTCTGCTCTATAGCCTTAGCCAATACTCGGCTGGCTTTTGGCTCGTGATAGAGTTCCCAAGGATGATTCTACCTGCAGAGGACCAAGGTCTGCTAGCATTACGATAGCAGTAATCAATAATTGATAGTTGAGATGTAAATCCTTTAATAAAAACAGTATTCCCGCTCCAATAGGGTATGCATGCCTTGTACAAAATGTATGATGGTGTACAATTCTAGTTTCCCCTAGATCAACAGTTCTCAAACTTCATTGCATCATGACTCCTTTCTAACACAACTTACTACATGTCCCCAAAGTGGAAGCTGGTGCCTGAGTCTGCCTGAGGCCCACCACCCAAATTGGGGGGAGAGGGGGGGCAAAGTAGAAACCCAAGCAATTCAGCCTCAGGCAGGGAGGCCTGCCCAGAGCTGATGCTTGAAACCCTTGGGCAGTAGGGCTCAGGCTTTGGCCGTGGCTCCCGGCAAGTCAAATGCCAGCCTTGGCAACCCCATTAAAAGGTAGTCTTCTGCACCCACAGTTTGAGAACCGCTGACCTAGCTTGTAGCCACTGAGAGACTGTTGCCTTTGAGCACTCTAGCTTTGTTTGTTGCAATATGTGGCAATAAGTACAGTACCATAGTGCAGCCTATATGGTTAAATTTCAACTCAACAACTTGGTTTAGGTCGTGAGCCAGCATCTCCCAGAGTACAGTGTCCATGTATTAACTGACTTGAAAGTACGTTGGGTCACTCGTAGAGCAAATATTCAAAACACAGCGGCATTGCATGGGCCAAAGTAACCTATTTTCCAAAGGAGTGGACCAATAAAACCTGAGCAAAATGATACTTTTAAATTAATTTCAAACAAAAAGTTGACTGGCACATGCCTAGAAAAGGGACAAGGTAGGTGAAGTAATATCTTTTATTGGAAATTGGTCCAGTCAAAGCTTCTATCTCTCACTAAGGCTCTGTAGTCTACTGGCACCCACACAGCTACCACAGACCATACAACAGGTATGTCAAACTCAAAACCTACTGAGGGTGGCACAAATGAAAACTGATAGCTTTCAGGGCCACCAAAGAAAATATACTTTATCAGAAAGTTGTAATTATTTACTATTATAGATTGTTTTAGGTATATTTTATAATTTTTTCAAGTCTTGTTTTAATATAATACAATAATTTGATGTGTACAATTATTTGCTCATAAAATAATTTTAATTTAAACATACATTTAAGTACTTTTTAATTTTTTATATGATACATAACTTGCTTTGTTGAAATAAAAACAAGTATAGACCATGGTCAAATAGAACAGGCTTCTGTGAAAATTTCAGATACTTTGTAAGTTTGAGATTTTGCATAAACATAATTATCCATGCAACTGCAAACAACTGACATTTATTGATATAAAATTAATATACATTTTGTGATTTTATATGGGAATAAATAAAATATTAACAAAATAATCATCTCCTCTCCCCCAGAGGCAGGTACCCCCAACTTAATGCCTCCTTCCTCCCCCAGAGCCAGGCACTCCCAGCCCCCCCCCCACTTAATCCCTCCCCCTCTCCCACAGCCAGGCCCTCCCCAACCTAATGCCTCCTCCCTCCCCCAGAACCTAATGCCCTCCCCCTCCTCCAGAGCCAGCCCCCCCCAACATGCCTTCCTCCTCTCTCACAGCCAGGCACTCCCAGCCCCCCCAACCTAATACCTGGGTCCTGGAGTCGCTGTTGCTGCCGTGACACATTTCTTTCTCAGGTGCGCTAGAGCGGGGTGAGCACAGTAGCCAGCTGTGAGCATGTGCTGGGCGCCATGCACAGAGCAGCCCAGCCGGCTGTATGCGCGTGTGCAGAGCACCCCCGGCTATGAGCAGTCGCTGTGGCGCAGAGCAGCCCGGCTGGCTGTGATCTGCACTTGGCCACGTGCTCCGAGTGGCCAGCAAGCTGCACTTCATTCCTTTACTAGCGGACTTACATGGCGTTGCCCAGGAAACTGGAGGAACAAAATTTAGAAAACCAGAAGCTGGTCCTGACAGCCTCCAGCCATACCGCAGCTACCAGTGCCTGACAACTGGCCATTATGGCAGACCCCCATGCTTTTCTACTGCTGCATAAAACAAAATCTCTGACTCAAAGAGGAAGGACTATGCAGCATTTTAAAGACTAACAAGATGGCTTATTAGGTTTGTCACTTAATAAACCATCTTGTTAGGACTATGCAGCACTTTAAAGACTTTGTTTCAGCAAGACCAGACTAACACAGCTACATCTCTATGGTTGCGTCTACACGGGCATAATTTTGCACAAATACTTTTAATGGAAAAGTTTTTCCGTTAAAAGTATTTGCGCAAGAGAGTGTCTATACTGGCATGTGCCTTTGCGCAAAATATTTGCTTTTTGTGCAAAAGCATCCGTGCCAGTGTAAATGCTCTCTTGCGCGAGAAAGTTCCGATGGCTATTTTAGCCATTGGGCTTTCTTGCACAAGAAATTGATTTACCTGTCTACACTGGCCTCTTGCACAAGAGGACTTATCCCTGAGCGGGAGCGTCAGAGTGCACAAGAAGCACTGATTTCATACAGTAGAACATCAGTGTTCTTGCGCAAATACTCGCGGCCAGTGTAGACAGGCAGCAAGATTTTGCACAAAAGCGGCCGCTTTTCCGCAAAATCTTGCCAATGTGCACAGCCTATTAGTATTCAAAAAAGAGGCATTGCAATGTTGAGAATCAGAGTTATTTGACTTGGCAAACTTGGATACAAAAGTCACAATAGAAACCAGGTCTGTTTTCTTCCCATGCTGGAAGCATATGGAGGCCCTTCTTCAATAGTGAAGTGTTTTGCTTCCTATCAGATGGTATTTTTGCTAATTATCCTTGTAGAAGCTAATGGGGTTTTCTTGGTAGGGAAGTAGGGGATAGGCATGCTAGGTCTGCAAATTCTCATCCAAGAGCTGAGTATAGGGCTGCCTCAATCAGTGGGGCTGGTCCTACTGAATCTGAGAGATTTCAAGGTGACACCTCAAACTCTTCTTCCATCTTTTTTTTATGAAACTACAAGTACTTACCTGAGCTTGCTGGCACCTCTATAGTCCCTCCTCCAGCACCCCTTCCCCTTGACAAGCTGCCCCTCCCATGGACTGCATCCCCGTGTCTCCCCCCCCCCCCCCCCCAGGATCATCCAGTATCACACTGAGGACCAGTGCCCAGATTTGAGGGATCCCCCTGCCTTGGATTAATATCTCACCCACCCAGCATCATCCAGTGCTGCCCCTTGGGCCAGTGACCCTCAGAGGAGACACCCCCCCCCCCCACCATGGGCTTCATTTCTCACTCACTCCCTGCAGGATTGTCCAGACCCACTTCCTTCATCCCCCTACAATCCTTGCCCCCAATGGTTCAGCCCCACCCCCCTACAATCTTGCCCTCTCCCCACTTGCCCCCAATGATTCAGCCCCTCCAATCCTGCCCTTCCCCCACTCGCTCCCAACGGTCCAGCCCCCCTGGACCAGCCCACCCCCACAAGTATCCAGCCTCCCCCAATCCTGCCCTACCCCCCACTTGCCCCCAAAAGTCCAGTTCCCCCCTGCCCCCGGACCAGTCCCTGCCCCCCTCTCGTGCTCGCCTCTGGATCCCTGATGTGCCTCTTTCCAGACATTTTTTTCAAAGTGGTAGCTGAGCAGTAACAGCAGACCCACTCCCTCTGCCTAGAGGAACCTGCCCGCCCATTGGTTGGCCGCCAGGCCCCAAGCCAATTGCAATATTGATGAGGGGCCTTCATATGCTTCCAGAAATGGCAGGGAACAGTGGCAGATATAGAGCAGGGTGAGTGGGACGGCTGCCGTGGGCCCCACGCTTTAATAGGCCCAGCGCCAGGGGTGGCCTGGCTTGGCGGGATACCGGGAATTTCCCGGTGGGCCATCCGCCGAAGGGCCGGCTGGCAGCTGCTGGAGGAGGAGGGGGATTGTGACGGGGCACTGCAGCCCCGCACTTTGAATTCCCTGGCGCCGGCCAATACGGGCCATGTGGGGCAGAGGGAGCGCATGTGCGGTGTGCTGAAACTGAAATGCCACATGGCGTGCTGAAACGCCGCGCAGCAGCTGAGAGGGGAAATGCTGTGGCGTTACGTCACAGCCAGGGATTTTGAAACCGCGTGGCCCAGCGTTGCACGGGTCGGTTCAGTACGCGGTGTGGAGCCTGGGCAGGGGTTGCGGCTACCCTGCAAACTGGAAGGCAGAAAATGGATGGTAGAGGAAGGGGCTTGTGGTGGAGGGGGTGGGGGTCAGATCAGGAGAAGAAAGGGGAAGGCACCAAGGGACAGCGTGGAGGAGAGACAAATGCCAGGGGGCCAAGTGGAGACAATGAGGAAAAGGGCAGGAGGGGAGGTGTCAGTGGGAGGAGGGACAGGGTGATACTGGGAGAGGAGAGGATAAGGGCATTGGGGACTAAATGGGGGAGGGGAAGGTGCTGGGAGAAGGCTTGAAAGGAAGGGTGAGCATGAGGAAGGTGGGGATGGAGCAAGGGCACAGGAGCATGAGGGGAATGGGGGCAGAGGGTGGTGAGGGGGTGGGCATCAGGGAAAAAGAGGGCAAAGGGGACAGTGAGGGAAGGGGGAGGTGCCAGGAGATTCTGGGGGTGAAGCAGACAGGCAGACACCTGCAGGGGAGGGACCAGCACCAGAGGAGAGAGGCATGGCAGGTATGTAGAGGGAGGTGTTAGGAGATGAGGAGGGGTAGCTCACATGATCAGAGTGGGGCTACTGGAGGAGTGGGCACAGGGGGGATGCCTTTTTTCTATTTTTCTACAAAGGGGGGGGCGCAAAACTCTCATCCACCCCTGGCGGGGAAGTTTCTCCCCACACTGCCAAGCTCCGTGCAGCCCGGGGGAGAGGTGTCAGTCTCTCATCTCTTCCTGGAGGAAAGGTTATCCCCTGTAAAGTTTGGTGGCGGTAGGTCTTACAGTGTTCAAGTTATTAGAGCACAAACATACAAATATTCTCCTTTATACATTAGATTTAAAAAAAAGTACTGGCGGGCTGCAAAAAATTTCGATCAGGCTGCATGCAGCCCACCAAATGCCACTTTGACATATCTACCTTACAACATGCATAAGACACAAGTATGAAACCAAAAGCTCTGTAACCAATGAGCTTGTTCTACCCCTCTAATAATGAGCAGGTGTTGAGGTGCAGCACACTCTTCTCATGACAGATCCAAAGCTACTTTCTGCAAGAGTAGGGCTCTTAAATCTAATTGACTTTGCATTTCACCAAATTCTTTCTGAGGGTTTTGTCAGATGAGCGATGTGAGGCAGGGACATTAGCTCCTAATATGCAGGCTGCCAAATATAATGGGGTTCCAACCTTCAGAAGCATCTTGGGGCTCTCCTAATATAAGTACTAATGGGGGTGGAGTGTTGCTGTGCACTGTTACACAGCAGATACTTTCCACAGAGAGGGTGGTAGTGCAGAGCTGAAATTAAATGTTAACTTCTACACTGTGACATGATTAGGCTGAGGCTTAATTCATACTTGGAGCTGGAGGGCACAGCCAGGGGCTTGCTAATGGAATGGAGGAGAACCCAGCAGAGGCATTTCTAGCAGTCAGTTGGTGACTCCTCAGATCCTGTAGAACTATTTTCATTTGAAGGCAAGTTGCAAGACCTTCTGGCTGCAAGGTGAATGGCTGAGTTGTGTATTTCTGCATTGACAGCTGAAATGTGCGCTGCAGGCTCAAGAGTAACCACCCTGCCAGCTACATATCAATTGTGCTGTCCTAAGATACTGCAGGGGTTGAGGGTAGCATTCCCTGTATGCTGATCACTTGTGCAGTTGCTCAAGAAAGATTCCAAGGCCCCCCAGCTGATTAGCAGAGAACCCACAGCTAGGTGTTTTGTTGCTACTGGTGGTGCACATTTGTACATGCCTTGGTGCACATACAATTTATTGCACAGGTGGATGGAAAAAATCTGCACCTGGCTGGAAAAGATTAGAGGGAACATTGGTGAAAGATTTGAGACTGAGTCAAGCTGCTACTGAGGTGTGAATGAGGTTCCGGCAGGTGGGTGGCATGCTGACAGCCAAGTCACATATGATGATGATCAGGGCTTGGTGAAAGCCGCTCACCAGCCCTGCACTGCGCATGCGCAAGACCCGCATTGCACATGTGCGCGCCGCAAATGAACGGGGCACCCAGCTGAAATCTACTTGCCACAGGCGAGTAGATTTAATACTTTGTCGAGCCCTGATGATGATTGAAAATCTTTATATTAAAGAGGTTCTACCAATCCCAAAAGGTTGGACATTACATCCCAGGCCAATGAATATTTCAGATCTTACCTAAAGAGACATTAACAGCTATTTCTTACTAACTAAACTAACATTTGTTACAAAAGAGAGCCAATATTGGTTAAAAGCTTCATTATATGTACAAAAGCTTCAGAATGGTAGCCGAGTTAGTCTGTAACAAGAAAAACTTCAACAAGAAATAGTCTAGTAGCACCTTAAAGACTAACAAAACATGTAGATGGGATCATGAGCGTTTGTGGGCAAAACCCACTTTCTGAAGAAGTGGGTTGTGCCCACAAAAGCTCATGATACCATTATATGTACAGATATCAATAGAATCCTTAGGTCAGTTTCACAGTACAGATGGTAAACTTTAGAATTGCAGGGTCCTTTTCGGAAACAGCCATCAGTTCAATGCCCAAAGATTCACTATCAGAGCAGTCCAGCTGAGGCAAGAGAGCTCAGTCTTAGGACTTAAACTTCCCCTAAATAAAGCTGAAACAGATCTGAGGTGAAAGGATCAGGTCCCAAGAGATTTGTAGAGCTCTTTGCAGCCTCTTGACAGCCCCAGTCCTTGGATGAACAATAGGCTTTTGAAGTACCCTATTTTGTAAGCAGCAGCAGTAATTAGCTACATGGATTAACATAAGGCATTTGCCTTTCTCCCACCATTTTACAGGTGATTTACCACAAACTTCAAAAGAGAAATTAGACGTATCAGTTATTTAAGTGTTAAAGTTTTTTATTTTCTGAATTAACAGACTGTAGCACAGAAAGGAATTGTTTGATTACATTGTTAGCCTCTAAGCTATATATATATGTAAACACACAAAACACAAACATACTCACAGGGTCTATTTGCCTGCATGTTGCTTAATGCTTTCTGACCCTGTCTTACAAGTTAGGACCCTAGTGCTTTGCTTTGTACATACAACCTCACTGGATTCATTCTCTAGAATTCTGCCAAAAATATTCCACAGTCCTCTGGGCTAACTTTTTATGTCCTATGGACAGTCAAGTTTTTCCACACAGCAACATGAACCAACCAAAGGCTAGAATGGGGGATAAGAAGTCTGGGATATGGGTGGTTGAACCCGGGCCCACATAATGTAATGTCCCCCACCCATGTGGGGTCCCACTACTCAGGTTCCAGGCTGAGCCCAAATGTCTATGGGAATTTTATAACCCTAACTCCATCCCCATGCCTTGGGACAGAGCTTTGTGAGCCTGAGTTAGCTGACAGAGGCCAGCTGGGGTATTTCAGCATACATCTATACTACTAGAAATGTAGCCGTGTTAGTCTGGGGTAGTTGAAGCAAAATGCAGGACAATGTAGCACTTTAAAGACTAACAAGATGGTTTATTAGATGATGAGCTTTCGTGGGCCAGACCCACTTCCTCAGATCTGAGGAAGTGGGTCTGGCCCACGAAAGCTCATCATCTAATAAACCATCTTGTTAGTCTTTAAAGTGCTACATTGTCCTGCATTTTGCTTCATCTATACTACTGTAAGAGAGAAGATGATGTACTTTGATTTTTTATGTTGCATGTTCACAAATATTTCAATTTTCTCAGATACTTTTATTCCTGCTAATTTAAAAGTCGTGGTGCTCAATTTGACATGTCAGATAAATAATATTGTTTCTGTTCTCTAAATGGATAAGCAGCAGCAATTTGTGCAAGCCACTTTGGAAGAACTATATATTTATAAACTTAAACAACAAATGGTCTGGTAGCACTTTATAGACTAACTCGGCTACCCCCTGAAACTATATATTTATAGACTTCTTAAGAGAAGCTGACAGGTCCTGCAGATATGTTATCAGAGCCAATTTACAGCAGCAGGTAAAGGTGTTAGTATATTACTCAAATTAGGCTGGGCAAAGCTCACCATGCCTAGCCTTTGCCCTGAATACTCTAAACCTGAAGGAAAGCTCCACAATCACCTCTAGAGTCAAACCTCTGTTTCATAATGCATATACAGATGCTGCGACTAAACTGGTCCTTATGGGGAAAATTCTGGTCCAGCTGAAGGGAGGAGAAGGATTGGAAGCATCAGTGTCACGAATATATCTGGTTGTCAAACACTAAAACAAACTAATCAGTGGCATCTCCTCTAGCTTCTGGCTGGATTTAGTAACAAGATTGTGTATTGATGCAGTAGAAACTGCATTGAGGGAACCTCAACTATGTAAATCGCTCAGTCCAGAAGGCTTGGCAAATATGTCCCAGAGCGGAATCAAAGGAGCTGAAGTCTGGCACTCGAAGGACTCAAGAAGTCCTGCTGAAAGACACTGGTGAAGTAAGTATATATGTTAAAGTGGTAAATTCAATTTGACTGAAAAGGTAATAAATAGTCCTTCAACATGTGAACTGAATTAGAGTTCAAAATATAAACTATGATCTAGAAAGACAGTAAAACAATATAGATTAAAAAATTGAGTTGTGGATAGAAGCCCCAATCTTACAGACACTTTCATATGTGCTTAGCTTTAAAAAAAGGCCTAGTCCAACATTCCATTTTTTGTCTAGTGGAATAAATTTTATGTGCAGAGGCATGTGTTGATGTCCTCCACCAGTAGAAATACATGGGCACTCTGCTAATCAGCAGAGCAGCACCTGGATCTCTCTTAGACTGCCACCCAAGTGCTCAGATTACAGGGAATACTGGTATAGTCCCATTGATTACAATGGAATTACTCATATACACAGCTTGCCGAACTGCGGCGAGCCCCACTCGCTAGCCACGCTGTCCGGCTCTTCTGGGTTGTAATCTACTCACCACAGGCGAGTAGATTACATAGTTTGTTGAGCCCTGCTCATATACTTAAACATGTTGATGTTTGCAGGATCAAAGTCATAGATGGCTACAAGCTGAGGATTTGCCTTATCTTGCTGTGTATCCTATGCCTTCAGCCCAGAGAGGAGACTTCAGAATCTATTGGCACCCAGTGTCAGATTAGGGGTGGGGTGAGGTTAATATTGGCCAAAGTGAATCACTAAAATAAAATATGGCTCATAGTAAACCTGTATAGGGTTTCAAAAAAGTGAGTGGGGGTGCTCTTTGACCCCCTGGGTTCCTTGAATTTGTCTGTCTCTTGTGGAGCTTGAATATGCCTTTGGGCTTGGCTCTCTGAAGTGATAAAATAATGAATGTTGACATTTAAATGTGCACCAGTGGGCACCTGAGATGAATGAATGGTTCATACAACTTGGAGCTATTGTCTGAGGTCCTCCAAAGACTCACTCCTACATTCCTTACATGCAGCTTACATTTTTGATGTATTCTTTGCAATCATAATAGGTAGACAGTCTTTTTATTTTTCTGTAAGTGAGAAGTAACACACCAGTAGCTGCAGACTGTTCACCACCTGCCCATCCCTTCTCTACGCTATCTGCCTTTTTTTTTTCTAGTTGCAGAGCAAAAAAGAAAACATCACATTAGAAATTGTGTGGGGTTTAGCCATTTGCACTGTAATTAGCCAGAGACTGTGCACAGTCAGACACGGATAACGACATGACCGACTCTGGGGCACTGTACGGCTGCTGTGGAAACGGCGCGGAGTACAACACTGCTGGAAAGTCAGTCTGGTAACTAGTGATCCTGAGACGCCAACATGGAACTGAAGACAAATATGGGAAAGCTTCCCACTTCCCTGGGCTGTTGCACTCACCCAGGGCCAGGAAAGCCTGTTAGTTGCAGGGCAATGGTTCCCAACCTTTTTGATACCAGGCAAACCCATTCACAAACTTTTTGTCAGACTGGCAACATATTTGCATATTCATGATGTAAATAATGAATATGCAGATATACAAATAAAATGTTACCCTAAAGCCCAGTGCCAGCTGTAACCCCTAGAGCGTCCCACCCCTCCACTACCCCCCCCAACGGCAGCCACTGACCCCAGAGTCCCCTGCACCTAACCTCCCAATGCCAGCCTACTACCCTCACAGCCCCCCAGTGCCAGTCCCCCCCACCAGACCCTCTAGGACCAGCCTCCTGTTTCCAGAGCCCCACTGCACCCAACCTCCCCAGACTCCTCCCAGTCCCCAACATTAGACCCATTTCCAGAGCCCCCCAGTGCCAGCCCTGCCCCTATACCCCCCACTATTAGCTGAGCCTACAGAGCCCCTCAGCACTAGCCCTGCCCCCCCTTACCTAGCTCTGCACTGCTGTCTGTCACGGTGGCTCTGGGGGCCGGGCTACAGCACACCACCCAGCATCTCCCTGACCACCGCAGCTGTTGGGAGAGGCGTGTCCTTCTCCACCTCTTAGCCAACCAGAGCCGGGCAGGGTCTCCTCCAGCCACAGAAGAGTGCTTCCCTGCATGACGGGAGGGCCCCAAAGGGCTCTTCTGTGGCTGGGAGAAGACCCCACCCATGCCTGGAGCTGGTTGGCTGAGAGGCGGGGTAGGACAAGCAGGAGCGGTGTGCCCCAACCCTGGCTCCCAGAAATGCTGTGGCCTGGAAGCGGGGAGCCGCTGGTTTAACTCGCTGTTAGGAATGCGCTAGCGCAGGGCTACTGAACTGCGGAAGCCCCAGGGGCCACAGTGATACTCACAGCATGTGCCGAGGGCCACAACTTAAGTGAGGGTCCATATACATGTAAATAGCTTCTTTCACACTGAGGGGCATGAATACAAAGATTAAGGCAAGACGGCACAACATGCAGGCCCCATTTCAGTCAGTTCTGCTGATATTAATACATGCAACATTTACCCAATTTCCACCACTTTGAATGAGCAATGACCATCCGCCCCCCCCCTCCCCGCGCCAGCGGAGCCCTGTCACCGCCCCCCCTCCCGCCAGCGGAGCCCTGTCACCGCCCCCCCCCCCCCGCCAGCGGAGCCCTGTCACCGCCCCCCCCCGCCCCCCCTGCCAGCGGAGCCCTGTCACCGCCCCCCCTGCCAGCGGAGCCCTGTCACCGCCCCCCCCCCCCCCGCCAGCGGAGCCCTGTCACCGCCCCCCCCCCCCCCCGCCAGCGGAGCCCTGTCACCGCCCCCCCCCCCGCCAGCGGAGCCCTGTCACCGCCCCCCCCCCGCCAGCGGAGCCCTGTCACCGCCCCCCCAGCTTACACTGCCGGTTCCCGGCGGCCGCAGCGCCTCTCGCCCTTCCCCAGCCCAGGAGCCGCCCCGCGCTGCTGGGACAGCAGACAGCTGCGACTCCTGCGCATTGAGCCTTATTTGCATGTTCCCGCCCCTACGCAACGCTGATTGGTGAGTTCTGGGGGCGGGAACGAGGATTGGGAGACCTGCCTGTCACTGAGCCCGTTCCCGGCGGCTGGGCCCGGCCTCGTTCTCGTCCGCCTCGCAGGCGGCTGCAGAAGCGGCGGGGCTCGGGCCGCGCGGCGGAAGCTGGGAGCGGTGCGAGGACCCCGCCCCTCCGCCGGCCGCGCGGGAAGGATCCGGCCTGGCCTGAGGGAGCAGCGCGCGAGCGACCCGCCCTCCAGCCCGCCGGCAGGTGAGCCCCGCCCCGCCCCTCGCCGGGACTGCCCCTCCCCCTCCCGCTGCGGCCTGCTCCCACCCACCCTGACACCCCCTCCCCACAGCGCCCCGCCCCCACCGAGACCCCTCCCCCACAGCCTGACACCCCCTCCCCACAGCGCCCCGCCCCCACCGAGACCCCTCCCCCACAGCCTGACACCCCCTCCCCACAGCGCCCCGCCCCCACCGAGACCCCCTCCCCACAGCGCCCCGCCCCCACCGAGACCCCTCCCCCACACCTTGACACCCCCTCCCCACAGCGCCCCGCCCCCACCGAGACCCCTCCCCCACAGCCTGACACCCCCTCCCCACAGCGCCCCGCCCCCACCGAGACCCCTCCCCCACACCTTGACACCCCCTCCCCACAGCGCCCCGCCCCCACCGAGACCCCTCCCCCACACCCTGAAACCCCCTCCCCACAGCGCCCCGCCCCCACCGAGACTCCTCCCCCACACCCTGAAACCCCCTCCCCACAGCGCCCCGCCCCCACCGAGACCCCTCCCCCACACCCTGACACCCCCTCCCCACAGCGCCCCGCCCCCACCGAGACTCCTCCCCACACCCTGAAACCCCCTCCCCACAGCGCCCCGCCCCCACCGAGACCCCTCCCCCACACCCTGACACCCCCTCCCCACAGCGCCCCGCCCCCACCGAGACTCCTCCCCACACCCTGACACCCCCTCCCCCACAGCGCCCCGCCCCCACCGAGACCCCTCCCCATGCACCCTGACACTCTCTCCCCCATATTGCCCTGCTCCCCCACACTCTGACACCCCTCCGAGACCCTCCCCCATAGTGCACCTACTGCCCCGCCCCCACTGACCTCACCACCGAGACCCCTCCCCCACACTCTGACACCCCTCCGAGACCCTCCCCCATAGTGCACCTACTGCCCCGCCCCCACTGACCTCACCACCGAGACCCCTCCCCCATACCCTGACACCTCCTTCCGAGACCCTCCCTGAGTTCACCTGGCTGAGACCTCTCTCCCACAGGTCCCTACCCCCTGCCAAAACCCCTCCACACCCTGACACCCCCTCCCCACCGAGACCCTTCCCTCACACCATGACACCTCCTACCCCCTACTCCTGTGATTTGCTACTCATCCCTGGGGCCATCTGCTCCCATCCTCCTTGTTACCTACCTCTGGACCCCTCTTGCCCATTGACCAAGACCCCTCGCCAGACATCCCTGGGATGCCTCTCATCCTCTCTATTCTCAAGACCCCACGTCATACACCCTTAGACACCCCCTCACATCCCATTCCTGACACCTTTTCATTCCTGTTACCTGCCCCCAGCCCTCCCACTTGATGAGTCTCAATGACACCTCCACATCTGTGTTGCAAACTCCCTCTCCAGAGACTGGTGAGATCAGAATTCCCTCTCTGTCACTCGTTCTTCCCAGGAGAAGTGAGGCCCTGAAATGCTTTCCTTTGTCTATACTCCCCTATGTGAGGATATTCCTGGAGCACCTTTCCACTCCTTAAAGCTGTGCACACTCAGGACAGGTGAGACTCTGAACTGTTCCTGCTCCCCCAAACTACCTGCTACACACACTCAGAACGAGAGAGACCTTAGGTACGGATTATCTCTGTCCCAGTCACCCCTGCTCTCCTGAAACAAGTGACACCCAGGACTGCCCCTCTCACCCATGTTCCTGAGAGCTCCTGCCAGTCACTTTTGAGACAGCTGAGAGCCTGGCATATGTTTTCCACCTAGCTGTCACAAATATGCTGGGGTATCCCTGAAACACACACCAGGATAGGTGATATCTTGGGATACCTCCTCACTCCAGAACAGGTGTCACAGAACTTCATCCACAATTTCTTTTGAGTATGCAACATGTAAGGCCTATCTTTAAGATACCCCCATTTCTGTTACTTCCTCTCCCGTGTTCTAAGGTCAGGTGAGACCCAGAACCTTGGCCCTCCCATCCACAAGATCCTTCCCATCTCTGTTACATCTACCTGGAACAGCTGAAACTTTGCAGTCCTCCTACATATTTCATCTCTGCATGTCTCACTCTCACACACAGTTTAGATGGGACCCTAGGAATCCTCTTCTCTGCCCTACTACTGAGATGCCCAGTGCCCTCATGATTGTTGTTTCCCTCTTTCTCTGGGCGTGGAAGGACCCAGAACTCTTGCCCATTTCTGCCATTGGCGCCTGGCATCCCCAGGACCACCTATCTCTAGGACATACACCGGATACAGGTGAAACCACAGCCTTGCCCCTTGTAGAGCCTTGATTCACCTATCTATGTGACACATATCTAGTTTTGTGATATGTGTTTGTGGTATGTCAGACTGGGTCCCAACTTCCTGCTTTCCAATTCCTGCAGAACTAATTAGATCTTGGGAACCCCCTTGAAGAAATCCAGGAGTTACATCCCTTGCCCATATGCAGGAATTGCTGTGCAGGGGTGTGAGCTGTGGGAGGGGCTGGGGGCAGCCCCTCATTGCTGCCCAGCCCCACCCCTGGCTTTGCTTCTGGGGAGGAGAGGGGGAGAATCAGCCCCAGCCAGAGCATGAGGGAGGGAGGGAGGCTGGGGCAACTAGGGATGTTAGTGACTAGTTGACTATCTGATAAGCTAATAGCAACTCGACTATTTGCTCCCCCTACCCTTGCTGCCTGTATCAGAGAGAGGCAGCGAGGTGGGGGACAGGAGCCAGTGCTGGGGGGAAACCGGCTAAAGCCGGTCTCCACAGGGGGCAGGGGAGGCAGAGGCACTGTGGGGAAATGGCTGAGCAGGGACTGCTGGTGCTTCTGCTTTTGAAATGTACGAGAGCCCTCCGGGGCTTTTGTACATTTCAAAAGAAGAAATACCTAGGGAACAGAGGGCAAATGGGGACTCAAGCAGTCCCTGCTCGCCCGTGCTCTCTATGGCATCCTGTTCTCTCCCCCCCCCCCTTTTGCTGCCTTATGAGAGGCAGCAAGGTGGGGAGACAGGAGCCAGTGCTGGGAGGAGCCAGCTTAAGTCAGTTCCCCCCAGCACCATCTCAGGAGTGCTGCTCCCCGCCCCCTCCCCCCCGCTGCCTTTATCAGAGGTAGTGGGAGGAGGGATAGGGGATGCTGCTTTGAAGCAGCCCCTGTCCGCAGGGGTCCCAGCAGGGAGCTGGGTCCACTCCTACCCCTGTGGACAGGGGCTGTTGATACCAAGCAGCCCCTGTCCATGGTCAGACCTGGCCACCACAAACAGAGGCTGCTCTGGCACCAGTCCCTGTTCACATCAGACAGGGCTGGCCATGAACAGGGAGCTGTTGCCTGAGCAGCCTCTGCCTGCAGCCAGGCCTGGCAACCATGAACAGGGGCTGCTGGAGTCAGCTAGCGCTGATTGCTGTGCCTCTGCATTTTAAATACAATTAAGAGCCCAGCGGCTCTTACTACATTTAAAATGCAGAGCTGCAGCATGGGTGGCTCCGGAGACGGCATAAGCCAGGACTGCTCATTCCCGGCTGGAGTTGGCTCCTGGAACTATCCCCACTGCAGCTCTGCACAGCAGCTCTTACCGACTAATTGTATGGTCGGTACAAATTGTATCGACTATACGATTAGCCAGATAATCACATTTTAACATCCTCAGGGGCAACACACTGCTTCTGCCTTCCTTTGGCTGCCTGGAGCACAGGAGAAGGAGGCTGGGGCAACGCACTGCCCCGTCTCTCACTTACTGGAGGACCATGGAGGGGTGTGTTCACACCCTTCATGCGCGCACACTCATACACAGATACAAGCCTGCTTCTTGAGGATGGTGAGACGATAATCTGTGTTCCCTCTCATTTTTTCCATCCATGTGTGGAATAAATTGTGTTATGTCTAAGAGGCATTAATCTTCTCCTTCAGTGAGAAGGTCCTTCATAGGATAGGGGATCAAAGACTTTTATAGCTGTTTACTTGTCTGTTGTGGTAGTATTAATAAACTTGAAATCTGTACGTTTTCCCTGCCCTTTAAGAAGTCTGTAACCATCCTTACACTATTTTAAGGTTTTTGGCTAAACAGAAAGGAATTGTTTGCATTTCATTGCTTCAGTGTATTAGGAAGAAAATAGATGATGTAGGAATGAAAATTTGATTTGGAGAGATTTGCAATATATTGATAGTTGGTGTCTGTATCCTGCAGTGATAAATGCCTGAGAGAGAATGGACAATTAAGTAGGACTTGTTTATTCTCTTCACTGCTGTTTCATAAACTAAGGTTAGAATTTCCTCCTTTTGACAGTTTCAAGATGAGGATGTGATGAAGTGAAGATGCTTTTTGGGTTGTAGGATTTAATTATGTACATTTGCAAAAAGACATGTACAAGGAGGGCTGCCCTTGTAAACTGCATCCTTGCTGAACAGAAGATGGAGAGGCTTAGGTGGAAGGCATTTAAATAGCTGTAGCAGAGGATGCTTTGTGAGATCGTTTGGGAAACTGATCACACCTTGTTTGGGGTGACATTCTACAAATGCAGTTTAGGACCTTGTTTGTTAGATCTATTCTAATTGCATTTTATAAATATGTGTCTCTTTTTGGCTTCAGAGAATATGGATTATTAATGTTTTGGCATATAATGAAAAGGATTACAGTTGAACTATGTAATTGAAGAACCCAAGTGTGCCTTTTGCATGTAGTTATTGTAGAACTGAAATCAATGAAATGGAACAAATTAAGACAGTTGCCTTATTAAAATTATTTTTATTAATGCAGTTGTTTACTAGCCTATAGAAATACCTATTCTTTGTCCCAAAGAGATTACAGTTGAAGATAACAATCTTTATTTGTATCTTTCCAGAAGATATTTATTAATCAAAACTGGGCTTTTTTCATACTAAACATTGATGCTGGGCCTGAGAGTTTTTCTTGGTGTGTGAAAAAGGATAACAAAAATATGTGAAAAGGAATGATATATATGTGTATATATATATATATATATATATATATATATACACATTTTTTTTCCTTTTGTTTCCAAAGTTTGTGCTTTCATGATGATATCAGTTTGAATAACAATTTAATAGGATACCATCATCTGAGTTATGTTTTGTAAACAAATATGTTTTATTTGTGATAAATTTATTTTTGGTAGATTATGAACACTGAGGAGCTCTAACAATCCAGTTTACTTTTCACTGTTTTATGATGTTAGTTTACTTGTATTTCCTTCCCTTGTGTAATGTAAGTATTAATTTGGTTTCAGTTTTGCTTATGCAGGTTGAATCTCACTAGTCCTGAGCCAGGGAATTTGCCACACCAGGGGCGATCAGCACTGGCCCTTTTCCCTCCCAAGGTGTGCCAGAGCTCCACTGTTAGTTCCTGGGATGCTAGGGCTCCCCTTTCCTCCTCTTTGCTGGCCCGCTGGGGATCTGCTGCCAATCCTTCGGGCACTGGGCCTCCAATCCCCTGTTCAGCCAGGCTTCACTCTGATCCTGCAACACTCCTGGCTCCAGTCCTGTGGTGGGTTTTTTTTGTTTTTGTTTTTGCAGTGAGTTCTTCAGCCCTAGAGTACCCATTGGCTCATTGATTAGGAAGTCTGAATCAGGGAGGTTCAATCTCTTGTCAATTTCCATTTTAAATTCTTAATCTTACTATATATTTTAGAAATGTGTGTCTGTCTGTACTATAAGATGGCTCCCTGTATGCACCGACTCCCAGTTGCCAGTCTTCCTCCTGGGGAACTGTCTGCACTATGGGCTCTGCAGTAAGTGTTAAGTAAATCAACATTTCCCCATGCATACCCTGCAGCACAGATAAGCTTTACGCTGCGTAGCCTGCAATGCAGGGTGGCAGCTGGTTCCCCAGTAGCACAACTGGCAGCTAGGAGTCACTGCACGCTGGGAGCTGGCTTTTGTGCACTGCCTACCAGCTCCCCTCCCTGGCTGCAGGGTTTCCCCTGAACTCTGGGGTGGGGGCAGAAATCAGGGGTTCAGGGTTTGGGAGTGTGCTCTACCTAGGGGTCTCAGACATGCCAGCAACCTAATACTTGTGGCTTCAGCCATGTAGGATATTGAGGTTCAAGGCTTCTGGCTCATGCTGCAGAGTTTTGTCATGGGCCTGATGAAATGAAGCAGCTGGCCAGATCTGGCCTGTGGGTCAGAGGTTCCCCACTCTCCTGTAGTTAAAAATGCTTACAACCCCTTGTACTATCTCTGCCGTTATCCAAGCAATTTATGAAGTTCTTGAATGAAATTAGACCAAGGACAAATCCCTATCGGACCCTATTTGATATGTCTTTCCAACTTGTCTGTGAACCATTGATCTTCATCCACTTTATAATAGATTCATCTAGTCTATATTTTCCTAGTTTGCTTATGAAGTCATGTGAGATGTTATCAAAAGCCTCACTAAATTCAAGATATATTACATCCACTGCTTTCCCCATCTATGAGATGTTATCCTGCCACAGAAGGGTATTAGGTTAGTTTTATATGATTTGTTCTTGACAAATTCACGTTGAATGTTACTTATCACATTATTATTTTCTAGGTACTTACTAATTGGAATTATCTTTCTGAATACTAGTTTATAATTCACTGGGTTGCCCTTATTATCCCTTTTTATAAATAGTTACTGTTTTCCAATCTTCTGGGATCTCTCCCATCCTCCATGAGTTTTCAGAGATAATTGCTAATAGTTCAGAAATCTCTTCAGCCAGTTCCTTGGATATTCTAGGATGTATTACATCAGGCGTGGTGGCTCAAAGATGTCTAACTTGCGTAAAGGTGTGTCTACAGTGCTATTAGGCACCCATGGCTGCTCTGTCCCAGCTAACTCAGGCTTGAGCTGTGGAGCTGTTTAATTACTAGGTAGGCGCTTGGGCTGAAGAGAACCTGAGCCCAAACAATTACAATGCAATTAAACAGCCCCTTAGTTCAGGCCCTGTGAACCTGATTTAGCTGGCATAGGCCCGCCACAGGTTTTTAATTGCAGTACAGACATACCTTAAGTAATTCTTAATTTGTTCTTTCCCTAATTTAGCCTCAGATCCCACCCTATATTGCTTTGTTTATTGTTGGTCATCCAATTACTGCTAATTTTCTTGGTGAAAATTGAAATAAGAAAGACATATAATGCTTTTGGCTTTGCTGCATTTTCTGTTGTCTTTCCCTCCTCTTCGTGTAATGGCCTACCCTATTCTTCCTTGGTTTTCCTCTTGCTTCTCATGTAACTGCAAAATCTTTGCTTGTTACCCTGGTCCCTAGCTAGTTTAGTTTCATTTTGTTCCTTGGCCTTTCTAATTTTGTCCATACATATATATTATTTTAAATAATCAACATTTGTAACTTGACCTAGTTTCTTCTACTTGTATGATTCTTTTCTGAGTCTCAGGTCATTGGAGATCTCCTAGTTAACCCAGAGTGGGTCCATACCATACTTTCTATCTTATTGTGTTACTTTGTTCTAGTGCCCTTACTAATGTTTCTTGATATCCATCTTTAATCTGATATTTTTTCTGTGGAGATAGGGAGGGTTAAACAAAAAGATTCCTGTTTTGGGGAAATTCTATTTAAGGGGAAGCAATCAATATCATCTTCAGGTGGCCTTTGAAATGGCCTTCCCACCAGTTGTGTAGTGAGGTGGAGTGGCTGTCCACTGATCCCAGGGGGGAGGCACCCCTCTCAGAGCCTTGGTGGGCAGCACCTGGCCTTGACAACCCACCTGACCAGAAGCTAGGAGGCAGGGCCAGAGATATAAAAGGCCAGCTAGAGAGGCCAGTGGGAGGCCTGTGATGGAAAGAGCCAAAAGCCTCCCTTGCGCACCCAGAGAGAGAGAGTTGGACCCAGGAGAGGCGGAAAACTGGCCTGAGCTACCGGGGCCCCTACTAGATGGCGACCTGGAGGGACTGCTTGCATGGCTGGGGGTTCCAAACCTAAAAAGCCCAGAAGACCTGCACCAGATTCAGATATCACCCAAGGGGGAGAAGCCCAGGGGTGATCGACCACTGTGTGGCTGAGCTAGAACCAGAGTCATGTGTTTTGGTGTGGATCCCCACTGACCCAGCAGCAGATGGTTCTGCTGCTATTAGGGCCCTCGGCTGGGACACGGTGGAGTGGGTTGGCCTGTGTCCCCCCCCCATGTCACTTTACCCATGAGTGGCAGTCTCCCCCCTTGGCTGCTACTTAATAGCAGTCTGTACCTGCTGGACTCCCGCCCGAGCAAGGGGACCTAGCTGGGTGCACCTACCCAGACTTGAACTGTCTGTTTTGCTGCCATGCCATGAGCAAGGGCCTGACTTTTGAACTGCTTATTTACCTGCTGCCCTGCCCCAAGCAAGGAGTTGGCTTTTGGGACTCTGTTTGCTGCTCTGCCCCGAACTGAGGCTTGGGCCGCTGGACTCTTTGCTTGCCACCCCGCCCCAAACCATACTGTTCGTAGTATAAGACCATTACCCAGCCTTAATGGGTAGATCGTGCCTTAGGAAGATCTAGTTGAACTGGGCAGAAGTGCACCAGATGACTAAAGAAGAAATAGGTCTGACCAATACATTAAAGAAACATGCTGCTGTTTTTGGGGAGGATTGGGAAGTATGAGAGGAATTACCATGAAACTGAACATTAAACCTGGCAGCCAGCAAAAATTTCTGAAGGCCAGAACTGTACCATATGCCAGCAAGCCAAAAGTTGAAGCGGATCTGGAACACCTAGGTCAGGGTGGCCAGCCCATTCTGGGCAAAGAGCCAAGATATTAGTGGATCCAGCATGAAGAGTCAGGGCAAAGTTGTCGAACAAACAACAACAACAAAAAAAGGATTGCCCCTTTAAGTGTGTAGAGGCTTTTTTGCCACATCAGGCTCCTGCCGGCCGACGCCATCTTTAATGGTCATGCCAGATGGCTCCCCTGCCCCAGTTAGCACAGGGAGCCAGGAGGAGAGGTCTGTTTTTAGGGGTGTGGGGGTGGCTTTTTGAGCCATGTGGGGTGGGGGGAGGAGGAGTCGCCAGCCGCACCCTGTGGGGGGAAAGAGCCTCATGAGGCTCGTGAGTCATGGGTTGGCCATGGCTGGCCTAATCAAAAATGGGGTCCTAATACCAGTTACCTACAGCCCATGGGCAACTTCAGTTTCTGTTCCATTATTGAAGAAAGATGGTTCCATTCGGATTTGTGGAGATTTTAAGGTCACCATTAACCCAGTGTGGTGTGTAGAGCAATACCCTCCTTCTTCCATGCATTGATGGCCTCTTTGCGGGCCTGGCTGGGGGACAAAAGTTCAGCAAGATTGTTCTGAGTCAAGCATATTTATAGATGCACTTCAGTGAGAAGTCCCAAGAGCTGTTGACTATTGTGATGCATAAAGGGCTTTATTGTTACTGTCACTTACCCTTCGGAAATTTCACCAGTACCTGTTTGGATGGAAGTTTACACTTCTCACTGACCATCGACCTCTGATGGCAATTTTTGGTCCACACACAGACATTCCATCATTGGCCACTAGTTGTATGCAATGATGGGCATTGTGTCTTTGGGGACACATACATGAGATCAGATATCGGAAATCCACTCTGCATGACAATGCAGATGGTCTCTCTAGGCTGCCTCTAGTGGCCGGAAGGAAATCTACTTCAAACAGGTAGAGAATATGCCTATCACTGCTGTGCAAGTTAAGAGAGCAACTTGTGTTATCCCAGTACTGTCCCAAGTTATGGACCTAGTGATACATGGAACATCTCTATGGAACACTCAGGTCTCACCCAACCTTGCTCCCTACCTGTCCAGTTATTGATGGAGTTATCGATCTATTCTGGGTGCTTGTTGTGGGGAATGCGTGTCATGATTCCAAAGATACTGAGACAACAGATGTTAGAAAAGCTGCATTCAGTTCACTGTGAAATGGTGTGCATGAAAGAAATTGCATGAAGCTATTTTTGGTGGCCTGGCTTGGACGGTGCCATTGAACAGAAGGCAAGAGCTTGTATTTCATGCCAGGATGTAAGGAATGCACCTCAGATGGCACCTCTCTACCATGGGACTGGCCTGAAAAACTGTGGAAACATATTCATGTTGATTTTGCAGGCCCATTTGAAGGTAGCATGTTCTTGGTGATGGTAGATACCCATTCCAAAAAGCCTGAAGTCTCTATAATGCCTTCCACTACTGCTGAGAGTACTATTCAAAAACTACAGGGAATCTTTTGTCACTTTGGTCTGCCAGAAAAACTTGTGAGCAACAACGGTCCACAGTTTGTCTCTCAGGAGTTTGGAAATTTTATGAAAGCAAGTGGGATTCATCACATCACTTCAGCACTGTATTACCCATCCACCAATGGATTGGTTGAAAGGTTTGTGCAGACAATGAAACAAGCTCTGAAATCAGCTAGAGGACATTCAAAAGCATCTGGACACCTTTTTACTATCCTACAGAAACACATCTCATGCTACAACCAAAATGTCCTGGCTTTTCTATTGGTGGGACATAAGTTGTGCAATTGCTTTAATCTGCTAAAACCTTCTGAACCGTGACAAATTGTGCCACATCAACAGCAAGGTCAAGTCATCAGGCGTGCACCCAGAGCAAAAGACTGAACCTTTAGTCCTGAGGAGCCGGTTTTGGCTCAGAACTGTGCTCCTGGAGCTAAATGGTTCCCTGCCACTAGTACTGCTCAAACAGGGCCTGTTTCCTATACTGTCAGGACTGCAGAGGATCTAATCTGGCGGCGGCATGTGGATCAGTTATTGCCAGGTTATGCCATAATCTTCCTAGAGAAAGAAGGCCTCCTCAATGGCTGGACTTTTAAGGTTAACCCACAGATGGGGCAAATAATCCCCAGGATTAGCTGGGAACTTGAGGCAGTCTATAGTTGTGTGTTTGTTTTATTAAAGGGACATTCTTAGTAAAGGGTGAGGAATATGTTGTGTATTGGATTGTTGTAGATATAGATCAGGGCTACTCAACACCTGATCAGGGCCTGTTTGTTTGTCACCCGCGATGCGGTTTGGGTTGATGTGGGGCTAAACATGTGCCCCATGGGTGGGATCCTTTGAACATGGCCTCCACTGGGAACACGCTCCACAATGGCAAGGCATCTCCCAGGCAGGGGGTGAGCATTGAAAGACACAAGTGGATGAGCTGGCTGGAGCAGATTGGTATAGGGTGTCGGCATTTCTAGCCCCCAAGGAGGAGGTACCAGGAGTGCCGGGGCATTTTGGGAAATGCTGGCCACTGAGCCTTATGTGCAGAGTCTGAGAGGTGCTGACTGGCTCACAGTGGTCCTGTTTGGGTCCGATGCTGCCGCTTAAGGCTTAATCTTAGTATTCATGCCCGTCAGCGTGACAGAAGCTATTTGCATATATATTTGCATGTATATGCAATCACATTTAAGTTGCGGCCCTTGGCATGTGCTGTGAGTATTGTTGTGGTCCCCAGGGCTTCCAAAGTTGAGACCCCTGATATAGCTCTTGTTGTTGTTTATAGTAACAGAGTTAAGTCATTAGGGGCTAGCCCAGACGGTTTGGGCTGGTTCTAGTTAGTTCTGTGTTATGAAATAAATGGACACTTGTAGCTGCTCAAGCTCTCTATGTTTCCGTTAACTTCTTTCTAAACTGTGGAACTCCAAATGATATAACACCGCTCTAAGAGGTAACACACGAAGAGACCTGAAAACAAAGCACTCTAATGAAGGGAGAAGCTGCTAGACCCAGTCCAGAGAAAGATCAGCTCTGTCTTGAAGGATTTTATCTGAAATAAGAACTAGGCTGAGAAGTATAATTTGAAACAATTTCTCCTGATGTATTTTTTTATTAGTAACTTGCTTTGATCTGTTTGATTTCACTTGCAATTACTTAAATTCAATTTTTTATACATAATAAAAACACTTTCGTTTATTATCAGACCCAATGTAGATGATTCTTACTGGGGCGGGAAGGAAAGGGAGCCACAGTTATGTATCTCTTTCATTTATTAAGAGAGCAAAATTATGAGCTTTCTCGGTGTAAAACTTTTATACTAAGTAAGATGGATTTATTTGGGGTTTTGGTCCCTTTTGAGGGCTGTGCTCCTGGATGCTGACAAGTCCCTGTAATTGAACCCTCCCAGAGCTGAGCTGGTTCAGTGTCTTTGTTGTTCTGATTGGCAGGGGGGAGGGCTGTTACCTCAATGCTGTGCTTTTTCTGAGGGAGACCAGAGCTTCTGGCCATGCAGGACATGGTGGAGGAGCACCACAGCAGGCAGGTACATGAGATCAGTGGTATGGTCAGCGCGCTGGGTAACAGGTTTGATCACAAAGGTCCCTGAGGGTATGTCTACACTAGCCCCCTAGTTCGAACTAGAGAGGCTAACGTAGGCATTCGAAGTTGCAAATGAAGCCCGGGATTTAAATATACTGGGATTTATTTGCATCTTCCCGTCTGGGCGCCATTTTTAAATCCCCTTAGTCCGAACTAACTAACCGCGGCTACACGCGGCAGCCAAACGTTAACTCGAACTAAGTCCTTCCCCACTAGCCCTGGGCTCCATACCATGTTCCAACTTCGAAATGCACAACAGCCATCACTGGGGCTCTTGTACATTTCAAAAGTGGAACGTGGAAGTTCTTATTGACTAATTGAAGAGTCAATGGAAATTCTGTTGACTATTCAATTAAATAATTGAAATTTAACATCCATAGTCTGATTACTGCTAGTGTCTCCCCCCCCCCTTTGTTTTCTCTTTGGGCTAAATGTTCCCAGTTCTTTCAATCTTTTCTTATAAATCATGTTTTCTAAATTTATATTTTTTATTGCTCTCCTCTGGACTCTTTCCAGTTTGTTCCCATATTTCTTGCAGTGCCAAAACAAAGCAGCTAGTTCTGCAGCTGAGATTTCATCGACATTGAGTAGAGCAGAACAGTTACCTCCCATGTCTTAACAAGGGAACAAAGAGGATCTAGGGAGTTAGAGATTAGTCAGCCTAACTCTGATGCTTGGGAACATATTTGAACCAATTTTATCAAGTGTATTTGTAAGCACCAAAAGGATAATCGAGTGAGTAAATGATAGCCAGCATGATTTCCTCTTGACAAATCCATGCCAAACCAACCTTCTTTCATTTCTTGACAACATTCCAGGACTGTCAAGCATTCCAGTGGATGGGGGGGAAGCTATAGATGTTATCTTTCTTGATTTTTTAGAAAGGCTTTTTGACACAGGCTCACATGATGTTCTTGCAAGCCAGCTAGGAAAATGTGGTCTAGATGAAATTTCTTTAAGATGGGCTCCACATCTTACTGGGCTTCTTACTGTTCCTTTAGCAGGTCCAGAATCTGTGGGTTTTGGGTCCATAGAGCAGTGGTTCCCAACCTGTAGTCCGTGGACCCCTGGTTGTCTGCCATGGTACTGCAGGGGATCCGTGGAAAGCTTAAAAGTAAGGATCAGGCCCATCCTTACTTTTTCTTTTCCTCCCCCAGGGCTCTGTGCCTGGTCAAGCGCAGTGTGCTGTGACAAGAGGTGCCTTCAAGGGCAGTATTTCGGGAGGGTAGTGGGGGCAGCAGCTGCGCACTCCAGAATGTGGCTTGCTTTTCTTCCTGTTCCCTGGACACCAAGGGAGTGAGGGGAAAGTGCTTGCATTCCATGCATGCCTCTCTCACACCAGCCAGGTGAGAGAGATGAGGTATGCACAGAATGCAAGCACTTTCCCCTCACTCCTTTAGAATCCAGGGAACAGGATGAAAAGCCAAGTACATGGCTATCATCCTGATATTCCGCACTTTAACCATATCTTCCATGGATGATGGATGGGCATGGGATGGGAGTTAAGGAAGCAGCGCGGGCCAAGGGGGGTGGTACATGAAATGTTAATAGATTGAAAAGGGGTCCATATGCTCGAAAAAGTTGGGAACCACTGCCATAGAGGAAATGTCTCTGCAGTAGCAGGGGAAAAGATTTTATTTGTTTCCTGATACCAAAATTCAAATGTTAGCCCAGTGTTCCCTTTAATTTTTCCATCCATGTACAGAATAAATGTTATATGCACTGAAGCATATATGGATGTGAACCACCAGTAGAAACACATGCTGCTGACTGTGGGTGCTGTGCGCACACTGCTGATCAGCTAGCCAGCATTTGAATTTCTTCTGGGTGGCTATTCAAGCACTCAGCTTACAGGCAATTCTGAGTGAGACCTATTCTCAACTTCAGTGGGCACATATGAAATAAATGAAATGTCACATAGGAAGGATAGGATACTAGCTAAAGTAACTGTTATGAATCACAAGTGGTGTGCTGCTGCTGTTTTTCAAGATGCCAAATTTCATGTGTTGACTTTTCCCTAGCCTCAGGAAGTTTCTGAGATTTATAGTGGCATGGCAGCATTATCAGTACATAATGCTCATTTCTGACCTTTTTTTGGGGGGGGGGGGGGGGGGGGCCTCTCAGGTGTTTACTAAATTCATGGCTGTAATAGTTGCACATCTCAAAAAGGAATACATATGTTGTCCTATCAGAGACCAGCTCATTATCCATGTCTGATTCACTCTGCATTATGTCAATGGTTTAGATTTGATCCATAAAACAAAACAAAACTCAACTTCAGTACCAACACACAGACTCAGGCTTGTTGGGGCCCTGCCAGATTATGAGTGTCAGTGCAGTTCTGCCAAGAGAGCTATTTCATATAATTCTTTGACGGTCTTTCCCTTCGTGATTTGGGCAAGACTGGATTTGCTAGATCATATAGCCTATTTATTCATGTAGTGCAGTATATGTTCTCATCTTGAGGTCTGGCTCGAGCTGATGTATCGTCCACTTTTTCAATTATTGAGCACCCTAGTGCAAATACAGCCACTCATCTTGCAGTTCCCCAAGGGGCGAAAGGATTGAATCAATATTCATGAAGATGTTTCCTACATCTATCCTCCTTTGAGCATGACAGTTATGGCCAATGCCTCTATAAGAGATTGTGGAGCACAACTAGGAATTTTGGAAGTTCGAAGATTGTGGAGAAATCAAGAAGCTTCCCTTCATATCAGCTTCCTGGAGCTTCAAGTAATTTAAAATTTCATTCAAGAACTATCAGTCGTATCAAAGACACAGCAGTATATATATTCACTGGCAATACCGTCATGGAGTAACAAATGAACATATGAGGAAGTTTTGTTATGAGCTCTCTCAGGAAAGAGTGAAGCTTTGGTAGTTTTGCATCGTTGAGAAAATGATTTCTACAACTACTCAGTGGAGGTGTAGAATTGCTTCACCAGTCAGCATAACAGAGAGTTGTTTTTCTTCTTCTGTCACAAATGGTCCCTGAAAAAATAGCGTATTAAGGTCTGTCTTTGGGGCATTCTGGCATAAGAACATAAGAACGTCCGTACTGGGTCAGACCAAAGGTCCATCTAGCCCAGTATCCTGTCTGCCGACAGTGGCCAGCACCAGGTGCCCCAGAGAGGGTGGACCGAAGACAGTGATCAAGCGATTTGTCTCCTGCCATCCCTCTCCAGCCTCTGACAAACAGAGGCCAAGGACACCATTTTATCCCCTGGCTAATAGCCTTTTATGGACCTAACCTCCATGAATTTATCCAGCTTCTCTTTAAACTCTATTATAGTCCTAGCCTTCACAGCCTCCTCTGGCAAAGAGTTCCACAGGTTGACAACACGCTGTGTGAAGAAGAACTTTCTTTTATTAGTTTTAAACCTGCTACCCATTAATTTCATTTGGTGTCCTCTAGTTCTTCTATTATGGGAACTAATAAATAACTTTTTTTTATCAGCCCTCTCCACACCACTCATGATTTTATAGACCTCTATCATATCCCCCCTCAGTCTCCTCTTTTCTAAACTGAAAAGTCCCAGTCGCTTTAACCTCTCCTCATATGGGACCCGTTCCAAACCCCTAATCATTTTAGTTGCCCTTTTCTGAACCCTTTCCAAGGCCAAAATATCTTTTTTGAGGTGAGGAGACCACAGTATTCAAGCTGTGGGCGTACCATAGTTTTATACAGGGGCAGTAAGATATTCTGTGTCTTATTTTCTATCCCTTTCTTAATAATTCCTAGCATCCTATTTGCCTTTTTGACCGCCGCCACACACTGTGTGGAAGTTTTCAGAGAACTGTCCACGATAACTCCCAAGATCTCTTTCCTGATTTGTCATAGCCAAATTAGCTCCCATCATACTGTACCTATAGTTGGGGTTATTTTTTCCAATGTGCATTACTTGACACTTATCCACATTAAATTTCATTTGCCATTTTGTTGCCCAGTCACTCAGTTTGGTGAGATCTTTTTGGAGTCCCTCACAGTCTGCTTCTGTCTTGGCTATCCTAAACAGTTTGGTATCATCCGCAAACTTTACCACCTCACTGCTTACCCCTTTCTCCAGATCATTTATGAATAAGTTGAAAAGGATTGGTCCCAGGAGTGACTGTTGGGGGACACCACTAGTTACCCCTCTCCATTCTGAAAATTTAGACTTACCAGTCTGTAATTGCCAGGATCGCCTCTAGAGCCCTTTTTAAATATTGGTGTCACATTGGCTACCTTTCAGTCATTAGATACGGAAGCCGATTTAAAGGGTAACGACGACATTGGCACCAGTCGGTGCTATGGTGCCTAACAACCATGCAGCATCGCTGAGCGTGGCACTGCATCCATCCACAGGTGGCGCTGAGACCCTGGCACCGACAAATCCCCTGCACCGAAGACGCTCCTGTTCACTAGGTTTTTCGCCAGCACCATCTCCTCCTCCGCCGTCACCGCGTTCTCCATGTTACCCCAGTAGCTGTCATAGGTCTTCGTATTCTCCAAAAAGATTACCGTCATACTCTGACCACAGGAGACATCATCATTAAAGATCCAGGTCTCACAGGTGATCTTGCTGTGTCTGTGCGTCCTCCAGGCGCTCGCCAATTCCGGTTCCCCCTACTCCAACAGGGCGAACTACATCCCCTCCTCAACTTCCCTCAGAACTGGAATATACCCATCTTGAGCAGCGCCCACCAGAGGTGTCTCCTGTTGACTCTTCTTCCCCAGATGGAGCTGTTATCCCTGGGGACGTCTCTCCACCAGATGACCTTCGACAGTTTCAGAAGCTTTTTAAACATGTCGCAGTCAGCCAGGAAATACCATTGGAGGAAGTGAAAGACAAGCAACATCATCTTTTCAAAAATCTTCAACTACAGCACAGATCAAGACTGGCTATTCCCTTGAATGAGGCCATCCTAGAGGTTGCTGAGAAAATTTGACACACGCCGGCATTGGCACCACCAATCAACAAGAAAGCTGATAGAAAATACTTGTTCCCCCCCTTCTCTTCAAGGGAATGGAATTCCTCTTCACCCATCCCCAGCCCGACTCCTTAGTTGTGACTGCGCAGCCCTCTAGATAGCCATGGATGTGGCAGATACAGCAGCCAGATCTACTGCCACTGCAGTGGTCATGCGAAGGGCGTCTTACCTTCAGGCAGCGGGAGTCCCCAAAGAACTATAAAATAAGGTTGAGGATTTGCCATTTGAGAGAGAAAAGCTGTTTGCTGAGAAGACCGACATCGTATTGCACTCCTCAAAACATTGCCGCACAACTCTTAGGACATTGGGTATGTATACCCCTCCGTTTAGAAGGCGACGATACACTCCATACCAGCGAAGATATGACTACACATATGTTAGACAGCAGTTGCAGCAGCAACAACAAAGAAATTTTGACCACCAGCGCTCGCGGCAAAGACCTCAATGACGTCGAAATGTTGGCAATTCTATGCAGACCACATCAAATAACAAACAGCAGGTTTGATGCCTTGGTCGGGGGCATGCAAACAGTTCTCTACAGCAACAATGATCACCATACCCTAATTTTCCACCAACGTCTGAAATCATTTTACCATCAATGAGCCAAAATCACTATGGACAAATGGGTGATGGAAATTGTTCGATCAGGTTACACCATCCCCTTCATCACCATTCATCCTACCGCTCCTCCAACCCCGTCCCTTTTCAGGGATCCATCTCACTAGTCCCTGCTATGCATCGTGGTCAACCATCTGCTCTCACTAGGGGGCAATAAAACCAGTCCTGAGTGAATTCAAGGGCAAAGGGTTTTACTTTCACTAGTTCCTCACTGAGGAAAAAGTCAGGAGTATGGCGACCGATACTAGACCTCTGCTATTTGAACAAGTTCCTATGAAAACAACGATTCAGGGGGATCACACTAGCTGCTATAATTCCCGCATTAGATCGCGACGACTGGTTTGCTGCCCTCGACCTCCAGGATGCCTTCTTTCATGTTTCAATGCATCCGGCACACAGACGATTCCTACGATTTGTTGTCGGCACGGACTATTACTAGTACAAAGTCCTGCCATTTGGCCTCTCGTCTGCCCCCAGGGTATTCTCAAAAATCCTGGCGGTAGTTGCAGCCTATCTACATCAATGCGAAATTATTATAGTCCCATACCAGGACGATTGTTTACTCAAGGGCCGCACTGCTATTGAAATACTCGATATGATTCGCATCACCAGACAATCCTTTCTACCCTCGGACTTCTCGTCAATGAATAAAAGTCAATTTAGCAACCGAATCAAGAACTGGAATTTATAGGATCTCAGCTGGATTCAATAACAGCCAGGGCATACTTACCTCTGCAGAGATTCGAGGCTATCCAAGAACTCATTCAGATCATCTAAGGCAGCCCCATTGTCCAGGTCATCACTTGCCTGAGACTCATGGGTCACATGGCCACCACCACTTATGTGGTATGTTACACCAGGCTACACTTCCGTGTCCTTCAGTATTGGCTGACACTAGTGTACAATTGCACCAGACACGATCTTCACAGATTGGTAACTCCACCACAATCCGTCCTTCAATCACTTCTCTGGTGGGCAAGTCATAAGAACCTACTTTCTGGGGTACTGTTTTGTCAACAGCAACCCCAGTACCATATCACAACTGATGCTTATTGGATAGTCGATTAGTCGTTTAGTCTTTTACATCCTTAGTGGCAACGGGGTTTGTTGCAGATGTAGGTTCTTGGGAGATGTACCTGAGGGGTGATATGTGGCTGCTGGAAAAGATTTGTTTCAGATTGGTGGGGAGGGGTTGTCTGTAGGGGAGGGTGACCTGTCTCCCAAGGCCTGTGGGAGTGAGGGATCATTTTCCAGTGTAGGTTGTAGTGATAGATTTGTGCTATAGTGAGCTGACTCCATGAACCTTTTATCCTTCTCTTCTGCATGTTGAAAAGTCAGCCTCATGTGTAATGACTTGCTCTGGTTGAAGAATTCATAATTTTTTTAACTTCATACAAGGCAGCCATAAAAGCAGCACGAAGGCTTTATGTAATGTACATGAAGATCTCACCTCACTGAAAATCACATGTCTTTAATCCCTAAGAATGAATCATTCCTCAGTTAATTGTGAAAAAAGAAACACTAGCTGAAAAGTACTTCTCTTGATGATTAAATAACCGTGCTCCTCTTCCGTGTATATATTTTGTTGCATATAAGAATCAAAAGGAAAATCTGACCTTATAAAAGTGTTAAGTGAAAAATCTTTGCAGTTGATTTCAGTTGCCTCTGTATCATATGTGATGTGCTGTACTTCTTTGGGAAGGCCAAAAGAGGTTGAGCTGCTTCCCAAATTTTTACATTGGCAGAACATGTATTCCTGCTCTCAGACTCTTTTTTAGAATGTGTTCTAAATAGTACCTGTCATGAAAAATATAGGGAGTTTGAAGTAAAATAGATTAACATTAAGATAAAAATAATAAATCCCATTAGATAATATGTTCTGAAATCTAGTATTAGATTTTTTAATACTCCAGTAATATGAAAGAGTTGTAAATTCCCAGTAGTGAATTTTATATCATATAAAAATTCCGGTATAAGCAGTATAGAATTTAAGATAGAAAACTTGGCTATCTGAGATTTGTATTGCGTAAGGAATAATCTGTTTTCAAAGATAATAGATTTTAAATACCATTAAGAACTAAGTCTGCAGAAGAGTGTGATTGTGCATGTGTAAATTTGAAAAAGTACTTTTATTTGAAATGTACCTTTATTTGACTTTCAGAAATTACATGTTGCAATGCCACTCTTGTTTTTGAATACCTGGATTTAAATTTGGAGACATATAATATGGGTAAGTTAGTCTAATTTTATTTTTCTTTAAAAAGTTTCCATTTAGCTTTCAGGGATTTATCACTTTAACACTTAATTTCTAGGCGTGCAGCTTCCAGGAGCTAAGAGGTTAACAACCTCAGTCCCCCTGCTACAGGCTCTGCCTCCTGCAGGAGGTGGGGCTGGGGCTGCTCTGCAGATTGGGGTGGTGCAGACAGTCACATGTTGAAGCCATCTCTGTGGGGCTCTATGGCCTGGGCTAAGGCATGGCTGCTCCCTCAGGGCAGGTAAACCCTTCCCCAGCGCTCCGCTACACCTGGCTGGGAGCTGGAGCCCACCCTGGACAGTCCTTAGTTCTGCCTGCCCCAGTTCTGGAGCATAAGGCTACAGGTGAGGGGCGAGCTCCTGCCAAAGTGCTGGGCTGGGCAGGGAAGTGACTCTGCCCTCCCAGCCCTTTCTCGCTCCAGCGCTGCTCCTAGGGGGCTGCGAATCCCAGTGCTGCTGCCCTGTAGGTGTGTTCACTGGGGACACAGGGATGTGGGGGCAGAAGGGGAGTGAAGGAGGATGTGGCACACACTTGAGGCTACAGAGAGAGATTAATGAAGCTGCTAAAATGTAAGTAGGACTATTATTGACTTTAAAAAGAATCAATGGCACGCACACCCATAAATAGAAGTGAAATCACGAGTGTCATGCGCACCTATGTACAATGCGCACCCTGACTTTAGAATCTTAGCATAATGAAAAAACTGAACTCCTATGTACAATGCGCACCCCATTGTACAGGAAAATGGGAGGTAACCTGTTTCTGAAGTCCAGAATTTCTTGGTCTCTGCCTGGGTGCTGTGGGCAGCAACACAGCCTGCCCTGCTGAGCTAGGAGCTGACCCACCAGCACCAAGCCCAGCCTTGCCCGCTTCCCGGCTGCAGGAGAGCAGGAGGGAGGGACATGCTGCTCCTACCTGCAGGCTTGCCCGGGAAATGCGCATGCAGCGGATAGCTGCCTGTGCGCCGTGCTGAGCTCGCACCTGCCGCAGGGACCTGGAGGTGGCCCCAGGTTGCAGGAGAGCGGGAGGGAAGAACTTACTGCTCCTACTTGCAGGCTTGCTTGGGAAACATGTGCGCAGCGGACAGCTGCCTGTGTGCCGCGCTGAGCTCGTGCCTGCTGCGGGGACCCCTGAGGACTCCCAGGCACAGCCTGAAGGAGAACTAGGCAGGCAGCAAGCCAGGGCGCTGCAGTGGGAAAGTTTCTGTGTGGAGGGGAGGGGGAGCTTAAAACTTTAAAAAATTGCTCCTATGTATAATGCGCACCCTGGCTTTGAGCCTAAAAAAACGGGGGGAAAAGTGCACATTATACTCTCGATTTTACGGTAAGTTAAATCTTGGCTTGCCACTTGTGAAATATTGCTGACCCCTGATCTAGATGATGCTTGGTCCTGCCATGAGGGCAGACGACTGGAGTTGAAGACCTCTTGAGGTCCCTTACAGTTCTAGTATTCTGTGATTCTATTTTTTTTTTTCTACATGCTAAACTGCTTTATCATTTCTGAAAAAATACTTGACCATGTAAAACTAATAAAAATCAGGATTGTCAGGTGAGTTAAAAGATTAATTATTATTGTTTAACAGCATGATAAATAATAGAATACCATTTATTTAAATATTTTAGATTTTTCTACCTTCTAAAATATACTTATTTAACTTATAACATGAAATACAAAGTGTACAGTGCTCACTTTATATTTATTTTTTATTAGAAATACTTGCACTGTAAAAAACAATAGTAATAGTATTTTTCAGTTCACCTAATACAGGTTGAACCTCTGTGGTCCAGGACTCTCTGGTTCAGCAACATCCGTGGTCCAACAGGACCACAGATGTTAAGGGACTAGAGGCCCAGTGGCAGAGGTTGCTGGCAGCTCGGAGTGGAGCCAGCCGGTGGGGCTAGCAGTTGATGGAAACCAGTAGCACATACTATGCAGAATTACCAGACACCTTTATTTACGGTACACGTACTTAGCTACGATAATTATTTAGCATATGTCTCTCAAATATTTTTTTTTAACTTATGCTCTTCGATTATTTTGTCACTAGATGGTGCTCTTGTACAAGTCACCAAGTTTCAGGGGGTAGCCGCGAAAGTCTGTACAGGATAAATTTAAAAAACAAATATTCTGGTAGTACTTTAAAGATTAACAAAACATGTAGATGGTATCATGAGATTCTACATAGACAAAGAACCATTGTTGCCTTCATTGTTTGGTAGGTTGATAATGACCCAGCCATTCAGTATCTTTATTCAAACCGTAGGTGTGAGAATCGAACTTGACAGAGCCAAAAAAGTATCCAGACGTGAACTACTTCAAGACAGACCCAAAAGAGAAAATAACTAAATTCCGCTTGTCAATACCTACAGTCCACAACTCAAACCCTTCCAACGCATTATCCACAACCTACAACCTCTCTTGGAAAATGATCCCTCACTCTGAGGCTTTGGGGGAAAGTCCTATTTTCGCTTACAGTAACCATGCTACACAGCTACATCATAAACATCCAGGAACCCAGCCCTGCAATCAGCCACGGTACCAACTCTGTCCACATATCTATACAAGTGAATTCATTACTGGAGCCCACAATATAAACCACCACATCAAAGGCTCATTTAACTGCACATCCAGTAATTTAATCTATGTCATCAAATGCCAGCAGTGCCCCACTACAATATATATTGAACAAACTGGATGGTCCTTACGGGAAAGAATTAATGGGCACAACTCAGATATCGGTTAAGGGAACATACAAAAACCTGTTGAGGAACCCTTTAATCTTCCTGGGCATGCATTAACAGATCTTCAAGTAGCTGTTTTGTTACAGAGCAATTCCACAAGCCAAATACACAGGGAAGGACTGGAACTACATTTCATTCACAAGTTCGATTCTCAAACCTATGATTTGAATAAAGATACTGGCTGGGTCATTATCAACCTACCAAACAATGACGTCGACAATGTTTTTTTGTCTATGTAGAATCTCATGATACCATCTATATGTTTTCAAGTATCAGAGGGGTAGCCGTGTTAGTCTGAATCTGCAAAAGCGGCAAGGAGTCCTGTGGCACCTTATAGACTAACCGAAGTGTTGGAGCATAAGCTTTCGTGGGCAAAGACCCACTTCGTCAGATGCATGTCATGTTTTGTTAATCTTTAAGTGCTACCAGACTATTTGTTGTTTGCTAATTAATTATCTTTATCTGTCTGTTTTGACTATCCAGTCTTAGGTACTTATAGACTATTTGTTTTTCCTATTACATTCCAGCTCAGCTTTCCCCTTGATATTTTTTTATCCACTGCCTATTGTCCCCACCCTCATTTTTTCCTCTTCTACCCCTGCTTCCTTCTCCCTTATTTATTTTTGTCCTGGACATCCAACACTCTGGTCATCTGAAGAAGTGGGCTGTGCCTATGAAAGCTCATGATGCCATCTACATGTTTTGTTAGTCTATAAAGTGCTACCAGACTATTTTTGTATTTTAAGTAACCAAGTATTTATCAACATGCTCTATAGACTTGGCGGTGGAAGCCTCATTGTTAATATGCAGAGTCCACTTACAGAGAAGAGCTCTGTGTGTCTTAGAAGGTTATCTCTCTCTCTAGCAGAAGTTGTTCTAATAGAAAGTATTACCTCTCCTATTTTGCTGCTGTAATATCGTGGGGCTTTACATGGCTATAACTACACTGTATACTGCACCCCATCATTTGTTTGGTAGGATCTTCAGTGATACAAATGCAAGTTCATTATTCTGTACTGACTTAGAATCATAGAACCATAGCATTACAAAGGACCGCAGGGGCAATATAGTCAAACACTCTGTCAAGATGCAGGATTTGTTGCATCTAAACCATCCATGCCAGGCAATCCAGCCTACTTTTGAAAACCTTCCATGACATTGCTAAGCTGTTCTTACAGTTAAGAAGTTTTTCTTTAGATTTAATAATAGTGCTACTGTGCTGTAGTTTGAATCCATTGTGTCTTGTCCTACACTCTGTGGCAAATGAGAACACAACTTTTTTTATGACAGTCTTTTAAATATTTGAAGACTACTATGATGTTTCTCTCTTAATCTCCCTTTTCGAAACTAAATATACCCAGTTCCTTCAGTTTTTGCTCATCTGGCTTATGATCCATCCCTTTGATCATCTTTGTTACTCAGCTCTGCATCCTTTCCATTTTCTCTACCTCCTTTCTATACGTTGACCAAAATTGGACATGATATTCCCGCTGAGGCGTAACCAGCATTACACGGAATAGTTCTATCATCTCTCGTAATTAGCATGCTCTGCCTGGGTTAATGCAACCTATAATTACATTTCCTTTTTTTTTGTAATAGTATCACACTGTTGACTCGTGTTGAGGTTGTGATTTATCTCAATTCCCATATTTTTGCCAGTTGTTCAGCTAGCGAGCCAGTTATCCCCAATTCTGTATTTGTAAAGTTGGTTTTCCTTCCCTAAGTGCAGCACTTTAAATTTGTGTTTGCTGAATTTCATTGTTGTCTATAGCCCCATTTGCCAATTTATCAAGATCCCTTCAAATTTTAGCTCTGTCATCCACAGTGTTTGCAATGCCTCTACCCCCGATTTGTGTCATCTTCAAATTTGAGCACTATGCTGTCTATTCCCATATCTAGGTCATTAATAAAGATGTCATAGTGAGTCACAAGCTAAGTATGAATCAACAGTAGCTACATCTAGACTGCAGGCTTCTTTCAGAAGAAGCTTTTCCGGAAGAGGTCTTCCAAAAAAAACTTCTTCCAAAAGAGAGCGTCCACACTGCCAAAGCACATCAAAAAAGTGATCTGCTTTTTCAGAAGATAGCAGCCACACAGAATGGACACTACTTCACATTTAAGCTGTGGTTACTATGGACGGAGTGGCCACCAGGGGACCTGTGCTTTTTCCTCTTTTCTCTTCTTTCGAAAGAACTCCCTCTTCCCCATCCACACACACCTTTTTCCGAAAGAGATCTTTCAGAAAAAGGCTTCTTCCTCATAGAAAGAGATTTACCAATGTTGGAAAAACCCCTCTGTTCTTTCGATTTTCTTCCGAAAAAACGCGATTGTAGTGTGGATGTAAGTGAAGATTTTTCAGAAAAACTACCTTTTTTCCGAAAAAAACCCAACCCTTTGTAGTGTAGACATACCCAGTGTAACACTATTGCAAAAAAAGTGAACATCATTCTGGGGTTTATTAATAGGAGCATTGTAAGTATGACACGAGAAGTAATTCTTCTGCTCTACTCCATGCTAATTAGGCCTAAGCTGCATTATGTCCATTTCTGGATGCCACATTTCAGGAAAAATGTGAAGAAATTGGAGAAAGTCCAGGGAACAGCAACAATAACATTTTTAAAAAGTCTAAAAAGCATGACCTTTGAGGAAAGACTGAAAAAATTGTGTTTGTTTAGCCTGGAGAAGAGAAGACTGAGAGGGGACATGATAGCAGTTTTCAAGTACCTAAAAAGGTGTTACAGGGAGGAGGGAGAAAAATATTCTTATAACCTCTGAGAATAGGACAAAAAACAACGGACTTATGTTTCAGTAAGGGAAATTAGAAAAAACTTCCTAACCGTCAGAGCAGTTAAGCACTGAAATAAATTGCCTAGGGAGGTTGTGGAACCGCCATCTTTGGAGATTTTTCAGAACAGGTTAGATAGGACCATCCCTGACAGATGTTTACCATGAATGCAGGGCACTGTACTAGATGACCTCTTGAAATCTCTTCTAGTCCTATGATTCAGTTTAAATTGACCCCTTCCTAAAATGTCCATTGCATTCCCTCATCCACCAAACCAGTTATTCTGTCCAAAAAGGAAATCAAGCTAGTTTGACATGATTTGTTCTTAGTAAATCTATACTGAATGTTGGTGATTACTCCTTTGTACTTGTTATTCATAAATAGATTTTTTTTAATATATTGCTCCTGTAGTTTCCCAGATGTCCAAGTCATGGTTGTATATAGTTCCCTGGCTCTTCCTTTGCCCCCTTTTTAAATATTGGCAATATGTTTTCCAGAACTTCTCTGGTAATACATGAGTCTGCAAATATTCTTGTCACTGACTCTGAAATGTCTTCAGCTAATTCCTTGAGTACCCAGCCTTGCTCGCTGGACCCCTGGACAAATTGGGGCAAGGCCCAAGTCTGCACTCCTTGAAAGGGCGGGAACTTGGGTGGAAGGGGCAGGGACAGCCAGCTCTTACCCTGCCAGAACTCTGGTACCCCCAGCTGTCAGTACTGCCTGGAGTTCTGTTGATGATTTAAAGGGCCCACAGTTCAGTAGTAGCTGCAGCGGATGGGATTCCCCGGCCCTTTTGAATCACCAGGCCCCTGGGCAGTTGCTCCCTTTCCCTCACTATCCAGTCACGTATAATTTCGCTAGTTATCCAGTCACGTATAATTTTTTGTGAGAATACTGAAACAAAGTAGGCACTGAGCAATTCTGCCTTCCTGTTATCTTATGTTACCAGCTTACCTTCTCCACTGAGCAGCAGACCATGCCGTCTCTGATACTTCTTTTTTGTCTGACATTTTTAGAATCCCTTCTCATTGTCTCTAACATTTCTTGCTAGCTGTAACTCATTCTTTGCCTTGGCTTTCATGACTTTTTTTTCCCCCACGTGCTTGCTCTATTCCTGTGTGTATTTTCTTCGTGATGGGCCCTTCCTTCCCTTTCCTGTATGTAGCCTTTTTTATTTTTAGATTGCTAAAAAGCTCTTTTGCAGCCACATTGGCCTCCTGTGGCTTTTCTTATTGTTCCTCTACATAGGAATAGCTTTTGAGCCTGTAACATTATGGCTGTGTCTACACTGGGCCACTTATTCCGGAAAATCAGCCGATTTTCCGGAATAAGCTGCGAGCTGTCTACACTGGCCCTTGAATTTCCGGAAAAGCAACGATGCTCTACTGTACAAAATCAGCCGCTATTCCGGAAAAACTATTCTGCTCCTGCTCGGGCATAAGTCCTTATTCCGGAACACTGTTCCGGAAAAGGGCCAGTGTAGACAGCCCAGTAGTCTTTTCCGGAAAAAAGCCCCGATCGCGAAAATGACGCTCGGGGCTCTTTTCCGGAAAAGCGCGTCTACATTGGCCACAGACGCTTTTCCGGAAAAGCAGCCTGCCAATGTAGACGCTCCTTTTCCGGAAATAATTATAACGAAAACTATTCTGTTTTAAGCACTTCCAGAAATTCATGCCAGTGTAGACACAGCCTATATGTTTTAGGAACTGCCATTGCCTTTTGACTCCTTTTCTTTCTAATTGGTGTTTCCAGGGGACCTTGCCTACTTTCTCTGAATTGGTTGAAAATTTGCCTTTCTGAAGTCCAGTGTCTTTGTTTTGTTGTTCTCATGTCTTCCTTTCCTTAGGATCTAAATTTCTATTAGCACATGCTTAAAGTTAAGATTTTTTCCTGGTTATTTTTAGTAAAAGTCACAGACGGGTCACAGGTAACTAAAAAACCACAGAATTCTGTAACCTACCTGTGATTTTTACTAAAAACAACTGGAAAAAAAAGTGTAAGGGTGAGTGTGGGGTGGTGTTGAACAGTGGCTCTGAGGTCTCCTAAGTCCCTCTTGGTGTCTCAGAGATATGGGGTTTTCCAACTGCTCACTGTGACTGAGTGTGCCAGGGTACCCCTGCTGCCCATGACAGCTTAGTGTTGTGAGGGTCACCCATACAGGACTTCTAGGTCCCATAGCTGGCAGCTGCAAGGTTCCCTCAACAGCTGCTGCAGTTGAGAACTCTGGGGTTCCCCAATCATCTTTGATGTCAGAGTGCTCTGGGGCTGCTGCCAGCTCCAGTGCCATTACCCTGGGGCTGAAGAGGCAAATATTACAGAGGTATCTGGTAGGAATGTCTGTTAGCATCGGTAGTACATAATTAACTAATAAATCTAGGCTTATCCATTAATCTTATTGACTACACCTCTCTCCCCTTAAACCCCCCCCCCTCCGCTGCCTCTGTATTAGAAGTAGCAAAGGGCTGGGGGAGGGGGAGCCAGTGCCGTGGGGAGCTGGCTTTCAAGCCAGCTCCCCGCAGGTATCAGCTCACATGAGGTGCTCTCTCCCTCTTCCCCCCCCCCCCCCCAGCGCTACTGCTTCTCTATCTGAGGCAGCAGTGTGGGGTAGGGATAGGGACAGATGGGAGCTGATACACGTGGGGAACCGGCTCCACGGAGCAAACTGTATAAACTGTGTTTACATAGACCTACCCAGGGTCTCTTCCCCGTTTCAACTAGCTTTAAGCGAAGCATTCCTTCAGATCCTGCTTACATCATTACTTGTTGAGTTTTTGGCTAGCTGTTCTTCAATTTTTTTTAGCCTTTCTGATTATGTTTTTATACTTCATTTGCAAGAGGTGCCTTTCTATTTTCCTCACTAGGATTTAACTTCCACTTTTTAAGAGGGTTTTTGCCTTTGCTTCATTTACATTGCTGTTTAGCCACGGTGGTACTTTTTTAATTACTATGTTTTTTTTAAATTTGGGGTATACATTTTAAGCTTAGCTTCTGTTTTGGTATCTTTAGAAAGTTTCTGTGCAGCTTGTGAAATTTCACTTTTTGTGTTGTACCTTTTAATTTCTGTTTAAGTAAGCACCTCATTTTTGGGTAGTTCCCTTTTCTGAAATTAAACGCTACAGTGTTGGGCTTGTGTGGTGTTTTCCCTACCACAGGCATGTTACATTTAATTACATTATGGCCACTGTTACCAAGTAGTCTAGCTATATTAACTTCTTGGACCAGATCCTGAACTTCACTGAGGACTAAATGAAGAATTGCCTCTCCTCTTCTGGGTTGCAAGACTAGCTGCTCCAAGAAGCAGTCATTTAAGGTGTCAAGAAACTCTATCTCTGCATCCTGTCCTGAAGTGACATGTACTAAGTCAATATAGGGATAGTTGAAATCCTGCATTATGATTGAGTTTTTTATTTTAATAGCCTCTCTAATCATTTTTCATTCATTAGCAACATCCTGGTTGAGTGGTCAGTAATATATTTCTAGTGCTATATTCTTACTATTTTTGAATAGAATTGCTATCCATAGAGGTTTTATGATACAGTCTGATTCACTTAAGATTTTTATTTAATTTGATTTTATGCTTTCTTTCATATATGGTGCTTTTGCCCCACCAACAGGATCTGTTCTGTCCTCATGATACAGTTTGTATCCTAATATTACTGTGTCCCCTTAATTATCCTCATTCCACCATGTTTCTGTGATACCCGTTATATCAGTATTCTCATTTCATGTGAGGCACTATAGTTCACCCATTGTATTATTCAGACTTCTACAATTGGTATATGAACATTTTAAAAATGTGTCACTTTTTAGCTGTCTGACATTACATGATGTTTTTTAATGGGAATTTTTTCCACTTGACTCTCATTAGATCCTACCCATATTTTATCCTCTTCCATTCTCCTTTTCTTAATCTCCATTAATAGATCTTCTCCTAAAGGATGTCTTTGTCAGAACTACCTGCTCTTCTGCTTCTGTTGTCTTTCCCCATAGCCCTTAGTTTAAAAACGGCTCATCAACCTTTTTAATTTTAGGTGCTTGGAATCTGGTTCCATTTTGGTTCAGGTGGAGCTCATCCTTCCTCTATGTTCTTATGATCCTCCTTATTAAGAAGGAGGCTGTTGACAATAGTGTTCTGTGTAGAGGCCTTATTTCTTAGGAATGCTTTGACCCTTGGAGTCTAAAGAACACTGAATTGTTGACTTTCCGGGGACACAGGAGAGCTTGTTTGAGTGGACATTAATAGAGCACTGAGACAGTTAGGATGGGATTTGTCAGTGCAATGGTTCTCAAAGTGCAGTCGGCAGACCACTAGTGGTCTGCAGCCATCTCCCAGGTGGTCCCTCCTCCATACCCTGCGCAACATGGGACATGGCAGGCTCTCATTGGGGCTTGTCCATGGCCCCGTGCCTCGGGCAAGGCTTATCATAGAATCATAGAACCGGAAGAGACCTCAGAAGGCCATCAAGGCCCAAGGCAGGACCAATCCCAATTAAATCAACCCAGCCAGGGCTTTGTCAAGCCGAGACTTAAACACCTCTAGAGATGGAGACTCCACTACTTCCCTAGGTAACCCGTTCCAGTGTTTCACCACCCTCCTAGTGAAATAGTTTTTCCTAATATCCAACCTGGACCTTTCTCACTGCAACTTGAGACCATTGTTCCTTGTTCTTCCATCCATGACTACAGTGAACAGCCTTTCTCCATCCTCTTTGGAACCTCCCTTAGGGAAGTTGAAGGCTACTATAAAATCCCCCCTCACTCTTCTCTTCTGCTGACTAAATAGACCCAACTCCCTCAGCGTCTTGTTGTAGGTCATATGCTCCAGCCCCCTAATCATTTTGGTCACCCTCCGCTGGACCCTCTCCAGGGCATCCACATTCTTCCTGTAATTGGGGGACCCAGAACTGGACACAGTACTCCAGATGTGGCCTCACCAGAGCCTAATAAAGAGGCTCACTCCACCTCATCCTTTGTGCTCACAATCTGGAGCAGCAGCAGACTTGAGCCTCTTGTCACCTCCTCATGCCTCCAGTTACCATGTCTCTAGGAGTCGGCCTAGACGTGGGATTCTCTAGCAAGGAGCTGCTGACCCTGAGTTTCCCTCTGCATCGTGCCTGCCGTGATGGGACCTGCCCATCCTGTGCACGCACTGCAGGGTGTTCCCCACTCCGACCTGGCCATTGATCCATTGGGCCATGCACTTTGAGAAGGTGCGGCCCAACCCAGGGAGAGGGTGATGCACTGTGGGACCCTTGCACTCACACGGTGCCGCTGTGCATGAGGTGGGGGAGAGGCAGGACCTGCCGCGCGGCAGGGGTCTCAGTACTGTCCGTAGCTGCTGGGGAGGGCCAGGGCCTGGGCTGTGGGGAGGGGGCATGCCTGCAGGAGACTGTGGGATGCAGTGGGCTTTCAGGAGGCTTGTCCACGTCCCTCTGACAGAGCCAGGAGCCACCTTGGCTTCCTGCCATCGCCTCCGCCTTCTCCAGTCCCTGCTTGTTTGGCTGCAGCTGAGCAAAAGGACATGTAATATGGCAGTGGCCGTGTTTGATCTGATTGGCTCCCCATCCAGGGTATTCACAGTTGCAATTAGTAAAGCATCCACAGATGATAGAGCTCAGTGGCAAGAGAGTGGCTCGAAATGAAACCTGAAAGGTGGTTCCAGTGACAGGCAGCAGTTCTTGGGGGCTGGTGGGAGAAGACTTAGTTGATCACACAGTTCAGCATGGGAGGGAGACAATGGAGAAATTGGAGACCATAGGCTAGTAGGAGGTTAAATGTTTTTAAAGGCATCTCCAAGGCTGGAACTATTATGCTGATGTCCACAAGACAGCTAAAAAACATTCTGCAAAGTCAGGAGACTTGTTTGTGGAGGCGTCACATAGACTTCTCTGAAAACAATTCTAATTTTTCAATGGGCTTTCTTCACCTCCCCCACTATTCCCTCCTAGCGGGAAGCTGAGCTCGTGCTGCAGCATCCCGGCTGAACGGGCTCCATGCTGTGTAGGGGAAGGTGGGGCTGAGCTCCCTCCTCCTACCCATCCTGCTGGGGAAACAGCGGCACAGTGACTCGTGAGGCTTTTCCCACTGCAAGGGGGCACAAAGCCAGGTAAGTGTCCCCCCTCATGCCCAGATCCCTGCACCCGAATCCTCCTCACTCTTCTCCTTCCACCAAGATCACCCCCCCAACTTGCTCCGACACCCTCCCTTGGTCCTGCACCCTCCCCTCCTGGCCAGACACCCTATCCCCAGCCTGCTCCTGCACCCTTGGCCCTGGCCAGACAGATGTCTCCACCCTGCTCCTGCATCCACCATTGCTCCTGCTCTCCCGTCCCCCACCAGTCAGACACCCTACTCCCAGTCTGCTTCTGCACTCTACTTCCCACTCAGACCTCACAATCTCTCCCGCCTTCTGCACCCCACCTCCTGCCCAGATCTTGCACTCCCATCCCTTTCCCACTCACTAGCAGCCTTGTCCCACACACTGAACCCCTCATTTTTGTCCCCACCTCAGAGCCTAAGGGGGTCTATAAAATCCATTAACTCTGGAACCCCAGAAAAAGTAAATCTGGCCTATGGGAAGCCCTGAACCTCGGTCCTCTCTGTCCCTTCCCCTTGCCTGGTGGGGCTGGCGCACCAGAGGAGTGAAGTGTCTCACTTGGGGGCCACATTAGTGAGGGTTAGGGGTTTTGGAGATGTGGTCCCCAACTGATTTTTCTGTGGGTCTGTAATCCCCGACCAAAAACATTTTCCCACCCTGGCCATGAATAAAGAAAACATTGAAACCTTTTGTGCTGAACATAAATTAATATTTTACTTCATTTAAAATGAAGTTTGATAAACTAACATGAGAAAGTTAAAGCAGTTAATCTGTTTAATAATTTAAATTAAACCATTCTCCCTAGCTGCAGCACTATCAAAATGGCTCGGGTGTAATTTTATAATTAATGGCGAGTTTCCATTAGCAACTGGTGGTCTGTGGAAATGTTTACACTGATCCAGGTGGTCTACATCCAAACAGTTTGAGAACCACTGTTCGTGTGGGAAAGTGTGATATGTTTTCTGAAGCTCTGTTGGTCATGTAATTGGTGTTTAGATAATGTAAGGTAAGGTGGAAGGAAAAGTGTTGCTACTTAGGTTAGTTTTTAGTGTGCATCTTCTATGTTCTTGTGTTTTCAGAGTAGGTTGGGGATGCTTAAGGCTTTTCGTGCATGCCTTTTAATGTGGACTTATTAGATCTAAACCTAATTATAAGGATCATACTTAGTTCAGGAAAAAGCCAACATTGACTTAAAAAGAGTGTTAGTATGCTATTATGACAGTCACATAGTACCCTCTTTGATGTTCTGCTTCACAGAGAATTCTTCCTCTAAGACACAATGATCTTTTTGTTCCACACATGTGGCTGTTCTCTCATAAGAGAATAAGGAAATCCCTTAAAGCAGTTTTTTATAAACATATTTGCCTTGCAGGAGTTCTCCATTCATCATGTTGGTCACCAGTGGTGGCTGAGCTGAAATTTCCTGCATCTTGAGGGGAGCATGTATAAAAGGAATGGCCTCATGGCCAATGTGACCGTCACCTCCACCACTCCTGAGGTACAGACTCAATGTTTATTTTCATTTTGTTAGCTACTGTGTCAAAGTAGAAGTTGCAGCTTATTTTGGCTTCCACAGAAAACCTTTCTGCCATGAAGCATGCCAGCCTGGTTTTTCAGGAACAGTATGGTTTTTGACTGTAAAGTTAAGTTTGAATGCTGTACTTCTGAATGTTCATAGGTTATACAAAAAGCCCTTCTTGTTATGCTTTTGACGGTTGTTGTAACTTGTTGATAGATTTAAATCAATCTAACTTGACTGATTATTTACTGAAATAGTTTTTTCAAATAAAAATAAACAGCCACCCAACCCAGAGTTGGGCCTCAGGGCTTTTCCTTTGATAGAGAATTTTGAATTTTTCTGGCTTTCATTCTGAGTAAAAAGAAAACCAAATTTCAAAACATACAATCTTCCATGAAAAGGCACTACCTTTTACCATACAGCTTTGTATTCAAATTGTAAAAACACATAGATATGGATGCAAGAAGGCATTCAGTAGCTATTTTAGGAAAATAATATACTACAGGTAAAATATGTAGTTTGTCTTGAAATGTATTGGGGTTTAAAATATCAACTGGTGTCATATGTATTTTCACTTCATACTGTAAAGCTATTTTTTCTTGGGATCTGTTCTTGGAAGCTGCTGTACGTAATGATCATCTAAGGCAGGGCTACTCAAATTTGACACAATGACACATACAGTTCATGCCAAGGGCTGCAACTTAAGTGTGGTTGCATATATACATGCAAATATATGCAAATAGCTTTTTTCACAGTGACAGACATGAATACAAAGATTAAGGCAAGACTACATAATACACAGGGCCCATTTAAGTCAATTCTGCTGGTATTAATAAAATGCAATATTTACCTGATTTCCACCCATATTACAGCACTTTTAATGAACAATGACAATTCAGGGTTTTAACTACTAAAATGCATCTCAACAGAAGCCTTTATATTGACTATTTTTTTTTGTTTTGGCTTCACAACAGTCCAGGGATTTAACTGCTAAAACATGAATCAACCCAAACTGCACCATAAACCCAAATTGCACTGTGGGCTGCAAACAAACGGGCCGCATGTTGAGTAGCCCTGATCCAAGGTCGTGTTTTTATTCTTTGTAAGAGTCTTTTATACTATACAGCACACGTTTTTCCTTTCAGTTCCTTATAATGGCCTTGTGAGGTAATTTAAGATTGTTAAACCCAGTGGCATTATTTTTCTTTATACAGGCAGTCCCCGGGTTACGTACAAGATAGGGATTGTAGGTTTGTTCTTAAGTTGAATTTGTATGTAAGTCGGAACTGGTACATATTGTAGGGGAAACTCTAGCTAAACATTTCTCCAGAGCTCAGTTTTATTCTCCCACACCTCACTTCCCTCAGTCCTTTATTCTCAAGCTGAGGTGTCTGCTGAGAAAAGCCGCTCCGCGTCTCCCTGGTCTGCTGGGGGGAAGCAACTAGTGCGGGGTTGCTTCACCCCGTTTGTAAGTAGGGATCCGATGTAAGTCGGATCCATGTAACCCGGGGACTGCCTGTATTACATTATACGTTTCTTAATTTAAATTTATCTTTTGTGTGTGTATTTTAAATGTCTCCTTGAGAAAACAAACTCATCTGTTCTGTTTTTATCCTACATGATCAGTTTAGAAGGTATTACTTAGAGTATTATTTTATGTCCAAGCCTGCTTTATGATTAAATAAATGTTCAAAATTGGTGAGTAAGGCTGTGAACTATAGTGTACTCTTACTATAATACTGTCAAGGATCTGGGGTCTCCTCTGATAAAGATCCTGTTGCATGCTGAGTGGTAGGTCTGGTTGAAAATCTTGAAAGTTAACAATGAAAATGATTAGGTTTCTGAAGATTCTTCAATTTTTTTAAAAAAAAGCCATTTTTAATTTTTGATTTGAAAAATCAGGTATTTAGTTTAGTAGATTCAAAAGAGCTCTTATGCCAGGGAAAAGTTTATTGACAACCAGGATTTTTGCCATAGCAGTGATTCTTTTCACACACACAATGATTTTCATTAAACCAGTGGGGACTTTGTTGAAGTTCCTGTTCTTCATGAAATCTTTCATCTGGTTTAGAAGTGGGCTAAGCAGTTTCACAGAAGTCCTAGTCTTCCAAAAACTGTGCAGGTTGAAGACCACTGTCTCCAACACAACGTGAATGCTAATGGGCTAACAAAATTATTTTCCATCCCAGGCTTGGATGCAGGTAGTGTTACTAAGGGAATATGTCAAAATTGCATTTTGAATTCCTCTTCTATTCCATGTTGTTGAACACAAATAGTTGTTTCATTATATTACATTATAAATCTTCCCATTCCATATTGTAGAATATAAATAGTTATTGTAAATGCACTGTTTTTTGACAAAACAAAAATTGAGCTTCAGCTTTCAGTGCAGAACTAACTTGAAATATGGTGTCACAATGGCTCTGTCATAATACTTTAAGGAAAATCATGCACTTGCTATGGGGGCTGGACTAAATGAAGCAATAGGTCTTCTGCATCTGTAAAATAGTAATTCAGTAAACTCTTTGTTGTGTTGTACAAGTTTATGCTGTTTATCTTATACTTCATGGACCTACTCATAATTTCACTTTTCCCAGTTAGGAGTTAGTTATGTTGTTCTATTCCAAAAGCCAGGATTTTAATATGAACGAACAGTTTTTCTTTGAGTACTTGCTTGTGTCCATGCCATGTTTACGGATTGTTGGAGAGTTTTCCCTTAGTGGTATCTGTCGGGCCATCAGGGGAGCCCCTGGAATGGCGCTACTATATTGGTGCATATATACCCTTGCTGGCCGTCCACCCCCTCAGTTCCTTCTTACCACCCATACCTTTCTCGCTTCCTCACAAGCGTGCTCTCCCCCAGACTCCAAACCTGAGCCTATCCTACACTGGAACCCCCTGTCCTGAGCCTCTCATATCTCCAAACTCCTGCACACCCACTTCAGTCACAACACTCCTGCACCATCCACACACTGCAAATTTGTTTCCTGAGCCCATCATACTCCCAGCCTCCCTACCCTGAGCCTCTCATGAACCCCAGCCCAAGCTCCTGCATCCTCTGAGCCACAAGCCTGCGGCTTGCTCAGCACCCCAACCCTCCACCTGACCCCAATACTCTCCAGCCTGGAGCCCCCTCCCTGAGCCAGCATTCTCTTCTCTACTTCCTCCTGCACCCAAATTCCCTCCCAGAGCTTGCACCTCTCACCCCTTCCCAGTGCTTTTTTTGTGATGGTATGCCCCGGGAGAGTGTACTGGCACCTATTTTCCCACGGCGTGGTGTTTTGTTGTTGTTGTTGTTATTTTCTTGCTCAACAACTCCCCCCTTTGCACCCCACCCACCGGGTACATGGCTCTTCACACTTGATCCACCACTATTTTGGCTCCTCGTCTCTAATTGGTTGGCCACCCCTGCTCTATACACTCTGGATGTGAAACATGCTTTAGCTTTTTATTTGAAGGGGACCAAATCTTTCTGCAAGTCTCCTCAATTGTTTGTGTCCATAGCAGACAGGATGAAGGGCCAGCCTGTGTGAGCCCAGCATATTTTGTTCTGCAATAAGGAATGCTATGAGCTGACAGAGGTTACAGGTTCCAGCTCCACCTATCAGGGTCCAGGCATCTTCCACAGCCTTCATTGCTCAGGTGCCCATCATAGACATTTGCAGGGCAGCTATCTGGTTGTCATTGCACACCATTGTGAACCACTATGCTATAATGCAGCAGGCCAGGGAAGATACCGCTGTGGGTATGGCTGTGTTGCAGTCCTTCTCTCTATAAGGCTCCGACCCCACCTCTTGGGATTTGGCTTTGGAGTCACCTAAGTGGAATGGACACGAGCAAGCACTTGAAGAATAAAAAACCTTTACTACACAAGGTGAGTAACTCCTTCTTCGAGATGTGTTGCTCATGTCCATTCCACATCCCACCCTCCTCCCCGTGTCGAAGGATTCCGACAAGATGGAACTGAGGGGGTGGAGGGTCAGCGGGGGTATATATGCACTGATATAATGGCTCCACTCCAGGGGGCCCGATGGGTATCGTTAAGGAAAAACTCTCGGACTGTCTGTGCACATGGCGCACGCACACCTAAGTGAAATGGACATGAGCAACACATCTCAAAGAACAACAGTTATGAAGGTAAGTAACCATTTTTTTTCAATTTTTGTTTCCCTTGTAATTTTGCCAAATGTTGCTATAGTTTTAAAAGTCTGTTCTGCTTCCTACTTTTGTCCTTAAAGAAAAACTTTGAGCAGCATGGCCATGTTGAAGACCCTTAGTGTCCAACATTTGCATGACAGACAATAGTTTGAGAAATGTTATCCCCATTTTAAAAAATTCTTGCAGTTATATTACCTAGAACATATGGAAGCCAGATTGTTCCCTTATAGGGATATTAAGTAGCAATTAATTTGCTAGTCAAATAGTCCTTGGAATTTCCATCGACTTCTCAACTAGTCATTAGGGGAAGGCAGTTACAGCGCTCACTTCTAGGTCTCAGTGCAACCCTTCACCCCCCTCTCCCAGCTCTGCACTCTTAAAGGAAGAGAGAAACCAGTGCACAAAGACATTGGCTCAGTCTCTGGTCCCTCTCCGGGTCTCAGGACAACCCTCCTCAGCACTGCCCCTCTGCATTCTGAAAGGGACAGGGCAGTGGCAACCAGTCCCGTGGGGGTCTCAGCAGAAGTTCTCCCACTTGCCCCGTTGCCACTCAGCCCTGACAGCCACTGCTCTGTCACTTTAAAAATGCTGAGTGGTAACTGGGAGGTGGGGGAGCTTGTGTGGAGACCCATGGGACTGGCTCCATTAGCAGTGTACTACCTGTTTGCTTATAGTTCTTTAGTTAGTCATATTAGCTATTTTAGAAGTTAGCGGGTACCTCTCCCTCTTTTCTTCTTTGCTCTCACTGGGGCATGTCTTGGTCCCCAGAATTTAAAGCTTGCCAAGACTGTGGAAAGCTTATGCCAAACAGCAATCCCCACACTGAGTGCTTAAATTGTCTCAGCGAGAGGCACCAGAAAAAGAAGTGCCATATCTTTAAAAGTTTTCATTAATGGACACTTAAAAGATTGTGAGCATAGGCTCTTAGCTTGAAAGACATGCAGGCCATTCTAAAGTTCCTTGGTATTCTTACCCTCGCCACACTATGTTGGCATTTCAGGCTTCAGCCTTCTTCAAGGGTGTATCAGTTCCCAAATTGCCAAGACAGCTTCTGCAAGGGAAAATGTGGTGGGAGAAAGTGGCAGCACCAATCCTCTGGCCAATGCAAGCGTTCTTCAAACCCAAAACAAGCCTTTTGAAGGCACAGTTGAGGATAGTGCATGAGATATCTCACTGGATCCAACCCACCGTACCTTTTCTTCCCGACTATTCCTTTTTACCAGTATGTTCAGTATTACTTCGGACCGATGGGTGCTCTACATGGTGGACAAGGCATACTTTATCCAGTTCTGTACTCTTTCGCCCTTAACCCTCCTTGCCCACATCTCTTGACGGACCCTTCTTATGAGCAGCTCCTTATCTGGAGTCTGCTATTGCTAGAGGAAGTGGAGGAGACTCCCTGGGAACTCCAAGCACAAGAATTTTTACTCCCAGTATTAATACCAAAAGCCAGTGGCGGTCTCAGGCCCATTCTTGACCTGTGGCAACAAATACCTCAAGTTTGTAGTGAACACCACCCATTACCAGTTCACAGTCATGCTGCTTGGTCTTCAAAAACTGCATGACAGTTGTTGCAGCATTTCTACATAGGTGCCACGTGCATGTGTTCCTGTAACTGGATGACTGGTTGATCAAGGACCATTTCAGATCCCATGTAGAAGCACAAAATCACCTTATCAGATCCATGTTCAACAGCCTATGTCTGCCTTTGTATGAAGCAAAATCCATCCTGTCCCCTGTTCAGAGGATAGAATTTATAGGGGCAGTTCTGGACTTGAAACAAGCAAGGACAAGTTTACCAGATTCGAGATGTCAGAGCTTCAGATACTTTCCCACTACCATAGCAAACAACTCCTTGAAATTTCTTGGACACATACCCGCTTGTATCTATGTGGCGCAACACCCCAAACTCAGACTCCAGCTTTTCCCGGTGTGTCTAGTGTCAGTGTATTAAGCAGCCCAACACAAACTAGATATGATCATCACCCTGCTACTCCTTGTACTTGTCTCCTTACTATTGTGTGTAGACCCCATCAACACCTGCTCGGGGGTTCTCCTTTGTAACTCTACAGCCATCCCAGTCACTAGTGACAGATGCATCCCATTTGGGATGGGATACCCATCTTGGGGGCCTCAAGATTCAAGATCTCTGATCTCAGGCTGATTTAGATCTCCACATCAATGTCAGAAAGCTGAGAGCAGAGTGCCTTACATGCCAGATGTTTCAGACCCATCTAACAGCAGTGCTCCAATTAGTGCAAGACTCTGACCCCCACCTCCTGAATCTAGGATTGTGAGTCACTTGATTGGAATGCACATAAATAAGTAGTTGAAGGAAAAATGGTTACCTCCTAAGTGTTCTTTGAGATGTGGTGTTCATGTCCATTCCAAATACGCACCCTCCGACCCCTCTGGAACTGATGGTAAAATAGAACTGGGTGGTTGGTGGGTCAGTAGGGCTATATATTAGATGCCATAATGGCACCACTTCAGGGGATGCTCAGGCTGGCCCAACAGATGCTGCTAAAGGAAAAATCTTCCTGCTTCCTAGCATGCACACACACCTGATTGGAATGGATATGAACAACACATCTCAAAGAAGAACAGTTATGAGAAAGTAAGTAACCATTTTTTGGATTTAAAATAAAAGTAGAACAGGCTTTAAAAGAAGTACAGTAACTTTCTAGTCTTTTAAGTGAAAACATGGTTATAAAATGGAGATTTTTTTCATTAACCATTTCTTTGCTTTAATCATGAGATGTCACTTTTAAATTTCGGTTAATGATGCCACTAGATTTGCAGTGCTAAAGCAAAGCAGATTTTGCCTCTGTGTCCATCTTCAAAAAGGGTACATTTAAAAATCTTTTAAATCTTTTTTTTTTCCAGATATATTACAAGGTCTATGCATTTTCTGATGCAGGCTTGCTAGGCTGAAAAGAGATTGGTCAGATTCTTTGGCCTCATCTGCAGTTGAAAAAACACCAACTATCATCGAATCATAGAATACTAGGACTGGAAGGGACCTCGAGAGGTCATTGAGTCCAGTCCCCTGCCCTCATGGCAGGACCAAGTACTGACTAGACCATCCCTGATAGACATTTATCTAACCTACTCTTAAATATCTCCAGAGATGGAGATTCCACAGCCTCCCTAGGCAACTTATTCCAGTGTTTAACTACCTTGACAGTTAGGAAGTTCTTCTGAATGTCCAACCTAAACCTTCCTTGCTGCAGTTTAAGCCCATTGCTTCTTGTCCTATCCTCAGAGGCCAAGGAGAACAATTTTTCCCCTTCCACCTTGTGACACCCTTTCAGATACCTGAAAACCACTATCATTTCCCCTCTCAGTCTTCTCCTTTCCAAACTAAACAAGCCCAATTCTTTCAGTCTTCTTTTGTAGGTCATGTTCTCTAGACCTTTAATCATTCTTGTTGCTTTTCTCTGGACCTTCTCCAATTTCTCCACAACTTTCTTGAAATGTGGTACCCAGAACTGGAGAACAGTACTCCAATTGAGGCCTAATCAGCGCAGAGTAGAGTGGAAGAATGACTTCTCGTGTCTTGCTCACAACACTCCTGTAAATGCATCCCAGAATCATGTTTGCTTTTTTTGCAACAGCGTCACACTGTTGACTCATATTTATCTTGTGGTCCACTATGACCCCTAGATCCCTTTCTGCAGTACTCCTTCTAGACAGTTGTTTCCCATTCTGTATGTGTGAAACTGTTTGTTTCTTCCTAAGCGGAGCACTTTGCATTTGTCCTTATTAAACTTCATCTGTTTACCTAAGACCATTTCTCCAGTTTGTCCAGATCATTTTAAATTATGACCCTATCCTCCTATGTGCAGAATTAGTTTTCTTATGCGCAAGTATATGGAGGTGATGTGTTGCATATCATCTCCATAGTGACAAAATCCATTCTGCACATGGACATAAAAATTAGAAAGAACACTGATCCATAGTATGTTCACATCTTGAATACTGCTTGCAGATGTGATTCCCCATCTTTATGTTCACGTCTTGAATACTGCTTGCAGATGTGATTCCCCATCTTAACAAAAAAAAAAACCAAAAAAAAGGGGGAATTGGAAAAGGTACAGAAAAGGGCAACAAAAAGGATTAGGGGTATGGAATAGTTTCCACATGAGGGGAGATTAATAAGACTGATACTTTTCAGCTTGAAAAGGAAACTACTAAAGTGAGGTGGATGTGAATACATGTCTGTAAAATCATGACTGGTGATGAGAAAGTAAATAAGGAAGTGTTATTTACTCCTCATAATTTCATTTGGTGGCTCCAGTTTCTCTGTTAATAGGGAGGAAATTTAAAATGAACAAGAATGTATTTCTTCTCACAATGCACAGTCAATGTGTAGAACTCCTTGCCAGAGGATTCTGTGAAGGTCAAGATTACAGCAGACTTGTAGAAAAGAACTAGATAAATTCATGGAGGATAGATTCATTAGTGGCTATAAACCAGGATGGGCAGAGATGCAAAGCCATGCACTGAAGTGTCCCTAGCCTCTGTTTACCAGCAGCTGAGAATGGGTGAAAGGAGAGGAATAAACTGATGATTATCTGTTTTATTTGTTCACCCTGAAGCACTTTTATTGGCCACTATAGGAAGACAGGATACTGGGATAGATGGACCATTGGCCTGACTCGGTATGGCCATTGTTGTGTTCTGATAGTGTGCTTTGACAATTTTGTATTTTTATGTCTTACTTTTGTAAGCGAGGTGAAACTTGGGAGTACAGCAGACAAATCAGACTCCTGAAAGGGCTGCAGTAGTCTGGAAAGATTGAGAACCACTGATGTGGCTGATGCAGCCCAGCTGTGCATAGGAGGCTGTCAAGAAGACTGAGGTGGTGCAGGACCTTATCTCTTGCATGGAGCTAATATAGGTATTCAGAGAGGGATGAATGTGGTCAACCAGGACAAGGAACATGATTTTTATAGTAGCATTTCGGTTGGACTGGATGGGGGGTAGTGCAATAATTGCACAGGTCTGAGGGAATGATATTGCAGTAGTGAAGACAGAAGATGATCCGGGCAAGCGCAAGCATTAGAGTTGCATTTAGCTGTCTCAGAACTGGATGAGTTTGAGGTTTTCAATAGGTTATGGGGAAAGAAAGCAGCAAGATTTGGATGTGGCCTTGTTGTGTGGAGAAAAGGGGGAGAGAAGAGATAAAGCTGTCCCATTTGAGCTTAGGAAATTGCAGTCAGTTTCCTTTTATGTTACTGTTTTCTTTTTAATTTAAATATTTAAAATAGTCTTTTTAGAAAACAAAACTTGGGCTTAAATTGCAGTAAGTGAGGTTTAGGTTGGAGATCAGGAAAATCTTCCTGCCTGTCAGGGTGATTAAATACTGGAATAAATTGCCTAGGGGGGTTGTGGAATCTCCATCTCTGGAGATATTTAAGAGCAGGTTAGACCGAAACATGTCAGGGATGATCTAGACAGTGTTTGGTCCTGCCGTGAAGGCAGGGGACTGGACTCAATGACCTCTTGAGGTCCCTTCCAGTTCTAGTGTTCTGTGATTCTAAGGGTACGTCTACACTGCAGCATTTTTCCAGAATAACGTCTTTTATTCCGGAAAAACAATACTTGCGTCCACACTGTGATTGCATTATTTCAAGAAAAAGTCAAAAAAACGGAGTGCTTTTTTCCAATGGTGGTAAACCACATTGTGTGAGGAATAAGGGTTTTCCCGACAAAGCTTTTTCAGAAAATGGAATGTGTGGATGCGGAAGAGGGAATTATTTTGAAAAAAGAGGCCTCCAGGAAATAATACAGGTGCCCTGATTGCCACTCAATCCACTCTCATCACAACTCTATAGTTCCTGTCTCCCAGCAGTCATAGATACCCGGGACAGGCCTTGTGGCAGGAAGCTGGCCCTGGAAACTGCAACTCACTGTGCGGCTACCACTGCCACACATCTGGGCACTATGTTGCAGCCACAAGCCCCCAGGAGCCCACTTGCCCTCACAGGGAGCATGCCAGGGGCAGGAAAATGTATGTGCCATCCTGGTCTGGAGCTCTCCTGGAGGTATGGGCTGAGTAGGAGATCCTACAGGATTTCCGCTTCAGACGGTACGCCAATATATATGGCTGATAGCCTGGCCACGAGGGGTCACCTCTGAACTCAGGAGGAGGTCTGGAGCAAGGTGAAGGAGCTGCAGCAGAGGTATGCCAGGACCAGAGAGCATAGCTCTCGCTCCGGGGCAGGACCCACTGCTGCCCCTACTACAGTGAACTGCACCGCATCCTGGGGGGTGGTGCAGCCCCTTTCCCAACTCTGGTGATGGACTTGGGGCTGGAGACGCCTGTCGTCACCTGCCTTGGGTCCAAGCCCACAATGAGGAGGAGGAGCTGGAGGAGAAGGAAACCATGAGCACTATCACCACGCTCATGTTGGATTCGGTACCCCAACGACTGGGTGTCTCTCAGGCATCCTCTGAGGCTGGGGAGGGATCATCAGGTGAGTGTTCTTAGTTTTTCACACACACAGGGTGGGGGTGGCAGGCGCTGAGGGGCTGTGGTGTGATAGTCGCTCGGCCTTCTCGGCTTGGCCCTCACTCTGCAGTCTGTGCATGAGGATGCACATGCAGCACCAGTCTGTGCTATTGTGCTATGCAGCTCCAGGAGGCAGCCCTGAAGCATTCCCGGGCTCCTGCTCACAGGCTCTGGGGAGACCAGACACACTGACATCCGGGGGGGACGCCCTCCTATCACCAGCCACTGCTGGAAGGAGGCTAGGTAAAAGGGCACATGCAGGTCTGCACACAGACTTGAGAGTGCCACACAAGACACATGTGAATGCCTGCATGCTCGAGGCACCACCCCTTCCTGGGGTTAGCGCTGCCAGGCGCAGGTGTGTGTGTAGCCCCGATGGAAGGCCAGGCTGCTCAAGGCCCCTCTTCTGGCCATGGGATTCTAGTGTGGCTGGACACTTCCCCTGCCTGCTTTTCCGTGGGATGGGGGTGTGTGGATACGGGAAACATGGTCCCCTGAGCACCTCTGGCCCCTATGAGGCAGGGCCCGCTATCCAAGCAACACATGGCCTTGCTCCCAGGAAATCACTGTCCTGTATCCTGAGGACTGTTGCTTGCAGCTTGCTGATAAGGGCAAGGCCTCAGGGACAGTGTCTCCAGGGATGACTGACTGCCTCTCTTTATTCTCACCAGCTGTGACTGTGGGGCGATCACCACCAGCTGCCTGACCCCGGGGGAGCTGCAGGTGTCAGAGGGTCCAAAAGGACCTCATGAGGGAGCACGTGTCCGTCCTCCTGGACATGCAGCAGACTCTGGCCCAGAAGGTCCGGAATGACACACAATGGCGGGCCCAGATGTGGCCCAAGCTGCTGCAGCAGGGCCGCAACATATTTGCCACTGTCCTGGAGATGATGGCCTACCTGGCTCCTGTCCCTGCTCCTTTCCTGGCCCCCCTTGCCATGCCTGATCCTGCTCCTCCTGCCATGCCTATCCCCTTGTTCTCCCATGATCCTCCCCTCCCCATTCCTGAAGTTGCCGTGGTCCCTGGACCCCAGGTGGAACTACCACCCGAACCAAGCTCCAGTCTCAGGTCCAGCTCTGAGCCTGTCCTCCCCCTCCAAGGTTCCCATCCTCCCCAATCCCCATATCCAGGTTTTTAGCACCTTTACTCCCTGTTACTTTTATCACAAAACCCCCCAAAGACTTCTGTTTTTTAACACAAAACTTGTTTTTATTTACTGTACAGGGAAGAGGGGAGGGGGAGGGGTTGTTGTGGGGAAGGCAGAGAGAGGCAAGGCACAGGCCCCTAGTGGGGAGGCACTGGGGAGAATTACTGGGATCCATCAGAGAAACTCTTCCTCAGAACCTCCTGGATGCACACCCCCACCTGATGGGCCTGGAGGATGGCAGCTGAGCGCAGCTGCTTGAAGGTCCATCCCTCCCGCCCAACCTCTGTCCCTCTCTCCCCCCCAGGAAGGAAGGCCTCCTAATGGCCACTCTCCATAATGTTGTGGAGAACACAACAGGATTACACCACCTGAGGATGTTGTGCTCCCCACATCAAGGCAGGTTAGGAGCCCCTGCTGGTCATCCCCCCACTCCATCAACAGCTGGCCCCACCAGTCGGAACTGGTATCCAGCCTCTACCAGTCTATCTGCCATGGGGTGTGGTTACAGGGGCCTTGTTCCCGCATACAGGTAGAGGTTCTCAAATATGAACTCTGAGTTGAGCTCATGCAGGACCATAAAGGCAGCCTGCAGAAACTGCAGCATGGCAGTGTGGGGCCATCGCGTGCCCAGAGGCTTCTCTGGCTGCATCGTAGGGAATGCTGTGGTGTCCTGAAGCAGGACAACAAGAGCACACACTGCAAATGTTATGCTGTCCTTCAGAGAGGTAGGCAAGCAAGCAGAAGAAGCTGAGAAACAGCTGTCCAGAGGAGTCTGTCATGATTATGAGGGTTAGCCAGCAGCCTGAGGATTAAGGGGTTAACTACACCTACTCAGGTGGAGTGACCAGTAGGAATGTAGGTGGGACTTTCAAACTGGGACAAAGGAATTTGGATTTTTTCCTTTCTCCTTTTGTCTCTCTGAGGGAGTCCTCTGCAGCTACAGAGAGGAACAAGCATATCTCTCTCTCTCTCTCTCTCTCTCTCTCTCTCTCTCTCTCTCTCTCTCTCTCTCTCTCTCTCTCTGTCTCTCTCTCTCTCTCTCTCTCTCTCTCTCTCTCTCTCTCTCTCTCTCTCTCTCCAAGAAACAATTCTTCACTTTCTTTTGGCTATTTTGGCCTGTGCTTCTACTTGTATTCGTCTTTTCTCCGCTTTTATTGCTGCTAGCCTCTCCAGATGTTCTTGTTGGACACGCTGCTCCTTGGCCTCTCTTTGTGCTTGCCTTGCCTTGCCTTGTGTTCTTGTTCCTCACACTCAGTTTTGCTCGCCTCTCCTCTCTATCCGTAGGATAAGCTCAACCTCTTTCTGAGTTAGAGGTCTGCCAACTGCCTTACAGGCAGCTTCCCATAGAGGAGGCAGAGGTGAGGGAGGAGCAGCACTGCTGTACATTGCTCCTGCTCTCTCCTTGGGGTATGAATCTGTCCTAGAGCTGGACATCCTGCCTTAACTACCCTAGCTATCCAGTTGTCCCGAAAACTAGAAAAAAAACCCAAAACTTGTTGGGATGGTCTGTGTCTGGCTTAAGCTTCTGTCTGCCTCTCCCCGAGGCCCCACAGAAACAAAAGAAAGAGAGAAAAAAAGAGAAAAAACTGCAAAGCTTGCAACTCAAAGAAAAACCAGTGTCCTTTTAAAAATCCTGGGTTCTCAAAATAATCCCACCGCTATGCCACCATGTCATGGCTCCTTCCCCACTCTGGCATGATAAATGCAGAAGTGGGGGCCAGCAAGTGAACCCCAAAGCCTTATCTACCAGGCTTTGGTATAAAACTTCCCCCAAAATCTTTAAAACCTAGATCTTGGGAATAAAACTTCCGCTGCCACCACCCAAATGTTGATAAAGAAATCAGGGGAAAGATCATTTGGGAAATCTCATCCCTAAAATAAAAATCAGGGCACACAATTAACCAATGCCAGGTTAATAAAAAGAAAAGAAAGAACTTTTATTATTACAACAATATACCTGTTGCAAGCATAATCACTAGATGGGAAGGTGGTAAAATATACTCATGGGCTACGTCTACACTGGCCCCTTTTCCGGAAGGGGCATGTTAATTTCAGAGGTCGCAATAGGGAAATCCGCGGGGGATTTAAATATCCCCCGCGGCATTTAAATAAAAATGTCCTCCGCTTTTTTCCGGCTTTTAGAAAAGCCGGAAAAGAGCGTCTACACTGGCCCCGATCCTCCGGAAAAAGCGCCCTTTTCCGGAGGATCTTATTCCTACTTCGAAAAGGGCGCTTTTTCCGGAGGATCGGGGCCAGTGTAGACGCTCTTTTCCGGCTTTTCTAAAAGCCGGAAAAAAGCGGCGGACATTTTTATTTAAATGCCGCGGGGGATTTAAATATCCCCCGCGGATTTCCCTATTGCGATCGCTGAAATTAACATGCCCCTTCCGGAAAAGGGGCCAGTGTAGACGTAGCCATGGAGAAACTCCATGGCCTAGAACTTAGTTACAAAGAAAAGCCAAAACATCTTTTAAACAGTGCCAGATCTCAGATCCCATACCCAGCCCCTTAAAACAATAAAGCCTAACGAAACTACCTAAACGTTACCCTACTTGCAGAAAGTGAAGAATTGTTTCTTGGAGAGAGAGAGAGACATGCTTGTCCCTCTCTGTAGCTGCAGAGGACTCCCTCAGAGAGACAAAAGGAGAAAGGAAAAAACCCAAATTCCTTTGTCCCAGTTTGAAAGTCCCACCTACATTCCTACTGGTCACTCCACCTGGGTAGGTGTAGTTAACCCCTTAATCCCCAAGCTGCTGGCTAACCCTCATAATCATGACAGGGTCCATTTAAGCATGGGACTCAATGAGCCTTAGGCAACAGCCCCCGGAAGCAACTGCTGACCTAGTGCCCTGCCTGAACTGCTTCCGGTTGGCCTTAAATGCGAGATAGAGTCCAACGAGTATGGACGCTCTATTTTGAAATAGCACATCACTATTTCATTGAGCTTTTTTTGTGTAGACACGTTATTTCGAAATAAACTTTTCCAGACGTTCTCTTCCAGAATAGCTTATTCTGAAAGAAGCTTGCAGTCGAGACGTAGCCTAAGACTTGATACAACTAAAATTTTACTAGAAGAAGCCATTCCGGTATTTTTTAGATTTTGAATGAAAAGCCTGTTCTGACATATTTTGTCTGTTGTATAATAAATATTGACATTCATAAGCTGCACTTGAATACATATATTTTCAGAAAAGATTTGCAATGCATTGTATAAAAATTCTTTCTTTCTATGTTGGTCAGTTTTTAGTAGAGATTTTTATTCATGTCTATGAATGTGATATCTTTATTTAGACTTTATTTTTTGTTTGACATGAAAATCCATCACTTTGCATATAAGACTTTTAATTTTTCACTTTCTGTAGGATAGTAGCAGCTCTGAATCTCTGGAAGGAAGGAGTTCAGACTATGCCAATAAAAGCTATGATGCGGTTGTATTTGATGTATTGAAAGTAACTCCTGAAGAGTTTGCAGTAAGTAAAATTGTTGTTTGAAATTGTGCTTATAATATTCAGAGCTAGCAGTGTAAAATAGTATCATACTTTTTAAATTTTTTCCTTTAAAATGAAACTCTTTAAACCACAGAGCTTTCAGCACTTTTAGGGTACGTCTAAATTACGTGCCTCTGGCGACAGATGCATGTAGATTAGACTACCCGGCATAGGAAAATGAAGCGGCGATTTAAATAATTGCTGCTTCATTTAAATTTAAATGGCTGCCGCGCTGAGCCGATCAGATGTTTGTCGGCTCAGTGCGGTAGTCTGGACGCTCCGCGGTCAACATCAAAGGCATTTGTTGACCTCCGAGGTATGCCTCATCGGTCAAGGCATACCTGGGAGGTCGACAAATGCCTTTGATGTCGACCGCAGAGTGTCCAGACTACTGCACTGAGCCGATCAGCTGTTTATCGGCTCAGCGTGGCAGCCATTTAAATTTAAATGAAGCGGCGATTATTTAAGTTGCCACTTCATTTTCCTATGCCGGGTAGTCTAATCTACATGCATCTGTCGCCAGAGGCATGTAGTCTAGATGTACCCTTAAAGATAAGCTTATGACCATATATATTTTGAGCTTTATGTCCCAACAAAAAGAATATGGAGCTGATTCAACATTTATTTTTCTGTTGAAACTAATTACAAAGCTGTTTTGATTTTTTCCAAAGTATTAGCTGTTTTTTAAGTGGGTTTTAAAAATACTGCCTAACATCCATAGCCCTTTTAGAAGCTATGTAATGCAGAGACAGCCATACTCAATGTATTTATTTTTTAACCTGAATTTCTAGCATTGTTTTTGTATAACTGTGAAAAACAGTTTTCTTGAAAATTGAGGGAGTCAGTTTTCATTCCCCAATTGCCAGTTTTCAGTATTAGACTCAAAGCAGAACGTCCATGCCAGATAACAGCTCTTTTCTCTCATTATTTCATCATCATCATCATCATCAACATCAACATCAACATCAACAACCATGGGCTCAATGCCCATTGGTGTCCAATGCCTCCCTCACTATTTCCTTCCATCTTTCCCTGTCCAATGCGGAGTGGCTTAGTTTCCGTAGACTAGCTCTGCACCAAGCTACTATATCTTCTACCCATTCTCTATGTGGGATCTGCCTCTTATTCGAACCATCCATTATGCTGAATACCAAGGTCTTGACTTTTCACTCGTCATTCATTCTGCAGATATGCCAAAAAAGCTGTAGCTTCTGCTGTATAACCTTCTGCAGTAGATTCTCTTTCGGCTGTATCTTCCTATATAATTCCTCATTGGTGACCTTCTGCATCCATCCTATTCTCAGGATATTTCTATAACAACTCCTCTCAAATGCCAATATCCTTTTCTTTGAATCTTTCGTTATCACCCATGTCTCACATCCATACAACATGCTGTTGAACACACATGTTTTCAAGATGCTCAGCTTCGTTCCTAAGCTAATCACTTTACTTTTCCAGATCTTATCCATCTCCTTCAAACTCACTCTTGCTTTTGCTATTCTAGGCACTATTTCCTTATTACAGTCTAGCTCATACGTCATGTTGCTCCCCTAATATGTGAACTTCTCTACATTCTCAAGTTCTACTAAATGTGTAATAACATTGTCACTACTACAGAGCAATAAGAGGAGATCCTGGGGTATTGAAGGTGGCTGAAAGCATGTGCTAGTTCACCAGGCATTTGAACAGTACAGTTGGACATTAAATGTGGTGCCAGGTTTAAGTCTTGTAATGCTTAAAAAACACTGTGTCAACAGACCAGTCTTCCACACTATTGTAACCCAAATGTTGTTATAACAATTTTGAATCTGTTACCTTGGAACAAGTCTTGGCTGACTGTGCTTCTTCCTGCACCAACATGCAATTCATTGGATGTTCATTGTTCAGTGTTCATTTAATAATACATTAAAATTAAAAATTCTCATTTGTTAAAGCTACATTAGTTAAGTAATAAAATGACTTAATGCGTCCATTCACCAAACTCAACTGAGCATGGTCCACAGGATTGGCTTCCGTAGTTAATATAATAAAAGTCCAAAACAATTTCACACAAAAATAAACAAGTGATTAATCTAATCAAATGAAGCCTGGTACCAGGCCCACAGGCAGTCCAGGACACTCAGTCAGAACAGTGCAATCTGCATAGTGTTAATGAGCCTGTGGTGTAAAGGAAGAATTTTGGAGGTTAGCTAGACAGAAAACAATCTCATATTAGGATTTTTTAAACTTAATGTTTTATTCTGTGTTTGGAAAGAGATCCTCTATGCTCCAGCAGAATTGCAGAACTTTCTTGTGAGACATCATATGAAAAGCAAACTACATCAGGAGTCTCTGAAACATAGATTTCTTGTTTTCATGCAAATCATAGAACTGGAAGGAATCCCGAGAGGTCATCAAGTCCAGTCCCCTGCATTCATGGCAGGACAAAGCATCATCTAGACCAGAGCTATTCAACTTTGGAAGCCCTGGGGGCCACAATGATACTCTCAGACCATGTTGAGGGCTGCAACTTAAATGTGGTTGCGTATACATGCAAATAGTTTCTTTAACACTGAGGGGCATGAATACAAAGATTAAGGCAAGACTACACAACATGCAGGCCCCATTTAAGTCATTTCTGCTGATATTAATAAAATACAGTATTTACCCAATTTCTACCGTTATGACAGCATTTTTAATGAGTAATGACGGTCCAGAAATTTAACTACTAAAACGCATATCAACAGAAGACCATCATATTGACTCACCATTGTGGAGTGTGCTCCCAGTGGAGGCTATGGTCAAAGGATCCCACCCGCGGGCCATGTGTTGAGTAACCCTGATACAGACCATCCATCCCTGACAAGTATTTGTCTAACCCCCTCTTAAAAATCTCAGTGATGGAGATTTCGCAACCTCCCTGAGCAATTTATTCTAGTGGTTAACCACTAAGACTGGGGATGGACCACATGTCAGCTATACGATTAATCGATAAGTCTAGGCTTATCGGTTAATCTTGTTGACTACATGCATTTCGCTCCTCCCTGCCGCCTCTGGGAGGTAAGTGCATGCCCAGCAGCACGAGGTGGGGGTCGAGACAGGGGAGGCTGCCATGAAGCAGCCTCTCTCTGTTGTGGGCCCGAGCTCCCTGTAGACAGAGGCTGCAGCTCCTGTCTGTTGGGGGTCTGAGGTCCCCGTGGACAGGGGAGGCAGAACAGTTTCTTTCTGCAGCGAGCTCGGCTCCCTGGAGACCGGCTGCTGCCACCTCGCACTGCTGTCTCCGTAGCAGAGGCAGCAGTACAGGGAAAGAGGCAGCCAGTCTGCAGGGGGAGCTGGTTTTTAAACTGGTTCCCCTTGAGAACCAGCTCCTGCCTGGCACTTCAGGCTGCTTTCTCCAATCCAGAGGCAGCAGTGCATGGTGGAAGGGGGCTCCCCAGGAGTGGGCCGGAGTGCATTGGTGGCCGGTCCCACCCCTGGGGATTAGAGAATAGTCGTGTAACCCGTAGGAATTAATGCAGTTACTTACCTATTCCGTTACCCGATATCTAACATCTAGGACAGTTAGGAAGCTTTTACTAATGTCCAACCTGCATCTTAAGACCATTTTTTCTTGTCCTATCATCAGGAGTTAAGGAGAATAATTTCTTTTCCCTCCTTCTTGTAACAACCTTTAGGTACTTCAAAACTATTATCATGTTCCCTCTCAGTCTTCTGTTTTCCAGACTGAGCAAACCCAATTCTTCAATCTTTCCTCATAGGACATGTTTTCTAGAGCTTTAATCATTCTTGCTGCACTTCCCTGGACCTTCTCTGGACAAACTGGAGAAATGGTCTGAGGTAAATAGAATGAAGTTGAATAAGAACAAATGCAAAGTACTCCACTTAGAAGGAACAATCAATTTCACACATTCAGAATGGGAAGTGATTGTCTAGGAAGGATTGTACTGCAGAAAGGAATCTAGGGGTTGTAGTGGACCACAAGCTAAATATGGGTCAACAGTGTAACGCTGTTGAAGAAAAATAATTCTTCTTTGATGAGTCCCCGTGGGTGCTCCACTGAAGGTGCTGGGCTTGCCCCGGTACTGCCGAAACAGAGTGTTTTTGCTGTAGCAGTACCTGGCCGGACCGCGCAGGCACAGTGGCATCTCGCGGCGTTCACGCCATTTTGAGTGCATGCACGGTCTGGCTCCTGCCAGTTCCTCTTGACCGCCTCAGGCTGCAGAGGGAGCGTACTGCGTCTCTCCAATTCCTCCTTTTTGTGTGAGATCCCCCAAGAATTACTATATAAAGTTAATTAATCCCCTTTGTTTCTCGCTCTTGTCACAATCCTCATTCCCTAGTTTAAAAAATTTTTTCCTTACCTCACAGTTCTTCCCTTCTCCTGTGTACCCGTTTCTTTTACATCACGGCCCCTTGTTGATTGCATATACTTCTTGTAGAATTAGTTAGTTCACCTCGTTATACTTAGATACCTTTTAAAAAAAAAAAAATTTTTTCTTGTGAACTGTTACCTCAGGCGTTTTCCATGCTGTCTTCGCCTGGATTTAAAAAATGTGACTCATACTGCGAGACAATGCCAGCATTTGATGGGCATTCCTCCTGCATCCGCTGTTTGGGAGAAACCCATGTCCCCCAAAAATGCCCTCACTGCTCCCAACTCACAGCAAGGGCCAGGAGAGACAGGGAGATGAGACTGTGGATGTTGCTATTCGATAAAGCCCTCCAGCCGCCGCACTCGGAGGAAACCGCAGGGGACCAGCCCCAGAAGTGGAGGGCTTCTTCCCCCACTGCTGCTCCTCCCAAGAAATTGCAGGCACGTCTCCAACGAAGTCACTGCCTAACATCCCGCACCCAGGATCAGCACAGGGGATAAGCTGGGCACCTCAGGCATTGAAAAACTGCAGTCAAAAACACCGACCGCGTCAAAGCCAAAGAAGCCGGCACAAGCAGCACCATCAGCGGCGCCAAGAGTCGCTTCGGCACCGCCTCCTTCTAAGCCTCTGGCATTGACAAACACCTCCGTGCCGAGAGCGTCATCGACACCGGCATTGTCGGCACCGTCACGGACACCGCCGGCATCAGTACCACCAACACTGATGGGTGTTTCTAATCCAGACTGCTGTGTGGCACCGCTGCCATCGGCACTGTTGGCACCGACTACCTTTCCTGAGCGCACGGATGGATGGGCACCGAGTACGCCTCAGCGCCAATGTCACTTGCTGTCTATGACTTTTTCACTGGCACCGTCCCCATCTCCACTGGCACCGCAGACCCCCAGACCATCTCTGGTGTACCGGCACCAGTCACCATACTCTGCACCAAAGACTATCATCTCCCTTCTTAGCATCCTACAGGGACAAACGTCATCATCACTACCGGCACTCTTCCACCTCTCCATCCTCCTTCAGACATTCATACACCCGTCTCCAATTTCCACGTTCTCCTCACACTCATCACCGGCAGTATACCCACAGACGCTCACCACTAGACAACCTTTATCAGCGTGACGACCGATATCTTGATTCTCACAGTAGATACTCGAACTGTTACAGATACAGGTCACACAGCAGATCATGTTGTGACTGCCTCTCTTCTAGACATTCACCTACTCTGGCCCCCGCCACACCAACAGGCCAACCAGCGTCGCTACCCCAGTTACCATTGGAGCCAGACAACACTCACCTTGCCACTGAAGATCAACAACCTGAGGTATCTCCGAATGACCATTCTTCCTCACTGGATGATGCTGTGATTCTTGGGGACAACTCCCTACCCGATGACCTCTGACAATTCCAGGAGCTTTTTAAAAGGGTGGCGGTTAGTCAAGAAATCAAGATGGATGAACTCAAATACAAGCAGCACCGTCTTTTCAAAAATTTACACCCTCAACATAAAGGAAGTTTGGCCATCCCACTGAACGAGGATATTCTGGAGGTTGCCGAGGAGAACTGGCAAACCCCAGCTTCCACACCACTGATGAGCAAAAAGACTGAAAAGAAGTACTTTGTGCCTCCGAAGGGCATGGAATTCCTTTTTACTCATCCCCCAGCCCAACTCCTTAGTAGTCGATGCTGCCCACCAAAGATCAAAAACACCGCAGTACAGGCATGTCTCTACGGATCAAGACTCGAAGAGACTTGACATACTGGGTAGGAAATTATACACATCTGCAACACTCATATTGAGAATCGCCAACTACTCAGCGCATCTCTTGAATCATGTATTGAACACTTTTTCACAATTTACGCCGCTGATGGACCATTTGCCTGAGTCAAAAAGGCCAATACTAAAATCGGTGGTACAGGAGGGCTATACCTCCACAAGAACAGCCCTCCAAATGGCAATTGATATTGCAGATACAGCAGGCCATTCCACAGCCACCACGGTAGTTATGTGCCGAGCGTCCTACCTGCAGGCAGTGGTGGTCCCAAGGGACCTCCAAAGTAAAGTTGCGGACCTACCCTTTGATAGAGACAGACTGTTCTCTGAAAAGACTGACACTTTACTACATTCATCTAAGGATTCACACACTACCCTTCGGACTTTGGGCATGTACACACCACTGTATAGAAGTTGACGATACACGCCCTTTCAACGTCGTTATGACTGCCCATACATACAGCAAAAGTTGCAACAGCACCACCAGCATCAAGAAAGAAACTTTGAGCAGCAACATCCACACCAAAGACCTCAAAAGCGCTGAAACTTGAACAACTGCATGCAAAATTCTTCAAACAACAAACAGCAGGTTTGATGCTCTGGTCGAGGGTACGCAAACAGTCATTCTCAACAGCAGCAACCATCACACCCTCACCTTCCATCACCGTCTGAGTCATTTTTACCACCAATGGGCTTCAATCACGACAGACAGATGGGTGCTAGAAATTATTCACTCAGACTACTCCATCCCATTCCTGACCATCCTTCCTTCCCCATCCCTCTTCAGGGACCCATCTCATGAAGCCCTGCTACACGCCGAAGTCGCACATCTGCTATCTTTAGGGGTGATAGAATCAGTCTCGGACAATTTCAAGGGCAGAGGGTTCAACTCCCATTATTTCCTCACTCAGAAAAAGTTACTGATCCTAGATCTGCGACGTCTGAACAAATTTCTACGGAAACGATTCAAAATGCTAACACCTGCTGCTATAATCCCTGCTTTAGAACACAATGATTGGTGATGCTCAATGACTTCTTTGTTTCGGTCTTCACCGAGAAGTCTGGAGGTGTGCCTAACGTAGTGAATACAAGCAGAGAGAGGGTAAGTTTAGAAGATAGGATACACAAAGAACAAGTTAAAAATCACTTAGGAAAGTTAGATGTCAGCAAGTCACCAGGTCCTGATGAAATGCATCCCAGGATACTCAAGGAGCTGATAGAGGAGGTATCTGAGCCTTTAGCTATGATCTTTGAAAAATCATGGCAGACAGGGGAGATTCCAGAAGACTGGAAAAGGGCAAATATTGTGCCCATCTATAAAAAGGGGAATAAGAACAACCCAGGAAACTATAGACCGGTCAGTTTAACGTCTGTCCCAGGGAAGATAATGGAGCAGGTAATTAAGGAAATCATATGCAAACACTTGGAAGGTAATAAAGTGATAGGGAATAGCCAGCATGGGTTTGTGAAGAACAAGTCATGCCAAACTAATCTGATAGCTTTCTTTGATAAGATAACGAGCCTTGTGGATAAGGGAGAAGCGGTGGATGTCATATACCTAGACTTTAGTAAGGCATTTGATACGGTCTCGCATGATATTCTTATTGATAAACTAGGCAAATATAACTTAGATAGGGCCACGATAAGGTGGGTGCATAATTGGCTGGATAACCGTAGTCAGAGAGTGGTTGTTAACGGTTCTAAATCCTGCTGGAAAGGGATAACAAGTGGAGTTCCTCAAGGGTCTGTTTTGGGACCCATACTGTTCAATATCTTCATCAATGATGTAGATATTGGGATAGAGAGTACGCTTATTAAGTTTGCAGATGATACCAAACTGGGTGGGGTTGCAACTTCTTTGGAGGATAGGGACATAATTCAGAATGACCTTAGCAAGTTAGAGAAATGGTCGGAGGTAAACAGGATGAGGTTTAATAAAGAGAAATGCAAAGTGCTCCACTTAGGAAGGAACAATCCGTTCCATACATACAAGATGGGAAGCGACTGTCTAGGAAGGAGCATGGCGGAAAGGGATCTAGGGGTCATAGTGGACCACAAGTTGAATATGAGTCAACAGTGTGATGCTGTTGCAAAAAAAGCAAATATGATTCTAGGTTGTATCAACAGGTGTGTTGTAAGCAAAACTCGTGAAGTCATTCTGCCGCTCTACTCTGCACTAGTTAGGCCTCAGCTGGAGTACTGTGTCCAGTTCTGGGCGCCACATTTCAAGAAAGATGTGGAGAAATTGGAAAGGGTACAGAGAAGAGCGACAAGAATGATTAAAGGTTTAGAGAACATGACCTATGAAGCCAGGCTTCATGAACTGGGCTTGTTTAGTTTGGAAAAAAGAAGATTAAGGGGGGACATGATAGCGGCTTTCAAATATCTAAAAGGGTGTCACAAGGAGGAAGGAGAAAATTTGTTCCTCTTGGTTTCTGAGGACAGGACAAGGAGTAATGGGCTTAAAGTGCAGCAGGGGAGGTTTAGATTGGACATTAGGAAAAAATTCCTAACTGTCAGGGTGGTCAAATATTGGAATAAATTGCCAAGGGAGGTGGTGGAATCTCCCTCTCTGGAGATATTTAAGAACAGGTTAGATAGACATCTGTCAGGGATGGTGTAGACGGAGCTTGATCCTGCCTTGAGGGCGGGGGGCTGGACTCGATGACCTCTCGAGGTCCCTTCCAGTCCTATGATTCTATGATTCTATGATTCTATGTTTGCTGCCCTTGATCTCCAAGACGCGTATTTCCATGTTGCAATCCACCTGGCACACAGAAGATTCCTGCGATTCACAGTTGGTGAACATCATTATCAGTACAAAGCCCTGCCATTCGGACTCTCATCTGCCCCCAAAGTATTCTCAGAAATCCTGGCAGTGGTCGCAACATATCTTTGCCTCCAAGGAGTAATCATATTCCCATACTTGGACGATTACTTGATCAAAGGCCGGACTCGTACAGAGGCAATCAGAATGGTTGATGTAGTCAGATGTACCTTCCATACCTTGGGGCTTCTTATTAACGACCAAAAGTCCATTTTTCTTCCAGCTCAGGACTTGAAATTCATCAGTGCCTGACTGGACGCAGTTTCAGCAAGGGTTTGCTTACCCCTCCAAAGGTTCTATGCCATCCAAGAACTTATAGGAATCGTCTGAGAGAGTCCAACTGTTCAAATAATCACCTGCCTAAGGCTTATGGTCCACATGGCTGCCACCACATACGTGGTGCGCTACGCCAGATTACATTTCTGCAGCCTTCAATATTGGCTAGCACAAGTATACGACCATACCAGATGCAATCTGCACAGGCCAGTAACCCCTCCACAATCCGTCCTCAGATCTCTCACATGGTGGATCCCCAAAAATCTCCTCTCCGGTGAGCCTTTTCACCAACAGCAACCTTCACACCACATCACTACCGACGCCTCCCTCCTAGGATGGGGTGCACACATGGGTGCTATGTCCGCACTAGGCCAGTGGTCGCCATCAGAAACACGCCTCCATATAAATCCCTTCGAGCAATATACAATGCCTGTGAACATTTTCACAAACATATCCGCGGCACTACAGTGAGAATTCTCACTGACAATATTGCCACTATGTACTACGTAAACAGCCAAGGGGGAGCTCGATCCCGCTCCCTTTGCACGGAGGCAATCTAGTTCTGGAATTGGTGCATTCGCCATGAAATAACACCTGTGGCATCCTGCTTACCTGGAACTACAAATTCCACGGCGGATTTTCTCGGCAGACACTTCGCCCATGATCATGAGCGGGAACTGCACGACGGAGTCCTTCATCTTCTGTTTCATCGATGGGGCACTCCCATAATAGATCTTTTTGCCACTCAGCACAACAGGAAGTGTGGGAAGTACTGCTCCAGGTCAGATCTCGGCCCAGGCTCTCTAGGCGATGCATTCCTCATCAGCTGGAGCGGACCTCTCCTATATGCCTTCCCACCAACCTCCCTAATCCCCAGTATTCTACAGAAGGTGAAATCAGACAGGGCCAAGATTATTCTCATAGCCCTAGTATGGGCATGTCAACATTGGTTTCCCTTCCTCTGACGCATGTCACCAAGGGTGCCATTCCCGCTTCCAACCCTTCTCACCCAGAACAAAGGATCACTACAACACCCCCAGATTCACACACTGAACCTGACCGCATGGCTCCTACTTGGCTGAATCCTTTGGAAGCCTTCTGCTCCTCACAAGTCAAAGATATTCTCATTCATAGTAGATAACAAACAACCAGAAACACTTACTTACCTTTCAAAGTGGCGTCAGTTCATCTCCTGGTGCACAGCACACGATAAACATCCAGAATCGACCCCTCTCCATGTCATCCTCGATTACTTACTCCACCTAAAACAAACAGGGTTAGTACTGGCATCCCTTAAGGTCTGAAGGTGGAGATAGCTGCTAGATGGACAACCTATTGAGGACGTCTCCCTATTCGTACATCCAACCACGAAGACCTTCATTAAACATTTTATGAACCTAAGCCCTCCTCAAAAGCCCTTCCCCCTCCCCTCCCCGGAGCCTAGACATCGTGCTTGAAGCTTTAATTACTCTGCCATTTGAACCACTGGCTATGGTTCCGCTCCAAATATTGACCATGAAGGTGGTCTCCCTCCTCACAATTAATTCGGCATGCAGAGTGGGCAAATTATTGGCTCTCATGGCAACACCTCCGTATACGATATTCAATAAAGACAGTGTAGTATTACGACTTCACCCAGCGTTCATCCCTAAACTATCATCGAGCTTCCATGTGAACAAACCAATCGTTCTCCCTTCCTTTCATCCAAAACCACACGCTTCCCCACGAGAAGTGGCCTTGTATATGCTCGACGTTAGGAGAGCCCTAGTATTCTACATAGATTGGACTAAACCTTTCAGGAAAACAGACAGGTTGATCATGTCCCTGGTCAACAGATCAAAGGGGTTACCATTATCTTCTCAGCGAATTTCCAAACTCATCACCACCTGTATAACTGAGGCCTACTCTTCAAGATGTATTCCACTCCTGATACAGCCTCGAGCCCATTCTACAAGGGCGATGGCAACTTCAACGGCTTTCCTCAGGAGTGTCCCCTTGAAGGACATATGCAGAGCTGCAACCTGGTCCTCTCATGACACTTTCATTAAATACTACACTATATGCAAGGAGAGGCTCTCAGATATTGTGGTGGCATCAGCGGTGCTCTCTTCAGCAGACAAATAGGGACTCTGTTCTTTTCCCTCCTTCCTGTTGATGGAGTACTGCTGCTCAGTCACTTTCAGTGGAGCACCCACGGGTACTCCTCGAAGAAGAAAACGAAGTTACTCACCTTGGTGCAGTAACTGTCATTCTTCAAGATGGTCCCCATGGGTGCTCCACTACCCGCCCTCCTCCCCGCTTTGGAGTCCGTTTTTTTTTTTTTGGTCTTATTATATCTTCCAGATTCCAAGGCGGCTTCGAGGAACTGGTGGGAGCCGGTCCGTGCATGCACTCAAAATGGTGCGAACGCCGTGAGACGCCACCACGCATGCACGATCCGGCCGGGTACTGCTACAGCAAAAAAGTCTCCATTTCTGCGGCGCTGGGGCAAACCCAGCACCTTCAGTGGAGCACCCATGGGGGCGATCTCGAAGAACAACAATTACTGCACCAAGGTGAGTAACTTCGCTTTCTGGGATGCATTAGCAGGAGCGTTGTGAGCAAGACACGAGAAGTCATTCTTCCATTCTACTCTGTGCCAGTTAGGCCTCAAGGGGAGTATCGTATCCAGTTCTGGGCACCACATTTCAAGAAAGTTGTGGAGAAATTGGAGAAGGTCCAAAGAAGAACAACAGGAATGATTAAAGGTCTATAGAACATTATCTATGAAGGAAGACTGAAAGAATTGGGCTTGTTTAGTTTGGAAAGGAGAAGACTGAGAGGGGACATGATAGTGGTTTCCAGGTATCTGAAAGGGTGTCACAAGATGGAGGGAGAAAAATTGTTCTCCTTGGCCTCTGAGCTTAGGATAAGAAACAATAGGCTTAAACTGCAGAAGGGAAGCAAGGGTTATACATTAGGCAAAACTTCCTGTCGGTGGTTAAGCACTGGAATAAGTTGCCTAGGGAGGTTGTAGAATCTCCATCTCTGGAGATATTTAAGAACAGGTTAGATAGACATCCGTCAGGGATGGTCTAAATGATACTCGGTCCTGCTGTGAGGGCAGGGGACTGGACTTGATGACCTCTTGAGGTCCCTTCTAGTTCTAGTGTACTATGATTCTCCAGTTTCTGCATATTTTTCCTGAAGTATGGTGTCCAGAACTGGATACAGTACTTTTGAGGCTTAATCCCTGCACAGTAGAGTGGAAGAGTTATTTCTCAACTCTTGCTTAAAGCACTTCTGCTAAAACGTGTCAGAATACTGTTTTTTTGCAACAGTATTACATTCTTAACTCATATTTAGCCTGTGATCCACTATGACCCCTAGTTCTCTTTCTGCAGTACTCCTTCCTAGACAATCACTTGCAACCCCTTCTAGGTTGGTATCCCATTGTAAGAAAAAATATGGAAGTACTACATAGCATTGATGCCTTTTTTACTGCATTGTATTTCAGGCTCTTGAAATAAGTTGTTCACTCTCCCTGTTGCTTGGAACATTAGAAGGGTGACAGAATAAATTTCTACTATACTTGTAAAATACTTTTTAAACATGTTACTAAGGTCTTGGCCCTATCCTCTCTGGCTGGCCAAACATACTGCAAGCAGCACATTGGAGTGTTTGTTATACTTCCTTTTTGCCAGTATAGACAGAATCATAAGTATATATTTGATGATTTTGGCCCTTTCTCAAAGTTTTTAAACGGGGGAGAGTCATGTAAGTTTCAGTGGTTTCATGCCTCTTTCTTTAAGTGTGAACTTCGCACTCCCATCCAGCTTATTAAATTGCCAAAATCTTCATGAAGAACTATATTTTTGGAAGGGGCAGAATATTATTTCCAGATCAAATAACAGGAGAGAGATCTCCAGCTCATGAAAGCATGTGCCCAAATAAATTTTTTAGTATTTAAGATGCGATAGGACTCCTCATTATTTTTATCATTGAATCTGCTTGTAATGGAATGCAGATAAATTGCTGGCTTGGCTTTTATAAAATACTTCCAAGCACTTGAAGAGAAATGCATCTTTATTGTCTGGAATTTAGATACATGAAAGTTAATGCACTGGTGATGATTCTTTATTTTTCATTAGCTCTACTATTTGGTCTGCATCAGCAAAAGTGAGATGATTGAGTTGATTTCCATATTATAATTGTAATACAGTCAAATCAAAGCAAGGCCACTGTTAATTTATAGATCAGTTTTTCTTTGTGCACATAGTATCCATTTTTCTAGGTTTGAGGCAGGAACTTGTATGTGAAGGTCCTCAGTTAATATTGCACCTTTTAAAAATAAGAACAAATAAATAGAACGGGAATCTACTTGATGATAACAGTTTTTACCTCAGATGGTTGCTCATTTCTACAAACTTTTTTCCCCTTCAGTTTCTCCACCTAATGGGATGTTGCCTTGAACAAAATCAGTAAATTTGAATAAAAAATTCAGCAACTCAAGTAAAATTTGTGTTTGCAGTGCTTATAGTGCAGCCTAGAATCCTAGGACTGGAAGAGACCTCAGGAGGTCATTGAGTCCAGCCCCCTACCCAAAGCAGGACCAATCCCAACTAAATCATCCTAGCCAGGGCTTTGTCAATCCAGGATTTAAAAACCTCTTGGGACGAAGATTCCACCACCTTCCTAGATAACCCATTCTAGTACTTCATCACCCTCCTAGTGAAATAGTTTTTTTCTAATATCCAATCTAGACCTCCCCTACTGTAACTTAAGACCATTGCTTCTTGTTCTGTCATCTGTCACTACTGAGAACAGCCTCTTTCCATCCTCTTTGGAACCTCCCTTAAGGAAGTTGAAGGCTGCTATCAAATCCCTCCTCACTCTTCTCTTCTGCAGACCAAATAAGTCCAAATCCCTTAGCCTCTCCTCGTATGTCATGTGCCCTAGCCCTCTAGTCATTTTGGTCCCTACACTGGACCTTCTCTTATGTGTCCACATCCTTTCTGAAGTAGAAGGCCCAGAACCAGACACAGTACTCCACATGCGACCTCAGCAGAGCCAAATAAAGGGGAATAATCACTTCTCTAGATCTGATGCAAATGCTCCTCCTAATGCACCCTAATATGCCATTAGCCTTCTTGGCTGCAAGGACACACTGTTGACTCATATCCTGCTTCTCATCCTCTGTAATCCCCAGGTCCTTTTCTGCTGAACTGCTACTGAGCCAGTCAGTCCCCAGCCTGTAATAATGCTTGGGATTCTTCCATCCCAAGTACAGGACTCTGCACTTGTCCTTGTTGAACCTCATCAGATTTATTTTGGCCCAATCTTCTAACTGTGGACCCTATCCCTGCCCTCTAATGTATCTGCCTCTCCCCCTAGCTTAGTGTCCTCTGCAAACATGCTGAGGGTGCAATACATGCCCTCATCCAGGTTATCAGTAAAGATGTCAAACAAAACCGGCCCCAGAACTAATCCTTGGGACACTCCACTTGAAAACTACAGCCAACCAGACTTTGAGACGTTGATCTACCTGTTGGGCCTGACAATCTAGCGAGTTTTCTAACCACCTTAGAGTCCATTTATCCAATCCATACTTCCTTAACTTGCTGGTAAGAATATTGTAGGAAACCATATCAAAAGCTTTGCTAAAGTCAAGGTGAATCCATGTTGGCTGTTCCTGAAGCCTAAAGAAAATTATCTACATAACACTAGGATTTGTTTTTAGATACTGGGAATGAGAACTATTATAACTGAAAAAAATAAAACTCGGAAATCCTTCTTAGCCAAGTCTCATTAAATGCCCTCTTTAATACCCTACTGATATTTTATTACTAATTATCCTGATCCCCTGTATTAGTGATAACTATGTATGCAATTTGGTTTTTGTCCCCAGGGAACCTAGTTAATTTTATTTTAAGTCATTGACTTAAATCATGTAATGTTCCATTCACTGAGAATCTCGAATAGATTGAATGAGTATTATTTCAACTGAAGAATTTTTCTCAGGAAGTCTTGTAAAGTCAAATTTATATTCATCTAATGGGCTTAGTCTAATTAATGGTGATACTGACGGGATTTGGTCCATGGCCCAGTAAGTAGTCAGTGGAGACTGGAATTAGTATATTTATTCCCATGGAAATTGGGCATAACCAGCCCAACCAACATTACTTTCTAAAGTTGAATGTTGAATGGTTTAAAAAGAAAAAGGTTGAGAGGAAATGTCACACTGGCAAATTTGTCCCAATGTTATCTGGCTTTTGTACTGAAATCCCATAGAGAGAAAACTCGTAGTTTTGCCCTTCTCTTGCTGAGTTTTACTTTCATAGCTGCACATTTGTTTCTTGAAGACGGGAGTATGCTTTTCTTTGTAGCGGAATGTGTCAGGAAAGAGACAGTTGTTTATGCTGTATATTCTACTGTACTTGTAAATCATTCAGTTGTGCTCCTGTGGAAACCAGATTTTGAAGCCCCTGTTTTGCATCTTAATGGAAGCCTGTTCCAAATTTGTCCACAGGCTTTCTTCATCACACTGTAGCTGAGTAATGCTGTCATGCCATTCAAATATGCACATGCCAGAACAGTCATCTTTAAGGCTACTCATTTCCCCCCAAATTTAAGTACTAACAAGGCTGGTAGTCCAGGGCCAAACTACTTACTTTAATATTAGACTTGGATAATGATCATTAAAATATACAAATGAACCATTTCCAGGCAAAACTTTCTACTACAAAGGGCGACAGTGCAGCAACATGTTGCTATTCAGGTGCCTGCCTCTGTTGTTGGTGGCCCAGCACAAGCAGAGAACTGAAGAAAATCCTGATTGGAGATGAATCTCCTTGGGAAAATGTTGGCACACAAGCCAAGGCGCCTGAAAAGCCACATGGAGTAGAAGCAGCTGTACATATGTAATCTTTTTATTTTTGTACTAAATGATGTTTAATGCTGTTTTTGTTGCAGAGCCAGATTACATTAATGGATATGCCAGTATTTAAAGCTATACAGCCAGAGGTATGTTTTCTTAAATTTACTATTAATATTTGTTTGGGGTATTTGAGGGAAAAAGTGACCAGCAAGGTAATACTCTTCGTTATAGGTATAAATGATTAATGTGGTACCATAAATATGTATAAACACTATGCAATAGACAGACTTTTCAACTATGAACATATGAGCAAAATGGGCTAGAATGACTAGAAGGCATTTGCATCTATACACTTGTACTTACATTTTTATTTAGCTCGCAGGTGAAGATCTTCATGCTGATATCCAAAGTAACCATATGAGAAGTCCAGCTGGCACCTTTTTCTTGGAGACATCTTGGGCTAGAAATGAAGCAGTAGGATGTAGAACTACCATAGGAAATGTTCTTATTTATAAAAACAGTGCTTGCTTTTCTCCTCTAAGTAGATACTTCCTTTCTTTTTCTTTTAACCTTTCTTCAAGAAAATGGAGACCATTACTATTGAAAATTAACAAAAAAGTAAAAATTGTTCTGTTTTAAGAATCATTAAGTCAGTGTTTGACTTACATTCTTTGTGTTTCAATAGCATAGCGTGCCTTGAAGTATATTGTTTGAAATGCTATAGATTTTGCAGCTTGCAAAACTTTAAACAGAGCCAGATTTTCAGAAGTACTCAGTTTTTATTGAGAATATGAAAATCAGGTACTGAATTATTTGTTTTATTTTGCTGTTTTAAAGAAGCTGTACAGCATTAGTCCCAATTGCCAAGATGAACAATCTTAGACTATTATAAACTTAATGCTTAGATTGTTATATAGAATGAGATACAGAGCACTTCATCTGAACCCTGGCCCCCAGAGCTGCCATGAGCAGCCTCTTCAGCTCATGCAGCCACAGTGGCCCGGCAACCAGTGGTTCGCGGGCTGGCACTGTTCTGCAGCCCAGCGGTTGGGAACCGCTGGACCAAGGAGCTCTCTGAGCTGTTGATGTTTAACGAATCTTGGGATAATGATGCAATTACAGAGAACTGGAAAAATGTTAATATATCAGTATATAAAAAGGGTAAAACATCATGACCCATGTAACAATATAGACCAGTTAGCTTGACCTTGGTCCTAGTTAAAATCAAGGAAAGGCTGTTACAGAATGCAAGCACTAAAGAATAAAAGGATGGGAGATCATTAGTACTAATCAGCACAATTTAATGGAAAATAGGTCTTGCCAGACAAAATTAATATTTTTAGGTAAATTTGATTGGAAAAAGGTACCTTTATTGACACACAATACTTAAACTTCAGTAGGGCATTTGACTTCATATTGTATGAAATTTTGATTACAAAATTAGCATGATACAACATCAAATGAAGGGAATCCTTTTCCAGTGAGGTCTTTTCCAGTTGTTGATCCAATGATACTCAACATCTTTACCAATGACTAGTAAGAAAACATCAAATAATCGCTAGTAAAGTTTGCCAAAAATGCAGTAATTAGTAGAATACTTCTGAACTATTTTAGGCATTTAAAGAATAAACAAAATGTTTTCAGTGTTAAGCAGGAACACAAGTTTTTGAAATAAGACTTTCTATGAAATTTGCCAGCCATAAATGTTCTCCTTAGCATTTGAGGAATGAATACTTTAGAATCTTTAAATTACTTTTAATAAGAATTTTGTGTGTGTTTCAATGTGAGGCTTTTCTTGCTAAGAAAGGTCAGTAAGAACCTTGCTTCAACACCAGTTTATGGATTCTTATGATGCATCCTCAGTCTCACTCTTTTTGATTCTGAATGGAGGCTAGTCATGTTAGCAGGACCATTGTTTTCCACTTTCTGGGAAAAAAAATCCATTTCCTTTTTACCTCTTTGGGCCAAGGTAGTCCATGCCTTTAAGGCCATTGGGGCCTAGGGTTGAGCCTACTCTTGCCATGTGTCTGTAGTCCCTTAAGATTTTGTGATTCTTGGATGTCCATAGAGAAATAAGAAAATAAGAGAGATTGCAAGAAAGGAAGCAGTCCTGGGAATAAGAAGTGTTTGTGAAGACAACCTGTAACTCTCTCTTTCAGGGTCTGGGACCAGGAACCTTGTAGTGTGGCCAGGGCAACTTTCCTCTCTCTCCTAGGTGATAGTGATGATGAACATTGGGATGGGAACCAGCATATATACTGCTTCCTTTTTCACAGCAGGGAGATACCTAAATTATAACTCTTATTATATGGATGAGAGGTTGGCAGGGCTGCCTGTCTTAGAAGAGAGTTCTTAGCCCTCTGAATGACAACCTCAGCTCTAGGAGTGGTCGCCTACTGTAACTGATGCTATGAAATGTTTTAGTTAGTGTGAATCCCAAAACTTATCCTCTATCGCCACTTGGAGTGCTTAGAACCTTGCAGGTTTTTATGGACACAAGTCAGACATCAAGAATGGCAACATTCAAAACCCAGTAGAAGAGCACTTCATCCTCCCTGGACACTCAGTAACATACTTGAGTTGTCATACTTAAGAAAAAAAAAGTTAAACAGACTGTATTCTTAAACTACAAAGTGTCAAGTTTGCATATGAATTCCAGCCATCAGACTATGTCTGAAGAGAGACTGGAAATGTCTTGCTCATTACAGAAAGTAATTTTTCTTCTTTAGGCATTCACACCTTCTCGTCTACTGTTGAGAGTGGTCCACATCCACCCTGATTAAAATAAGCTTGTTAGCCCTAGTCCTGTTCATAGCAATGTAACACTCCCATCTTTGCATCTGTGTATATTTCATTGCCAAACTGTATTTCCACTTCATACATATGATGAAGTGGGCTCCAATCCTCAAAAACATGTATCCAAATAAATTAGTTAGTCTTTAAGGGTATGTCTACACTACGGTGTTATTTCGAAATATCTTATTTCGAAATAGTTAATTCAAAGTAGCTTATTTTGAAATAACTCATCTACACATAAAATGCATTTTGAAATAGCATTTTGCTATTTTGAAATAGCGTGTCCACACTGATTGGACGCTGAATAGCATTTAAGGCCAGCTGCAACTGGTTTCAGCAGGGCATCAGATCAGTAGTTGCTTTGTGTGGCTGCTGTCTGAGGCTATCTGAGGCTTGTGCTTAAAGGGACCCCCCTGGACAGCTGGTTCTCAGCTTTCCCTGCTTGCTTGCCTACCTTGCTGAGGGACAGCAAAGCATTTTTCTCTCTTCCTACTTGGTTGCCCTCACTCGGGACACCACTGCACTCGACACCATGGAGCCAGAGCCGCCTCTGGGCACTCTGGTGTTTCTTTTGGATCTTTTGCTGCAAGCCTGGCAGCAAGTGCTGGAGAGTGCCTGGCACCATCTGTGGCAGCCCAACCCCTAGGTCCTCTTCTGGACCCCTCTTGGGTGGCCGTGGAGGAGCAGCGGCCGGACGCCAGCGTGCCCTGCCGCGTCTGGACACCAGCAGCGACTGGTGGAACCAAATTGGCCTGGAGCACTGGGGAGACCAACAGTGGACTCAGAACTTCAGGATGAGGAAGGACACCTTCCTTGAGCTCTGTGAGTGGCTCGCCCCTGTGCTGCGGTGATGGGACATGCACATGAGGCCTGCCATTCCCCTCCAGAAGTGTGTGGCCGTCGCCCTATGGAAGCTACTGATCCGTCGGCAACCAATTTGGCGTGGGGAAATTCACCGTCGGAGCAGTGCTCATGCAGGTATGGCAGTCTCCGGCCATTGTGCCAAGGGAGGGGTGGAGAGGGGGGCAAGGAGTGGATGGGCTGCCCCAGGGAAATGGATGGGTGGGGGTTCGAGTCCGCTCCATGAGAGAGTTTGTTCTGTCCCAGCCGCACTTCGGACTGCCCGCGGGGGCCAGGATTGCGGGGGGGGGGGGGAGGGCATTTCCTGGGGAGTGGGGGCATGGGCCAGTGGTGGGGAAGGAACACTCTCGGCAGCCCTGGCACCCCAGTGACTCTCAGTTTTGTGTGTCCCTCTGCAGGTGGTCAAGGCCATCAACAGAGTGCTGCTCCGCAGAGACATCCACCACACAGATTTGGACGCAGTCATTGAGGGGTTTGGCACCCTGGGCTTCCCCAACTATGGGGGGGGGGGCAATCGACGGGATGCACATCCCCATCCGTGCTCCAGAACACCAGGCCTCCCTCTACATTAACCGGAAGGGGTACTTCTCTGTCATCCTGCAGGCCGTGTCTGACAACCAGGGCCACTTTCTGGACATCAACGTGGGCTGGTCCGGCAAAGCACATGATGCGTATGTGTACCGCAACTCCTTCATGTGCCAAAGGCTGCACGCTGGGACCTTCTTCCCTGACCACTACATGAGGGTCGGAGACGTGGACATGCTTGTCTGCCTGGTGGGGGATGCAGCCTACCTGCTACAACCCTGGCTCATGAAGCCCTACAGGGGACACCTCAACCCCTCCCAGCAGGCGTTTAGTGCCAGGCTCAGCAGGGCCCACATTGTGGTGGAGGGAGCCTTTGGTTAGGTGAAGGCCCGATTTCGATGCCTCCTCACCCGCCTTGACCTCTCGGAGAAGAATATTCCGCACGTGGTGGCGGCGTGCTGTGTGCTGCACAATTTGTGTGATTAGAAGAGGGAAACTTTCCTGCCAGCCTGGATGGCAGAGGCCGATCACTTGGCTGGCCTGTATGTGCAGCCCTGCACGGCTGCCAGCTGGGAGGCCCGTCGGTGGGCTACCGGTATCCGGGAGGCCCTGCGGGAGAGCTTCTAGACAGAGGAGGAGTGAATTCCCTCTGGCGTGCCCCACTAGGGCCTTGTGCCTTATTCCAGCCTCACGTCCTTCCACTTTCCCCTCCCCAACCTCCCTTCCTGATGTCAAATAAAAACACATGTGTTGCCAAAAAAAACACCTTGGTTTATTCACCATAACTGGGGGAGAAGGGAAGGGGGAAACCTGGGAGCAAGGAGCTGGAAGGGGGAGGCAAGGGGAGAAGCTCAGGGTTGGGGGTCTTGTCGGCTCACCTGTCTCCAAGCAATGCAGGTGCAGGGGCTTCGGCATCCCCTGGGGCAAGTGGGTAGGGGAGCAGGAGTGGGAGGAGGAGCGATAGCTGGACCTGGAGCAGCAGCAGGCAGCAGTCTCCGCGCCATGGTCTGCAGGTGGTTGCGGATGGCACTGCCCTGGTCACACAGCTCCTGCAAGCTCTCCCATCGCAGGTGGAGGTCTTCCTGCATCTAGTGCTCCTGGCAGTAACCCCAGGTGCTGCCTCTGGTATCCCTCCTGGTTCCGGGTGTGCCTGCTGGCCCAGGTGATGGGGGATGTCCCGGGCAGGGTGGTGCGACCTGCACTCGCAGCTGGTGCAGCTGTGGAGGAACCCGACAGGTGGTCAGTTCTCCCTGGGGACACAGTGGGTGAAGCCCAGCCACCTTCTGCAAGGTGAGGACAGCAGGTCTCCTCACCATCATGTCCTGCTATCCCCAGGAGTGTGAGCTGGCCCAGGACTGTACCCATGCCCCTGTGCTGTATATAGTGTGGGTGTTGGGAAGGGGGGGCTGGGAGGAGTATGTGGCCTGCCTCTGCGTAGAGAGGGCTTATGGAGGGAGGGCATTATGCAGTGTCCCTCCCCGGGGTTTGGAGCATGTCATGTGCCTTCATACATACATGTGTGTGGGTAACTGGCCAGGGCCCCTGTGTGGCAGCCAGCCGGGGCCACATGCCCTGCATAAGGGGACAGTGATGGCACTCACATGTCGAGGCCTCCCCGGCCTCAGAAGACAGCGGTGAAAGTGCTGGTGGTATGCCTCGGTGGTCAGGTGAGTGCCATGCTCCCTCCAGGCTGTTGCGACTCCTTGCCATTGTCGTCCTCCTCCTCCTCCTCCTGCTCCATTCCCTGGTCAGGGCCCTCTGCCCCTGGGTCAATGACCACCTGAGGGGCACGGACCGTCCGGCCCCCCAAGATGCAGTCCAGGGCCTCAAAGTAGGGGAAGGGGTCTGGGTCTGCCCTGGTTGGGAGCTGCCCCTTGTGGCCCTGGCATAGGCCTGCCTCAGCTCCTTTATCTTCAGGTGCACCTGCAATGGTTGTGCATGTAGCCTTTGGTGGCCAGGCTGTCAGCCATCCATCTGTAGACGGCCATGTTCCTGTGTCAGTTGCGGAGATCATGAACGTTGGAGGAATCCCTCTAAACCTCAGTGGGGTCCATGATCTCCCCATTAGACCAGGAAGGTGCCCACCTTTTGCGGCTCCTGGGAGCTGCCAAACTGCTCCTGGGGAGCGGTGGAGAGCTGGCTGGTACTGGCTGGCTCGCTCATGCTGACAACTGGGTCAGGAGCAGCGCCTGTGGGCTCTGAGCTGGCAGACCTGGAGCTGGCACAGGTCCTGTGGCCAAACAGACTCTACCCCTTTAAGGGCTCCGGGGCTGTGTGGAGGGGCAGAAGAGTTTTCCTGGTTTGGCCCGGAATGGCCACCAGGGCACCCTGGGGAAGGGCTGGAGGCCCCCTATTTCAAATTAACAGCTTATTTCAAATTAGCTATTTCGAATTTGGCGTTATTCCTCGTAGAATGAGGTTTAATTCGAATTAAGTACCCCGCTATTTCGATTTTATATCGAAATAGCGGTTTGCCTGTATAGATGCTATTAAAGTTAATTTGAAATAAGAGCTGTTATTTCGAATTAACTTTGCTGAGTAGACATACCCTATGGTGCCACAGGACTCCTCATTGTTTTTGAGGAAGAACTGTGGATGCTCCACCAGTTATGCATTCATATAAGGGACACAGGGTGCATGTGTGGTCCCAAAAGACACTGCTATTTAGTAAAATCTGTTTTCACCTCATGAAGTATAAGCTCATGTTCAGTGGATCCACACTGATGACAACATCTCAAAGAACCAAAATTCCTGTAAGATAAACAACCATTTTTATGGGAGAAATACAGGAAAGTAAAAGAGACTGAGTTGGTAAACCTTTTTAGATTCAAGAAGATAGTACTCGCTTCATCCTGTACATACACAGCCTTAAGTCTCCCAAATGACACATTCCCATGTCAGTTTAGTAGTGGTTATTCTTTAATATATTATGAAGTATTTGCTTAGCCTGTTAAAAGGAGCAAATATTCTGTATTTAAGAAGTATTATTTGGATGAATCCTTATTTGAGTGAGAATCACTGAAATGTTCTCTTTTCTTGCTTGTTTCGGCTAGGATCTGTGGCATAAACACAGACCTAGAGAGGTTTTTTTGAATGTATGACTTTGACAGACAATAGAAAATGGAAATGCAATTTAACATTACTTTTTTAAAAAATGTTAGAGTCTATCCTATTTTAGAAAGCAAAATAGTGAAAACACAGAACTTGTAGGAAGCCATGGAGGTGATGAGTTATGGTTTGGCAGAGTGCAAGGAAAATGGAAGTTTTCAAACATTGCACTATGGCTGCCCTGTTCCCTAATGCTTATAACAAGCAACTAATTTAATCATTTAATGGTTGGAAATATTTTTCATCCTGAATCGGAATAAAACCCCAAACCTTAAATTTTTTTGCAGAAGGAAATTACACAATATTTCTTTTTGGAAATACTGCGGCAGAGCATTTTTGGTGTTTCTGAAATTAAATATACTCCCTGGGCTCCCAGAATCCCCCAGAGCCTAGAAGGCCTCACAGCCATGGCTCTGTGCCAAGCAGGCTGCTGAGCAGCCAGAAGTCTGGGGGTTCGGTTACATGCCAGCCCACCAGGATGATTGCTGAGCAGCCCCCAGGAGCCCTGTCTGTGTGGCAGCCTGCCAGGCAAACTGCTGAGGGAGAGCAGGCAACATGGCAGGAAACCAGTTAGGTTCCTGTGGGACATTTTGATTTTTTGCAGAATCAGCACTTTTTGATGGAAATATTTTTAACCTGCTCTACTCACAGGAATTTCAGAGGACAGAGCTAAGTGGGCCATACAAATTGCTATATACCTTTTATTCCAGAAATCAGAGTTTTCCTTTAAAATAGAGTAGAACATTGTTTAAAAATATGTTTTCTGCTTTTGGGTCAACAAAATAACAATTTTAGATGCTTTTATATGGTACAACATTTTTAACCCTCTTTGTGTCTTATTCCTTATTCTTTTCCCTTCTTCTTACCACTGTGTGCTTTGCGTTTTGCAGCAAGGATGAATGTCATCTTTGACCACTGCTGTTCTATAGGCTGGCTGACCACTGAAATTATAATGTGGCATTTTTACCTTAGCAAAAGACATTGTTTCTTCTATTTTCAACCTCCACTTGCTAAGAAAGTTTGATATCTTACAGAAAATGTAATGTATTGCCATCATAGCAGGATTAAAAGCGTGAGTTGTGTTAGGCCACTAGTAGTCAATCATGAAGTTAGGAACTATTTAGAAAAGCTAGACATACACAAATCCATGGGTCCGGATTTAATACATCCGAGGGTACTGAGGGAGTTGGCAAATGTCATTGCGGAGCCTTTGGCCATTATCTTTGAAAACTCATGGAGATCAGGAGAGATCCTGGATGATTGGAAAAAGGTAAATGTAGTGTTCATCTTTAAAAAATGAAAGGACAGTCCAGGGAACTACAGACCCGTCAGCCTTACCTTAGTCCCCAAAAAATCAAGGAGGGGATTCTCAAAGAATCCATTTTGAGGCACTTGGAAGAGGGAAAAGTGATCAGGAATAGTCAACATGGACTCACCAAGGGCAAGTCATGCCTGACCAATCTGATTAGCTTCTATGATGAGGTAACTGGGTCTGTGGATATGGGAAAGTCAGTGGATGTGATATATCTTGACTTTAGCAAAGCTTTAGATACGGTCTCCCACAATATTCTTACCAGCAAGTTCAGGGAGTATGGATTGGATAAATGGACTCTTAAGATGGATAGAAAGCTGGCTAGAATGTTGGGCCCAACGATTAGTGATCAATGGCTCGATGTCAGATTGGCAATCGGTTTCTAGTGGAATGCCCCAGAGATAGGTTCTAGGACCGGTTTTGTTCAACATCTTTATTAATGACCTGGATGAGGAGATGGATTGCACTCTCAGCAGGTTTGCAGATGACACTAAACTAGGAGGAGAGGTAGATATGCTGGAGGGCAGGGATAGTGTTCAGAGTGACCTAAACAGGTTAGAGGATTGGGCCAAAAGAAATCTGATGATGTTCAACAAGGACAAGTGTAGGGTCCTGTACTTGGGACGGAAGAATCCCAAACATTGTTACAGGCTGGGGACCGAATGGCTAAGTAGCAGTTCTGCAGAAAAGGACCTGGGGATTACAGTGGATGAGAAGCTGGATATGAGTCAACAGTGTGCCCTTGTAGCTGAGAAGGCTAATGGCATATTAGGATGCATTAGGAGGAGCATTGCCAGCAGATCCAGAGAAGCGATTATTCCCCTTTATTCGGCTCTGGTGAGACCATACCTGGAGTATTGTGTCCAGTTCTGGGTCCCCCGCTATAGAAAGGATGTGTACGCTATAGAAAGGATGTGTCTGGAGAGAGTCCAGGGGAGGGTGACCAAAATGATTAGGGGACTAGAGAGCATGACCTATGAGGAGAGACTGAAAGATTTGGGTTTGTTTAGTCTGCAGAAGAGAAGAGTAAGGGGGGGATTTGATAGCAGCCTTCAACTTCCTGAAGGGAGGTTCCAAAGAGGATGGAGAGAGGCTGTTCACAGTAGTGACAGATGGCAGAACAAAGAGCAGTGGTCTCAAGTTCCAGTGGGGGAGGTCTCGGTTGGACATTAGGAAAAACTATTTCACTATGAGGGTGGTGAAGTACTGGAATGGGTTACCTAGGGAGGTGGTAGAATCTCCATTCCTAGAGGTTTTTAAGTCTCGGCTTGACAAAGCCCTTTCTGGGTTGATTTAGTTGTGATTGGCTGTACTTTTGGCAGGGGGCTGGACTTGATGACCTCCTAAGGACTCTTCCAGCTCTGATTCTATGATTCTAAATGTACTGTGAAGTTACTGTTCATATAGACAAGCCCGTATTTCAATCCCTTTTCATAACATTTCTTAAATTGTAAACTGATCAGTGTGATCGTGTCACACAGAATGCATCGATCTTAAATATAGTTGAAATGCCATCTTTGTTTCTGTAGGAAGATACAATAGGGATTGACATTTGAAACATTAATTCACATGGTATTCCTCAAAAATCGGAATATACAAAAACACCTATCCAATAGATCCACTTTAGGGAATTTGTGTTAACAACTATAGCTGTAATTGTCATTAGAACAGAAAAGTAAATACTGTATTTGTGGTTTAGTATGTTCCACTGCATGAACAACGTCTGGAATTTATCAGACACTTGGCAAAGATTCAGAATATCCTGGTACTATTTATCCAGATCTAAAGCCGTCTAAGATCAAAATACAACTGAAAAATAAAAGTTTAATTTAATGTTAATATTAGGAAAATTTTCTTAATCTGAGGGATAATTTAGTATGTATTTTTAATGGCTAAAATCTGTAATTCTTGGTCATGATGAAATAGCGTCAATTGATAATCTCAAGAAGTTTTTACCTCGAATTGTGTAGATTCATCCTCCACAGACACCAGTATATTAGACTATAAAACTGGTCTTGTGGAGACCTTAAAGTTTTGTATGAAAAAATTAATATTAATTATTTAATTGTACTTTCCTTTTGCAAATGTTGGGAAGCGCTTTTTTGTGATGCTTTCTTCTGCACTTTTGCAGTAGCTTGATTTGCCTCTAATTCAGGAAGGGCTGAACAAAAAATTAAAAATCGCTTCAGATCATACTTGGTGTGTCAAGGCTGTTCTCCACTCTGGCATTCTGAATGCAGAAGGTGAGTGCCCAAAAGAGAGTTTCAAAGCCTTGCCTCTACAGACACAGGTTATAAAAACTTCCTCCCCCCCCCCTCCCGAATCCTAATACACAGATTTTGGGGAATTTGCTGCCACCATAAAGTGCTTTTAGATCCCTACAAAAAATGGGTGAACATTTGAAACCATCCCCAGGGAAATCCCAAAAGAACCTCAAAAAGAAGAGAGAAAAACAAGCTGCAGTCTGATAGATGACCCCTCAATCAGAGATCTGCAGATTAGACATAGACCTTCCAGGATATAATTATCAATCTATTGCCTTAAAAGAAGTGATTTTTATTACAAAACAAAAGATAAACTTGATAAAGCATATTTGGTTGCTAGATGTTACAGAGCAACCAAGAAAAACAAATTAAAAAAGTGGAGAAAAGTCTCAGCACAAAGCTTAGATGGCAGTGAATGGGAAGGGGAGGCATAGAGTCACACAGAGCAGTTCAAACCAAACCACAAAATAAAGAAAATTACCCTGCACGTGACTAGACTTCCATTGCCATGATACTTACTTATAATTTTCTCTTTGTTCAGTCCACTCCCATGTCCTGAATTCCCTGGGAGGGTGCATGGTAGTCCTGCCTGGTTTTTAAATCATTCTGTGTCTCCCAATTCCTGGTTTACCACTCTCACAACGAAAGCAAGCAGGGAGTCTATATCCAATTAAAATTGCAACCCTCTATCTCGATTGGTTCTCCCAGCCCCCTGGCCAACACCTTTGGTAGGTACCTGAGTAAACCCCTTAGTCACCAGGTACTGGTCATCATTCCCCCTGTTCATGACAAGTGTTTGCTAAGATTTTAGCAGATCATATGAAACTCCCCTCCATTATGCAATGAAAATGTACATTTTCCCAGCATAGGTCTCGTACTGCGTTCATTTCTTTAAGAGGATTAAACTCCTAGATAGATAGATAGATAGATTTAGGGCGCTGTTCAGAAAGATCACTTAAGCATATACTGAAATTTATACTATTCAAGACACTTAAGCACATTCTTAACTTTTAAGTGTATACTTCAACACAACCTTGAATAGGGATGCCTTTTTAGAAAAATTTTCCAGCCAAACAAGGGAAACAGCAAAGAAATGAATTCATCCTGCCCCCCTACTCTAGTTCTGTTTTGTGTAAGTTTTTGTACTTCATTCATCATCGTAGTACATTAAACAACATGAAACCACATATGTCATGTATGGTGAAACAAAATACAGGTCTATGTAGCACTTTAAAGACTAACAAGATGGTTTATTAGATGATGAGCTTTCGTGGGCCAGACCCACTTCCTCAGATCAAATAATGGAAGAAAATATTTTCTTCCATTATTTGATCTGAGGAAGTGGGTCTGGCCCACGAAAGCTCATCATCTAATAACCCATCTTGTTAGTCTTTAAAGTGCTACATAGACCTGTATTTTGTTTCAGCTACACCAGACTAACATGGCTACATTTCTACCACTATGTCATGTATGGTGTATTCTTCTCATCCTGTATGGAGAAAGAAGCAAATGTAGTGTCTTGTTTTGATAGAGGTGGGTGTTTTTTGTTTTTTGGGTTTTTTTTTTAATAAATGTAACTGTTCTCTTCCATTTATATTACAGAAGGCAAGGTCAAAGAATGTACATTTCACTTGGAGCAGAATGTAGTGATGTTTGAGAGCTCCTAATTGCTGGGGGAATTCATTTCACAGTCTCAGACCAACTCCAGAGACGATTCTGTGTCCACCCCCCAGACAAGCTTTACTCTTTTTGTTGAAAGTTCCATTGTGCCAGAGCTCTGTTGTTGACTATGGCATTTGTCCTAGTGCTTCTTTCAATGGTCTTTTAGATATCCTGGACCCAGGCCATGGAATGTTTTGAAGATACACTGAACTTGATTCAAAGTTCTATGTGAAGCCAGCACAGGGAATGGAGAACAAGGTATGATGTGCTCACAGTAGTCTGTGTTGCTGAAGAGAGAGACTGCAGTTTTTGTTTCTAGTTGGAGTTTCCTAAGTGACTTTCATGCCAAGGTATATAGTATTGTTGTAGTCCAACCAACAGGTGTTGGTATGAATAACTGAGACCCTGGAACTTTGTCTATGTTGGATACTTAAGTCCTTGTTAGCTGTCATTCCTGAGCATGTTCATAGAGAAGCTAGCCAAAGGCCAACAAAAAGTTCATTTAACTGAAACCAATATATTAGAACCAACACAATCTGGATTTAGTCCAGGACCTAGAATTGAAACTGCTTTAATAAAGCTGATGGATGAACAACCATTCTCATCGTCCTGTATCTTTTTGTGGTGTGTGACATTGTTTAAGATGATATTCTGCTCTCTTACCCGAGGCTACGTCTAAACTACACCCCTCTGTCAGCAGAGGGATGTAAATTAGACACTTCGAAAGTGCAAATGAAGTGGGGATTTAAATATCCTGTGCTTCATTTGCATAATCGCATCCTGGTGCTGTTTCGAACAAGCACCATTTCGAAACTGAAACCGTGGTTTAGACGCGTTTTTTTTTCTGACAACGGGGCGATTTTTCGAAAGATCCTCTACTCCTCATTTGAGTGCTTCCTGGAGGGATCCACCTGAGGAGTAGGGATGGCCACAGTTCAGTCTCCTTTGATCCCATTCACAGCTGGTCAGTGCAGTTCTGCAGTCTGGAAGTTCTTCTGTTGCAATGTCCGTGTAATGCTTTCTACTATCTCCAGTTGGCTAGAAGACTGTCTTCAGTTATTCATGTCTGTCACTTCTCAGCTATAGTACATCTTGGCACGAACCTGTCAGTACCTAGGGAACTCTAACAAGTATAAAACAGTGCATCTCCTCAGCAACAGACTACCCTGAGCACATCACAGCAGTTCTCAAGTCTTTATGCTAGTGTCACAGAGAATTTTGAATTCAGATCAAGTTTTCTTATCTTCAAATAGGGGAGCAAGGGATAGCTCAGTGGCTTGAGCATTGGCCTGCTAAACCCAGTGTTGTGAGTTCAATCCTTGTGGAGGCCATTTAGGGATTTGGGGCAAAAATTCATCAGGGGTGGTACTTGGTCCTGCTGTGAAGGCAGGGGACTGGACTTGATGACCTTTCAAGGTTCCTTCCAGTTCTAGGAGATAGGCAATCTCCATTTAAAAAAAAAAAAAATCTTGTCTGAAATATGGGTTTTCGGGTTATTTGCTAGACTCATATAATGTGTGCTGTAAATACTATTGATTGGTATTACAGTAATGCTATTTATTATATTACATTTCCACTTTCTTTTAGGTGGCACAATTACCAGGTCAGCTGCACCTTTGTCCCTCCCCCTAATCCCACTTCCAGTATTGCGGTATACCCCTTCTAGTGTCATGCCTTGTGCCTTTACCTCTTCTTGAAATCCTGTGGCTTTCCCAATCTGGGACTGGGTCTTGGGCTGTTCTGTGGATCTACTATACTTATCCCAGCAAGTTTGACGGGGTTCATCTCCTGCTGTTTTAGGTCTATAACATTGGTCAATAGAATGACCAGTAAGCCTTCTTAAAACAAATATTGTTTAATTTTAGAAGTAAGAACAAACCATAATGGGAGAGTCCTAAGTATGGGACGCTTCCAGCCCACTCAGCCTCATTGGCACCAGCACTAGAGTTGAAAGGTACTTCCTCCCCCCCTCCTCTTTTTTTGCTATAAATTGTGAAGGTTTCCCCCCCCCCCCCTTTATCTACTCTAGTTCACATGAGGAAGTGGGTTTTGCCCACGAAAGCTCATGATACTATATATAAATAATTTGTTAGTCTCTAACACACCATAGGACTACTTGTTTTTAAAGTTACAGACTAACATGTCTATCCCTCTGAGTCTTCATAACAGGAAAGAGTTTTGAAACAATAAGCAATCTATATGCATGTGTAGGCTTACCATCCTTCTGATTCCAAACCCCAATTTTAAGTATTTCTTTGAGAAATTTCTGGTATAACAAATAGGCGATTTTAGACACTAGGCCATCAAAGAAATTTCATGTGAAACATTAAATATCCTTTAAAATTAGTGCATGCTATTTTTTTTGCTTTTCTTTGGGCTGTAATTTAAAAACATGTTTGATTAATATGGTGGTAAAAGCACTAGAATAAAGTCCTTGGCACTACTTAATGGCATCTGCATAGATAAGAAGGTATTTGAATTTTAATTTTATGTAGGCCATATGAAATCTTACTGGTGAAGAGTGTAAAAAAGTCACTGAGAAGGTGCAAGAATATTTATATTTTACAGTTCACTTTGCCTTTTTTTTTTTTTTTAATTAACATTCAGTGGGAAATTGATTGGTTAGAAACTATACCTAATGAGGAAGCAGTCTTCATCTTTCTAGTA